>NC_056453.1:0-600000 GCF_018296145.1 Oncorhynchus tshawytscha | reverse complement strand
CCTGCAGACATCTAGTAAGGGACCGTACATTTGCAATATGGAGATCCTCATCAACCATATGGGAAATGCCACTCGCATCCCGTATGTAGGGAAGGGGACGAGTGGAAGTCTGCCTTCAAAATGGCCAGCGGCCACAATGAGTATGGATTACATCATCGCTGCAGGGAGTGAACAGATGGATCCCGGGAAGTTGAGAGCGGTGGTGGATTGGCCCCAGCCTACTTCCAGGGTGCAGCTGCAACGTTTATTGCTGCTTTATCCGGGGTTACAGCACCCTGGCTTCCCCTCTGTCTGCACTCACCTCTCCTGAGGTTCTGTTCACATGGTCCCCAGCTGCTGATCGGGCGTTCCAGGAACTCAAACATTGTATCACCACAGCTCCCATCTTGGTTCATCCTGACCTGTCCCGCCAGTTTGTGGTGGAGATTGATGCTTCGGCCTCCACCACAAAGTAGGGGCTGTCATGTCTCAGTGTTCTGTCCTGTCCCAGTGTTCTGCCCTGGACCTCAAGATACATCCTTGCACCTTCTTCTCCCATCACCTCAACGCCACGGAGAGCTTCTAGCGGTGAAGATGGCATTGGAGGAGTGGAGGCACTGGCTGGAGTGGCCGGAACGTCCATTCATTGTGTGGACCGATCACAAGAAATTGGGATAGCTCCGCACCACCAGGCGTCCAGATAACCGGATGTTTGTTCATGACGCAGTCCGCTCCTCGGCCCTGGAGTGGGCCCTCCAGGCTTGGCTGCCACCCGGGCTCCCGTCGGACCCTGTCCTTTGTGCGACAACGCTTTTGGTGGCCTATCATGGTTCCTGACGTCTCCGCGTTCATTGCCGCCGCATGCACGATCTGAGCGCAGAACAAGACTCATCGGCAAGCTCCGGCTGGTCTCCTACAACCTCTGCCTGTCCCTCACTGTCCCTGGTCTCACATATCCCTGGACTTTGTCACAGGTCTCCCCCGGTCTGATGGCAACACCGACATCCTGCCCTCCGGGTTCCACCCCCAGTCCAACGGCCAGTTGAAGCGAGCCAACCAAGACCTGAAGATGACTCTTCCCTGAGCAAGAGGAAGAGGTCAGCATACCTTCGGCCCCAATGTTTGTCCGCCGCTGTCATTGTACCTGAAAGAGAGCCCGGTCATCCCTTCTCAAGACCACCTCCAGGTATCGTCGACAAGCAGACCGCCACCGGATTCTGGTTCCCGGTATTCTCTCAGGAAGATGGTATGGCTGTCCAACCAGGATCTGCCACTCCGGACGGAGTCACGCAAACTTTCCCCCTGGTTTATCGGCCCTTTGCCTATCTCCAAGGTCATTAGCCCCTCTGCTTTTTGTCTTCTGTTGCCCTGTACCCTCTGTATACATCCCACTTTTCATGTGTCTAGAATCAAACCCATGTCTCACAGCCCTTTGTCTCCTGTTTCCCGATTTTGACCATTCTGCCTGCCCTGACCCTGAGACTGCCTGCCGTTCTGTACCTTTTGGACTCTGATCTGGATTACCGACCTCTACCTGCCCTTGATCTGTCATTTTGCCTGCCCCCTGTTCTAGTAATACACTTTTGTTACTTTGTCACTGTGTGCATCTGGGTCTTCCCTGAAACGTGATATAAACATTCTCTTTTTTGTTTTCTTGAGTAAGGCAGCTCCAAAATGCAGGTATTTCAGCCAAGCTCAGTGCTTTCTGTGGTGGTGGGGCAAGCTAGCAGGAAACAGGAGCGTTGGTCCGTGATTGGCTCAGTGTTCTGTCACTTATGGGGAAACTATGTCACCAGTCATTAGTAAGGGTAGACATTGAAAATCCAAGCCCTTTGGGTCCTGCCATAGAGTTACATTAGTAGTGCCCTTCGAAGAAGTCTCAAGGTCATTGGCCACAGATAAAATTATTATGTCAAATCATGTTATTGTAAAGTAGTTTGATTGGACTGATCATGTTAACATGTTACTTTCAAAATCTTAGCTAGCAGTCGTCATGAATCAAGTCGACAATGTACTGGCAAATCCTTTTTAATCCTTGTAATATGAAGATAAATAATGAAGACAGAGCTTGAAGAATAAAAAAAAAATGTGTACAAATATTGTGCAATCCAGGTTTGCAACGCTGTCAGAGACTTACCCTGGAACACTCACAGCTATAATCGCTGCCAAAGGTGATTCCAACATGTATTGACTATGAGGGATTAAGGCACAGGAAAGTTCACATGTTCCCGAAGGCATATTGTTTCACTCCTGTGAAGTAGTAGATTTTTTTCCCACTTTTTTGTAGATCATTGACAAAACATGACAATTAAATCCATTTTAATCCCACTTTGTAACACTACAAACTGGAAAAAGTCAAGGGGTGTGAATACTTTCAGAAGGCACTGTATTCTAATATTGCATTCAGAACATTATTATTTACATAGTCCAACATCAGGATATGCACAGGCTCTTGAGGAACTCATACACTTGTGTAAGCCTAATTAAAACTACAATAATGTCAATGTTCAACAGTAACATATGATGACAAGACAACAGAGCAGATGAACCAGAATTACATTTACTCTCACGGGTGGCCAAAAAGAAATATCTGGAAAGCCTGCCCCTACTAAGCTATTGTCACGTCTTCCACCGAAGTCGGCTCCTCTCCTTGTTCAGGCGGCGTTCAGCGAGCGCTGGAGTGGGCAAATGCCGTGTGGAGAGAGGAGCGCCAACTTCGCCCTGGAGTTCCGGAACTTGGCCGCCGGAGGAGGCTGGAACGACAGGGCCCTGATCGACCATTATCGACACAGCCTATGAGAGGACGTCCAGCGTGAGCTGGCCTGTAGGGATGCCACCATTTCCTTTGACCAACATTTCCTTTGGTCACCCGCGGACGTCCAGAGGGGGCTCTGTCGGTTCCATTGTCCAGCACCCCCACTCCGGTGCCAATGGAGTTAGGAGGGGATGCTCTTAGGGAGATTGGAGGATGATCCATCACGTGCGCCATCTGTGGCAGCAGAGGACACACTGCTGGTCAGTGCCGTGTTGGTTCCTCTGGGTGTCGAGGCAACAGGCAGGCCACACTGGCGTCACCCCGGGTGAGTTTGCACCACACTCATCCAGAGTCCTCTGTTGATCAACTGTTTGTGACTGTTTGTTTCCCTGAGATTCCCCCACATTGCCAGAATAAGGCGCTCGTCGATTCAGGCGCAGCTGGGAATTTTATCGACAGAGCATTAGCAATTAGGTTTAGGGATCCCGGTTTTTCCTATAGTTAGACCCTTCCCGGTACACACTCTAAATAGTCGACCATTAGGGTCCGGGCTAATCAGGGAGGCCACCATCTCCTTGGCCATGGTTATGCTGGGGGATCATGAGGAGAGAATCAGTCTCTTCCACATTGACTCTCCTGCGTTTCCTGTGGTACTAGGCCTTCCCTGGTTGGCTCTGCATAACCCCACTATTTCCTGGCAACAGAGGGCTCTCACGGGGTGGTCGGGAGAGTGCTCAGGGAAGAGTGTAGGGGTTACCGTTGGTGATACCACGGTGGAAAGTCCAGACCAGGTCTCCACCGTGCACATCCCCCCAGAATATGCCGATTTGTCTCTCGCCTTCTGTAAAAAGAAGGCCACTCAATTACCACCTCATCGACGGGGGGATTGTGCGATAAATCTCCTGGCAGACGCTGCACTTCCCAGGAATCACGTGTATCCCCTGTCGCAAGCGGAGATGGTGGCTATGGATACATATGTCTCTGAATCCCTGCGTCAGGGGTACATTTGGCCCTCTACTTCACCCGTCTCCTCAAGTTTCTTTTTTGTGAAGAAGAAGGTAGGAGGTTTACGCCAATGCATTGACTATAGAGGTCTCAATCAAATCACGGTGAGGTACAGTTTCCTGCTACCTCTTATCGCAACGACGATTGAGTCAATACATGGGGCGCACTTCTTCACAAAACTGGATCTCAGGAGTGCGTATAACCTAGTGCGTATCAGGGAGGGAGACAAGTGGAAGACAGCGTTCAGTACCACCACAGGGCATTATGAGCACCTCGTCATGCCGTACATGTTGATGAATGCTCCATCAGTTGTCCAATCCTTTGTATACGAGGGGGACCTGCAGGGTCCCTGCAGGGTGTAGTGGTGTATATCGATGACATTCTGATTCCGCTACACGCGCCGAGCATGTGTCCTTGGTGCTCAAGGTATTTGGACGACTGTTGGACGACTGTCTTGGACGACTGTCCTACCTAGGCTATTGCATTTCCACATCAGGGGTGGAGATGGAGAGTGACCGCATTGCAGCTGTGTGTAATTGTCCGACTCCCACCACAGTAAAGGAGGTACAGCGATTTTTAGGGTTTGCCAATTACTACCGGAGATTTATCTGGGGTTATGGCCAGGTTGCTGTGCCCATTACCTCAGTGCTGAAGGGGTGTCCTGTATGGTTGCAGTGGTCGGGCTGAGGCGGACAGGGCTTTTGGGCAGCTAAGAGATCTGTTTACTTCGGCTCCTGTGCTGGCCCATCCAGATCCCTCTTTGGCATTCATAGTAAAGGTGGATGTGTCCGAGACTGGAATAGGAGCTGTGATCTCACATCGCTCGGGCACGCCAATGAAACTCCGCCCCTGTGCTATCTTCTCGATGAAGCTCTGCCCAGCGGAGCATAACTATGATATGGGGGACCGGGAATTGTTGGCTGTGGTTAAGGCATTGAAAGCGTGGAGACATTGGCTTGAGGGGGAAAAACACCCTTTCCTCATCTTGACTGACCACTGCAACCTGGAGTACATCCGGGCAGCGAGGAGACTGAATCCTCGTCAGGCAAGGTGGGACATGTTCTTTACCCGTTTTGTATTTACCCTATTCTACAGACCCAGAATAAGAAGGCAGATGCACTGTCCCGGCTGTATGGAACAGAGGAGCGGCCCATGGATCAGACTCTCATACTCCCGGCCTCCTGCCTCGTAGCGCAGGTCGTGTGGGCTCTGGATGCGGACATTGAGCAGGTGTTCCGTACAGAGCCCACTCCCCTCCAGTGTCCTGTTGGGCGTATGTACGTTCTGTCTGCTGTCCGTGACAAGTTGATCTATTGGGCCAACATGTGTCCCTCCTCTGGTCATCCGGGGATCGGTCGGACAGTGCGATGTCTGACTGGGAAGTACTGGCGGCCCGCTTTGGCTAAGGACGTGGGGGTTTATGTCTCCTCCTGCTCGGGGTGTGCCCAGTGTAAGGCTCCGAGACACCTGCCCAGAGGTAAGTTAGATCCCTTACCCATTCCACAATGACCTTGGTCACATCTGTCAGTGAATTTCCTAACAGATTTTCCTCCCTCACAGGGAAACACCACGATCGTGGTCATTGTAAGGGAATACCCCCCTGAAATGGACAAAAAATGAATGGGAAAACATTCATTGGACAAGCATTGGACAATCCATATACACAGTGTCCAATACCACCCAATCTGGCGTTGATTCGTGTAAAGTTGATTGCAACAGGTGGCGAGTGAGCTCCACCTTGGTTTTCCATATTGGAAACGCAACACAAGTCAACATCCAAAAGCAACATTTTGAAAAAGTGATTTTTTTTCTCAAAAACGTATCACCCCCAAAAAAGTGCTTTCTGGACTGTTTTTCGAAATTCTTTCGATTTTTTTTGTCAATTACACATGTGTAAGAACTGTATGAATATAGTTTTGTCCAATTTTATTATCATATATTTTTTTTAATTGTACTTGCGCACAAGGAATATGTTTTGTCCATTTGCAATATGATTTCATAGGAAGTCAAAAGTCAAAAGTCAAAAATAGCAACATTTTATAAAAAACTTCACACACCCTTAAAAAAGTGCTTTCTGGACCGTTTTTTGAAATTCTTTCGAATTTTCAATCAATTACACACGTATAAGAACTGTATCAACATGCTTTAGTCGTATTTTATTATCATAATTGTATTTATTTTTTTACTTGTGCATAAGGCATATATTTTGTCCATTTGCAATATGATTTCATAGGAAGTCAAAGTCAAAAGTCACTTTCTTGGGGGCCAAATGCCATAAGAAATTTGACATGCTCAAAAATCCTTTAGAAATGCTAAATTGACTGGCCTGATGAACACAGGATGGCCGGGCAGTGATAGTTGCTCCTTTCCATCACTTGTTGTGTTGATTTCATTATGTCCATTTGTTTATGTTTTCTCACTTTTGCAAAGTCACTGTGCATTTGTAATATGGTTCAATGGGCATTTACCATCACAAATTTGTCATGCTATAAAAATCCTGCAGGAATGTGAAATTGACTTGCCCCATGAACTCGGGATGGCTGGGCAGTGATTCTGGTTCCTCTCCATCGCTCGTTAGGATTGATTTCAGAATGTCGCTTTGTTGATGGTACCTCACTGTTTAAACATATTGCAAATGGACAAGAGTCACCAGCAAGTCACCGTCCATCAGTCAATTAGATATCATTCTGACACCAAACTGATACAAACTGAAACCAAACCCACTTTTTCCAACTCGTTTAGTAGCGAACTATCACATACTACAGAGATGGCTCAAAATTCACAACGCATTCTATTCAAATCATAATACAGCTGCGGGTCCAGTTCAGATGTCATCTGTAGGCCTAGCTGAGGCGACCCTGAATCCCAAGTTTCGGCTTGATAGGTCATTTGGTGTCCGAGCAAGACCCTAATTGGTGCTGAAAATCCACTTTTTTCCATGACTTGCTACGGGGTGCTTGAATGAGCTATCGGACAGAAACGTTGGGGTCCGTCTATATGGGCCGAGACGGTCGCAATGCACCTAGTCTTGTGACTCTGGGACATTTCTAAATGTTGTCATTTTCGTGATGCAAAAATGAATTGAAGTCATTGCAAATGTACGAGGCTGTTTCTCGGTCCGAGAACCTTCTAGAGCCACGTAACTCACCAAGCACTATCGACCTGAGGTCTAGAACAGGATTCTAAAGTTTTGGAACTCTAGGTCTGACGGTTCTTTAAAAGTTCCAACAGGGTTAACTAATGCAGGCAGTGTCTGTCTCTACGCACGCCAATGTGTCCCTCCTTCCAAGCTGTGTGTGTGTGTGATTTAGTTTTGCTTTGAAATTTTATGGGAAAAATGACTGATTTACAGTTCATGGGGGTTGCCTCATCACACATATGAAGTTTTGGAAAGATCTGACTTTTTTAACCCCTCGAAACAGCCCCTGAGACACCAATTATGGCACTTCCGGTTGGCACAGGAAGCTATAAGTCAACACATATCCCCATTGGGGTATGCTTTTACAGAATCCTGAGTTTTAAGTCGTTACGTTAAGAACTGACTGATTTACACAGGGTTGAATGCACTATGTCTATCAAACTGCAGGCAGGGTATGGATAAACACTGTTAGGGTGATTCTAACCACTTCCGGTTGTTCCAGGAAGCTTAGAATCAACACAGGTAGACCTCATAGTGGCCTGATGGACTGTCACTGAAGACAGGTTAATACGGCGTTCATAACCCATATAGGATTCAGGTTGAATTTAGGGGTGCAGGCAATGTATTCCTATGGGGAGAGAAGTCAATGCAAACTGTTTGATGTAAACACCTTCTTTTAACTGGTAAGGGTTAATGCCACACGGTCAAGGTTAGGCTTGCACGGATCAGGAGGACCTTAGGAACGTACCTGAGGTCGAATTGTGCTTCTCACCCTAACTGTTCTCTCACTGTCACCCAAAAGCAAATGAAGTTGTGGGGCAGGTTTCATTTTGGGCCTACTTTTCTAATGGTCGCTGCGCTTAGACCGAGCGAGCTACGGTCAAGCGGGATATCTCGTTGAACTCGGCACAGCCTAGGGATTATGGTAATGCCATTGCCTGCTCTCTGTGTCTTTAAGCAAAAAAAATGGCTAGCTAAAAACTTTTCTGCTGATATCACTGCAGTTTTTCTAAATAGCTAATGCAAAATAATGAGCTTGCACTTTAACGAGGGTGTTTTTGGGAAGAGATAAGTAAATTGTTTATTCTGTCTGACTCTCCTTATCAATTGGAGTACCTCGCTTTTCCGGGGAGGTACGCACCTGTCATGTTGTGCTCGATAGGGCTGCTGTTGTCATGGAGACAGGAACAGTGACTCTGACCATTTGTCTTTTCTATTTCCTGAACTCTGGTAGGAGATGTCTGGGCTGCTCTAGGTGTAACTTGATTATCTTTCGGTGGAAGAAGATGTAGAACTGAGAAACCTCATTCCGCATAGGGAATAATGCCATAGTCAGCGCCTGTTGACATAATGTGTCATAGAGGATAAACTTATTTTGACATACAATTTACTAGTGTCACGATCGTCGTTGGAAACATACTCGGACCAAAGCGAAGCGTGATCTGTGTTCACATATTTATTGAAGTGGGACTTTGAACAATACAAAATAAAGAAACAATGAAACGTGATGTAAATGAAGTGCTCAAAGGCATCAACACAAAAACAAGATCCCACAAAACACAGTAGGGAAATGGCTGCCTAAATATGATCCCCAATCAGAAACAACGATAAACAGCTGCCTCTGATTGGGAACCATACCAGGCCAACATAGAACTAAACATCCTAGATAGGAACCCCCCCCCCGTCACACCCCGACCTAATCAAAATGGAGACTAAAAAGGCTCTCTATGGTCAGGGCGTGACAACTAGGCTATACCCTGACCGACCTGAAAGGAAAAACACAGACATCAAATGTGAAGCTGAAAGATGTTTCAGAAATTCAATCAATCACACACCCTTTAACACTGTAGTCGTTGTCTTTATTTAGTCAAGATGTCATGTCAAATATTCAGTATATATACACGTCTATAGGACATACAGTGGGGAGAACAAGTATTTGATACATTGCCAATTTTCCAGATTTTCCTGCTAACAGAGCATGTAGAGGTCTGGAATTTTTATCATAGGTACACTTCAACTGTGAGAGACGGAATCTAAAACAAAAATCCTGAAAATCACATTGTATGATTTTTAAGTAATTAATTTTCATTTTATTGCATGACATAAGTATTCGATACATCAGAAAAGCAGAACTTAATATTTGGTACAGAAACCTTTGTTTGCAATTACAGAGATCATACGTTTCCTGTAGTTCTTGACCAGGTTTGCACACACTGCAGCAGGGATTTTGGCCCACTCCTCCTTACAGACATTCTCCAGATCCTTCAGGTTCCGGGGCTGTCGCTGGGCAATACGGACTTTCAGCTCCCTCCAAAGATGTTCTATTGGGTTCAGGTCTGGAGACTGGCTAGGCCACTCCAGGACCTTGAGATGCTTCTTACGGAGCCACTACTTAGTTGCCCTAGCTGTGTGTTTCGCGTCGTTGTCATGCTGGAAGACCCGGCCACGACCCATCTTCAATGCTCTTACTGGGGGAAGGAGGTTGTTGGCCAAGATCTCGCAATAGATGGCCCCATCCATCCTCCCCTCAATACGGTGCAGTCATCCTGTCCCCTTTGCAGAAAAGCATCCCCAAAGAATTATGTTTCCACCTCCATGCTTCACGGTTGGGATGGTGATCTTGGGGTTGTACTCATCCTTCTTCCTCCGAACACGGCGGGTGGAGTTTAGACCAAAAAGCTCTATTTTTGTCTCATCAGACCGCTGCTTGCCTATTGTCCTTATAGCCCATTCCAGCCTTGTGCAGGTCTACAATTTTACCCCTGATGTCCTTACACAGCTCCCTGGTCTTGGCCATTGTGGAGAGGTTGGAGTCTGTTTGATTGAGTGCGTGGAGAGGTGTCTTTTATACAGGTAACGAGTTCAAACAGGTGCAGTTAATACAGGTAATGAATGGAGAAGAGGAGGGCTTCTTAAAGAAAAACGAACAGGTCTGTGAGACCCGGAATTCTTACTGATTGGTAGGTTATCAAATACTTATGTCATGCAATAAAATGCAAATTAATTACTTAAAAATCATACAATGTGATTTTCTGGATTTTTGTTTTAGATTCCGTCTCTCACAGTTGAAGTGTTCCTATGATAAAAATTACAGATTTCTACATGCTTTGTAAGTAGGAAAACCTGCAAAATCAGCAGTGTATCAAATACTTGTTCTCCCCACTTTATATATATGACATATACAATTAGATTTCTTTACAATAGAGAAACAACATAGCGATGACACACTATTTTGGTTTCTAAGTAGAAGCGTTGTTTAGATAGTGCCATATAGATCATGTATATATTATTTTATACACTTTTAAATCAATCTCCCACTCCAGTCTTTATGTCCGTCTGCATTGTTTCACATTATTCACATAGACTGTGTGTGTATTCTTCATAATTCAAGGTCTTAAATGTATCAATAAATTCTTTTCTGCAGTCCACGCTGCTGTGGCTCTTTTACAGAAACCGGGGGCCATCTGTGATTGGTCCAATTTTTTAGGCAGGTGGTCCCACTCCCCTCATGTTGTCGATGCAGGTGGGCGGAATCTTTCCCTGCAGGTGTCATGTTACTGATGATTTGTCACCAGATATTGTTTATGTTTTTACCATTGTGGCCAGATGGAGGACTAGAGCGCAAACTAGTGGCCACGTCAGGGACAACAGTTGTTGACAACTGTAGCATTGTAGCTATGCCTAACACTTCTTCCTAACCTTAACCCCATTCTCCTAACATGCTACATTAATTCACCAAACCTGCTGTGTTAATTCTAACCTACCACGTTAATTCACCTAACCTGCAACCAGAGATGGGCAGTATTTCTGTTACATGTATTTGAAATGTGTATTTCAATTACTTCTGAGTATTTTGTGTAATTTGTATTACACTGGGCTGAACTGCACTCCAATGTATGTTTTAACAAGATATTGTTGAGAGCTATATTTTGTATTTTCAAATGACAAAATACTTTTTTCTATACAATTCTTTTTATAGCGGTTCACAATTTTGTGGCCCCCTTTCACCCTGCGTTGGTATCAAAATTCTGATGGCAATATGGTGTGTTAAGAGCATCTGATAAATTAACAAAATATAATTGTATATGTACAAATGAACAATTGAAAAGCATGCTGAGTATTACTCTAATGAGCTTCGCCCCGAAACAAGGCCAATAGTAATACCTAGTGTGCTTTGGTATGTTTATTTTCACATATACATTTATATTTTGGTCATTTAGCAGACACTCTTATCCTGAGTGACTTACAGTCAGTGCATTCAACTCATGTTGATAAACAACAGCGTATCACAGTCATAGCAAGTCAAATGTTTCTGTAACCGTTACTGAGAATGTTGTTGCTGTTCGGTCCGGCAACTTGCAAATGTATTTCTGTATTTTAAAATACAAAATACATTTATTTTAATTAAATACATTTCAAAATAGAAGTATTTTGTAGTTTATTTTCATACGTTGTTCTTTATGGTATTTTGAAATTGTATTTTGTCATATTTGCACATCCCTGCCCCAACATGAATTATCCTAACCTGCTATGTAAACAAACCATCTGTGGCGACAAATCATCAATATCACCACACCTGTCGGCAAGATCTAGTCCACTCAGCTGGCAGAAGTTTTGGCATAATCAATTCCAGCACCTCTGCTCACCACTGCTGTCAGGAAGCAGTTTGCCCCTCCATCCATCAGGGGTGGGGGGGCGTATTGTTCCCCGAGCCCCTGGGCCTCCCTTTGGCCTCCTGCCTGAGGACCCCTGCTCCCGGGACAGCTGTATAGCAATCTGGGTGTATACCGCATGTTCTTTCCCTCGGACTCCAGCACGGTCACAGCAATAATAGTGTTCCTGCTGTTCAACCTGGGAACACCTGATCTGGATGCTGCTGTCCCGGCGTGTTGGAACGAGCCCCCTGGCCCTACTGGAGTTTCAGAGGAGCCGTGGTGCACGTGGCTAGAGCTTGTCCCTAACCCCAGTACAGTCTTAACGCCGCAGGGACGCAAATGACTGGATCTGGCCTCAGATTCTAGTACAGTCTCAGAGGAAGAGATGGTTGAGTGACGGGGGGTGTGGCTGCTGCCATTGGCAGGTCCTTGGGGCTTGTGACCTGGCCCAGCGAGACCTCCTCCCTGCGAGACCCCCTGCCTGGTCTCATCCATGTGACCCTCCTCACGGCCGTGTCCCTGGAGAGAGAGGATGATGGGGACCGATCGTGTGCGGAGAGAGGGAGGAGCAGGTTTTAGTCCTCTGTCCAGACGGGTGTAGGGCACCTCCCTCCAATCTTTCTTCCACGCTGAACGAGACAGGGTTTGCATATTCTGGAACCTGCTGCGCTGGCGGTCGTCACCACCATCCCTCCCAGTGTCAAACCTGAAGAGATGCAGAGAATAGAAAAGGGAAAAAAAGAGAGGATAGATGACCTTTTGCTCCCAAACCATTATTGCATGATTTCTCATTTTCACACGACAAAGCGGAGAGGGAAAGAGAGAAAATAGGAATAGAAATCCATCCCATACAATTCAAGCCCCAAAAAATATGTTTATTCTCTGAAGTACTGGGATTGCATAAACTTTGTGTAATTATTTATAATTCACCCTACAGAAATGAATATGTTGCTGCAAACTTCCCTCAAGTTTGTAAATTTGCTGCAAACTAAATAGTGTGCCACAAAATGTTGCCAGAAGTTTGCAAACATTTGCCACTAATGGTGAATCTGCGGCAAACTTTTGAAAACAATAATATTTAGTGTCACTTGTGGGAAAAGTTTACCAGAAGCAGGTTCCCATGAGTTCACACATGAGTTCCAAGACCAGTAACAGTTGATGACCAATCAGGTGGATTAGAAACATCTGTTGGAAACTACCTACCAAAGTTGTCCAGTAAGGGTCTAACTTATTAATTAGCTTTAACATTTTATTATCTAAATGATGCCTACTTAGCAATGTCATGTTTTATGGGATAGAGTGAAACACTGACATTTTCATTCTGTCAGTGCCACTGACTGACTGGGTAGCTTTCATATTTTTGCAGAATTCATGTGATAGGTGGCTAGCTAACTAATGATTTGCCTAAACAATTATATTTTTAGGTGAATACGCTCCTGTCTTAATACCAATATGCATGACAGTATGCTAGTGTCACAGTTCAGTAACATGTTAGCTAGCACAACAGCTAAGGTAGTTAGCTAGCTAGCAAAAGTATGAGTTGATTTGACATCAGAGAAAAACTCAACTTTTAAAGATGGATACCCTTCCCCCACCCTTGGTGTTGGAAGAGGCTGTATTAGGAGAAGGATGCATCAATACCCTGGAAATCTATTTGTGGTGCAATCGTTCATTACACTTTGAGTGATAAAGGGGCGGCAGGTAGCCTAGTGGTTAGAGCGTTGGACCAGTAACCGAAAGTTGCTAGATCGAACAAGGCAGTTAACCTACTGTTCCTAGGCTGTCATTATAAATACGAATTTGTTCTTAACTGACTTGCCTAGTTAAATAAAACATAAATTAGTGTATCGTCTTTACCCTCCTGTTGTGTTCCTGTCAAATTGGACCGATTTACAAGTTTTCTCTATGAAAAATGTTGTTTATTTAATCTGATTGTCATAAGGTTCCATGACTTTGTCCACACAGAGCATCTGAACACACAAAATACATTTAGATGATTTTCATAACATTTTGGGTGTGTTTATTTAGCTTTTGTACACCTGTGGTGTTCCCGGTCCAAAATGACAGGTCATTTGAAATTAATGGGTGAGACTCCAATTAGTGTATAAAATTGAGTTCAGGCACATGCCCATTCATCAGAATGACACACTTCCTCTCCCAGACCCCACATGCATGTGTGTTTGAGCACACACACACACACAAACCTCATTCCCCGTCTTGGCTTCCATGGCAACCTTTCCTCAATAGAATCTTTCCCCTACGGGAACCACACCTGTTGGCATTCTCACAAACAATCTCAGAATTGTTTCAATAATATATATACCTGTTCTTGCAGCTCTGGTATATGAAGCTATTTTGAGGCCTTGCTCACAGTTCATTATGTGGCAGCACAATGACCAAACGATATACTGTATGTGAGGCTCTTGATCATATCTTTGATCATGACACTGGTGAGGAGGAGAGAGGCCAGGCAACTGACAGTGAAGATGCATTGGAGGAGGAAGTGTCAGAAGTTGAAGACAACACAGAATATGATCCAGACCAAGAGACAACCGATGTGGAACATTCCAGTGATGAGGAAGAGGGCCCTGCTGAGGTTGTTGCTACATTCCGGTCAAAGAATGGGAATTTGTCCTGGTCTTCATCCCCACCAAGAGGATGACCCCAGGGCCAACGACACAAATTAGTCTGTGATAAATAGCACAATATGTTTCATCTGAGTATTTGTTATAGTCAAAGTAATCCATATATTATGCTTTTTTAAAACTCAAAAACAAGTTGTATGAGCTCAGGTTAATGAGGCCTACAGGCCATAAATAGCCTACAGAAGTTCAAAACTTCAAAACTGCACTCCAATGTATGTTTTAACAAGATATTGTTAAAAGATGTTCAAAACAGAAGTTCAAAACAAGATACAAGATATTGTTAAAAGATGTTCAAAACAGAAGTTCAAAACAAAACCCAATAGGCTAGGGCCGGCTCTGACTAAAGGTGTGGTTATGGATGTAGGTATATATGTGGGAACGCAGACCCGCCACGACCCCTCATGATGAGTTCAAGTTTGTGGCCCCCACCCCCATAAAAGTCAAAGTTGCCCATCCCTGGTGTAAAAATAGCTAAGCAGCTGGCTGTAGCCCATGTACCCCAAAACATAATTTCCGAGTCCAATTTCAGAGTCCAGTCTAGATGGTGTTATGGATTAGCTAGCATTAACCACATGCACACCTTACTTGCTAAGAAGTTACAGAAAACTAAACCACTAAACTAAACTAAACAACCAAAAAAACTCAATTGAATTCATTATAAATGTAGGACCGAAGAGGAGAAATTAGCTAGCTAGCATTCATTTGTTTATGCAGAGACGTCTTTGTTGCAGCATCTTATGAGTGATAAACATTTTCCATGTTTTCCGTCTTTCTGTGTTACAAAATGTGTTGCGGTCATGACGCAAGTGGCACTAGTGCTGTCAAATACTCCCATGTATCTCGTTTGACCACCTGATTTCAACTACATTCAGTCAGCTATCGTCATTGCAAACTAGCACTTCACATAGGTTAGCTCAGCTGTTATTAGAAAACGTCTGAGTTACTCAAATCCTGTAGCTACCTGGCAAGTCAACCTCGGCAACAATGTTATTGTGGTGCAGAATGTTACATTAGTCTTTTCATTTTAAGATAACCTTCAATTAAGTGTGTGGTTACTACTGGTTGTGGATCCGAGGCAAGACAAATTGTCATGTTTTTTTGTTTTGGTTAAGGCTCAGAGTTGGCTTATTGTTATTTTGAAAACTGACACTGCTTCCATAGACATTATGGATAACCGAGAATTGTCAATGGCTTGGAACCTCATTTCAGCTAGTCGGATTGCAGATTTCAACAAACTAGTTTTATTTTTATTTATTTAACCTTTATTTAACTAGGCAAGGCAGTTAATAACAAATTCTTATTTACAAGACGGCCTACCAAAAGGCCAAATGCCTCCTGCAGGGACAGGGGCCTGGGCTTAAAAATAAATACAATATAAATATAGGACAGAACTCACATCAAGAGAGGCAACACATCACTACATAAAGAGAGACCTAAGATAGCAAGGCCACAACATGACAACACAGCATGGTAGCAACACAACATGACAACACAGCATGGTAGCACCACAACATAACAACATGGTAGCAACACAACATGGTAGCAACACAACATGGTAGCAGCAAGAAACATGGTACAAACATGATTGGGCACAGACAACAGCACAAAGGGCAAGAAGATAGAGACAACAATGCATCACACAAAGCAGCCACAACTGTTAGTAGGAGTGTCCATGATTGAGTCTTTGAATGAAGAGATTGAGATAAAACTGTCCCGTTTGAGTGTTTGTTGAAGCTCGATCCAGTCGCTAGCTGCAGCGAACTAAAAAGAGGAGTGACCCAGGGATGTGTGTGCTTTGGGGACCTTAAATAGAATGTGACTAGCAGAACGGGTTTGAATGTGGAGGATGTGGGCTGCAGTAGATATCTCAGATAGGGGGAGGAAAGCCTAAGAGGGTTTTATAAATAAGCATATTAACCAATGGGTCTTGCAACAGATATTCAGAGATGACCAGTTTACAGAAGAGTATAGAGTGCAGTGATGTGTCCTATCAGGAGCATTGGTGGCAAATCTAATGGCCGAATGGTAAAGGTAATAAGGAAATATGGTACAGTATTGAGATCTAATTTTAAAATGTGTCTTCTTAATTCTCAAATGCTGTTAGTGAAACCTAAAAAGGAAACCCACTCAACAAAGCCCCGAGGAGTGAGCCATTTTTATTGTCTGACTTCAGAGACCATAAATGTCCATAAATGAGTACAAATAATTGAACTACTTTCCCCATTCTTCTGTTTTACAGGGGGATGTGTGCACTGGAGGTAAATCCAGCGCATCTTAACATATCTAAAAATAACTGACATGGCACATTTGGCTTCAATCCATTCTTCATCTGTGACAGGAAAATATGTGTTTCTGACAGTGTTTAACGAAACTGACAATGCTTGTTGGGGATTTGCTGTCAAAATTGAAAACAGGGCCTGGTTCTCATGCCAATATTCACGCTTTTGTTCTCTCTCTCTCGCTGTCTCTTTATGGTCTCTCTCCCTTCCTCATGCTCTCTGTCTCCCTCACTCTTTCGCCCTCTCTGCTTTACATTTTAGCCATATAGCAGATGCTCTAAGTGATGCTTTCTCTCTCCCTCTCTCTCCCCATCTCTCCCCATCTCTTACTGTTTATTCACAGAGACCTGAGGGTGTCTCCATGGCAACAAGGGAGGGAGAGTTTTGTATGGCTGTTAAATCTAGAAATAGGTCAGTCCAACTTCCCTGCGCCAGCACAGACTTTCTTTGCTGATGGATCTGTAAAGGGGTTATCAATAGTTAATATGTTCCAACTAGTCAACTAACTAACCCAATCTTTGCATGTCGGTGAGAAGAGAAAAGCACTCTTATACCACTCGTTCCCTGAGGATTTGCAAGCCATTAATTGGCTATGGCTACAGATTTCTCCTCTGCTGCTAAAACAAAATATCCTAGTTATCTCTCCCTCTCTGCATGTGTGTTTGTGTGTGAATGCATACTATGTGTGTGTTTGTGCACATGTGTACATACTCTACATATGGCCTGCATACTATGTGTTTGTCATTGCATGCAAAACCTGCACACTGTATGTGTTGTGCATGAGCGTGCATATTGTATGTGTGCATAGTGTCTGTGTGCATGCATACTAGTCTGTATGCTGTATGTGTTGGCGTGTGTTTGTGCAATGCTCCAGGAGATCTACTCACAGCCATTGAACGAATATGCTGAGCTTCCTGCATGCTACCCTGTTTAATACGAATATTAATTATGATGTGATTAAAAAGAGTTTGACAACCGTTTGTACTTTACAAGGTTGGCATGCTAATAAGAACATTGCCAGGGACTTTCAAGTGCAATAAATTCTCTCGGAGACCTATGGTTGTGTCTCAATTGGCACCCTATTCCATTTGTAGTGCACTACTCATTGGTGGCACGTTTTGTCACATTATTGTGACAATACTGCGCTGTCACTCAGATTGCATCTCAAAGTGCATCGTTCCGTCACTTATTCACACACATTGTTCAAAGGTAAACGATCCAGACACATTAGGGCTAATTACTTACTTAACCTATTTCGCATGGTAATTGAATAGGACTAACAAATACCCAATGAAGGCGTAAAACGTAAAAATACTAAGATGTTGAATTATATCAATTACAAGCAATATAGACAGCATACATGGTTAATATTGGCCATATACCTCTGCTAAATCACATTTATCAATTTTTTTAAATTATTTAAAAAAAAATACAAAATCTGATTTTTGTCAACAAAAATCTATTATAATCAAGACCTGGGTAGAATAAATCATGTTAATCTTGAACAAATACAAATGAAACAAGGTTTTCATAACTATTTATGTTTATTGCTTTGAATGGAACAAAAGACACATTTTACATACAGTATTTTATGGAAAATTGTAAATGAGCCCCATTTAACACAAATTAAGGCCGGTCTACACACCACATGAGGGACAGAGTTTTACTGTGTGTGTGATGCTAATTTATTTCTTGCACTTGATGCATGTGTGCCATGTCTTCCTGGCCTTATTAGGTCCACACACATCGCAGGGCTTCTTCTTGTTGCTAATCTAGAATGATGAAAACACTTTCTTCAGGAATTTTACGAACATCTCACTCACTAACTCACTCAAATATATAGGCCAACTAGCATCGTCTGGTTTAGGGATGGTTTGGCCGGTAGGGATATCCTTGTCTCATCACACACTAGCGACTTCTGTGACGGGCCCGGGCGCAGTGCACGCTGACCAGGTTGCCAGGTGCACAGTGTTTCCATGGCTTTCGACCTTCATCTCTCCCGAGCCCGTACGGGAGTTATAGCGATGAGACAAGATAGTAACTACTAACAACTGGATACCACGAAATTGGGGAGAAAAAGGGGGTAAAATAAATAAACAAATATATAGGCCAAGGTAGGAGAGTCAGACACACACACATGCAACAACATCACTCACAAATCACTCACACTTACTTCCTGTATTGGCGCTGTTGCTTCTGTGGGTCGGGTAGATGGGGCACTAGCATCCTCCTCCTGAATCCTCCTCACGATGGCTGCAGAAGCTGGGGTCCTTGGGATATGTTTCCTCCTCTGGATTTGAGGTCTTACCAATGCCTTGCCCAGCTTCTCAAGAAAGAGCTGTCTGCTCTGGAGCTTCCCTCTGCCCCAATCTGTGTTCAACACCATCCAGATTACAAACACATTGTAAGCCGAGATATCCAAGATGTTGAAGAATATCACAAGTGGCCAGCGTAGGATTTGTCTTTTGCAGCTGTAGCTAGTCACCAGCTTGTCTAAATTGTCCGCCCCTCCATTTGTGGCATAGTAATCCATTATGATTTCTGGTTTTTGATGTTCCTGGCCACAGATGGCCCATCCCTATGCAGCGTACTCATGAGTACCACATATTGGCCTTTCTTTGGCACGTAGGACACTAGGGACATGTCGGCCGTGAACACAAACTTGAATTGATAGGCCTGTTCTGTGCATTCAACAGCTGAAGTGGGAGCTCTGGCTTGTTTTTCGTACTGTTCCTACAATCGTTAGCTTCCACTTGAGGAGCTCCTGTCCCAACTTGTGCAAAGTAAAAAAGTGATTACATGTGATGTTGTGGCCACGAAGTCCCTGTGTTACGTCCAGGACAACCCGCATCCCTTGGTTCTTCTCAGGGGCTCCTTCATCTGGCTTCCCCGTATACACTTGCAAGTTCCACGCATATGATGAACCAGCACCACAGGCAGCCCAGATCTTGATTCCATATTTAGCGGGTTTAGACAGTATGTACTGCCTGAAGAGGCAGCAGCCCCTAAATGGCATAAGACGCTCATCAACAGTAATGTTGGGCCCAGGGTTGTAGGGGAAGGCGGTCCAACCACATATCCCACATTGACCTGATTGCAGCTAGCTTGTCTCTCTGCCGCTGACAGTTATCGAAGCGCATAATCCTGGAAATAATGTGGAAGTTTTCCAGAGACATTGTTGCACAGAAAAGTTCTCTGCCAGTTTCTGGTAACTACTAACAACCCACAGGGATTTTGTCGATTCCCTATTGGACTGGAAAACACCAGTAAGGATATGAACTCCAAAGTATGCATCTCTCTCAAAAAACATGCCTTCCCTCCAATTTAGTGCAGACCAGAATGATTTTTTGATGTGTCTGTGATGAACAATTCAAAAGAAGACTTTACATCCTGCACATGAGTAACTACCATCCGCGTCGGCCCTGGTTACATCCTCATCACGTTGGCAGCCATGCAGGATGGCTAATTTCTTGGGCAAGAAGAGCATTCAATTTCAAAAATGTTTACATCCATATTTCTACCCCTGCAAGCTACTGATGAGTTGGTTGCTGATGGGCTGGTCCTGGGGCTGGCTGCTGACGGCCTGGTCCTGGGGCTGGCTGAGGGTCACCCTCATCCTCTTCTTCCAACTCACTGTGCAGGTTCCCACAAGACATTGTGTAGTTTCACACAGTACAAAAGGTAAAGAGTTTGAGAAAAGCAGGAGACAGGCAGACAGGCAGGGAGACAGACAGGTTCTTGCTGCTATGTTGAAACAGCAGGCCCATGGAGGAGGAAGACAGAGTGAAGGCACACAGCAAACCTTTTTGCTTCATTTTTACTTGTTTTCACCTATACACACACTTGTTTTCCCCTCGGGTCCAGTGGACACGAACACGACATATGTAATATAAATGTGTAGGGGGTGCACATTGTGCACTCACTTCTTTTTTACATGTTCTTCACAGAAAATGAGCCAAGGCCAATGAGTCTCAGGTTGAAAAAAATATTAAATTGTATCATTTTTCTTTTAGTAAACATTTTAGTAAACGGGTCCCACAGTCCCGAACACCACACAAGGATTAAAACAATGGAAATAACTTCAAAAAGAACTGTTCTTTTGCATTGGTTGTATTACCAAAATAAATGATCACACACATAATAATGTCACAGCACAATGGTCTCTGGTTCCTCAAGAAAAGTCCTGTAACTTGTGCCTAAAAAGAGTGCAACACGGTAAATGAGATCAAGTGACCTTAATCACGCAATATTTGTCTGTTCATAAAGTGCATTTTAAACCCAGTCTCAATCACACAATCAAAATCTCTAACTATTTTACCACACAACAACAAAAGGTTATCAGAACTCCCAGTAGTCTTTAACAACAACTGAAAACATAACCCAACATGGTGTAAATCACGTTAAAACAAATGTAAAACCTGTTTGAAAAAGTTGTTGCAGTCAGTCGATCAGTCAAACAATCCAATCTGCCAACAGAACTCCCTGTTCCATTGCATGCCTTCCCTCCATTTCGAATGGATATCAACCAGATTCCTTTCCCTATGGGCTTCCACATGGCGTGAACAGTCTTTCGACATAGTTTCAGACTTTTATTCTGAAAAATGAGCGAGAACGATCACATCGCGTCAGTGGATGGCTGGGTGCCAGCAGAGTTTTGCATTCGCAACAGCTTGGAGCAGACATTTTCTTTCTCTCTCCTATTGAAAAAGCTATGGTCCGGTTGAAATATTATCGATTATTTATTGTAAAAACAACTTGAGGTTTGATTAAAAAAAACGTTTGACATGTTTCTACGAACTTTGCGGATACTATTTGGAATTTTCATCTGCCCGTCATGACCTGTACAAGCCTGTGGATTTCTGAACAAACCGCGCCAACCAAATGGAGGTTTTTGGATATAAAAAGAGTCTTTATCGAATAAAAGGAACATTTATTGTGTAACTGGGAGTCTCTTGAGTGCAAACATCTGAAGATCGTCAAGCGATTCATTTTATTGCTTTTCTGACTTTCGTGACCGATCTACTTTGCTGCTAGCTGTTTGAAATGTTTTGTCTGCTGAGAGAGATGTCCTAACATAAACGATTGGATAGCTTTTGCTGTAAAGCCTTTTTGAAATCTGACATGCCAGGTGGATTAACAACAAGCTACGCTGTGTTCTGCTATATTGCACTTGTGATTTCATGAAAATTAAATATATTTAGTAATTTAATTTGATTTGGCGCTCTGCAATTCAGTGGATGTTGACGGATGGGTGCGCCAAGAAGTTAAAGGTGTTTACGATAGCTACATCATGTAGCTACAGTGGTTCTTCCTTTAAAAGTTGCATCATACTGAAGCACACCTTGCGGGCTGCCGCAGAATTCTATGGCAACGTTATTTTTTTAAATTGTCAGCCATTGTTACCATTAATGCTAGTTAGTTCTAGTATGACCACCAGAGGGCATCTTTGAAAAGCATTTGATAGTCTTCAATATTGGCTGTGCTAGAAAATTTAAAACCTTTATTTGTAAGAACATAGTATATGGGATAGATTTGAAGAAATTTAGTTTAATTAATTAGATTAATATTATGGTGTTTCTATTCCAAGAAAATCAAAAACCGAAACCTTCAGAGTTTCTGTTAGGATGGAACGGAAAATATGGCGCTGTACAATGTGACGGTCGGAAGTAGGTTACAGTACTAAGAGCATAACATTTCCACAACCTAATTGTAGTCTAACCAATACCCAAAAAGAGATTCAGTGAAAATAAGAAAACTCATTGATTTATCAAGACCAGTCCCCATGCTTGTCATAGAGCAGCACGAAACAGTGCTAAAATAGTTGACCACAGCTTGTAGGCTATTGTTTCAAATCCAAATCCTAGCGATATCAACCCAGAGCATATTGGACTGCTTTTCTCGACCACATCACCGGATCCCTATCTCAAGTTCTGGACCATTACACCAGATCATCGCAGCTAGTTGGATGCAACCGAGTGGCCATTGCTGGCTAACGCCTGTCCAGAAGCAAGCATCAGTTAGCCTTGAGCTAGCCTCAAGCTAGGCCCATCTCCCGGCTAGCCGAATAGGTATACCAGCTAATTCTTGGGCTACAAAACCTCTTTTGCCAATTGGCCTGGACCCTTTATTGCTGACACGGAGCCCCGCCAATCCATCACGACTGGTCTGCAGACTTAATCGTCCAAGGTGGTTTCAAAAGGCTTTTCCGTTGCGATGTCACCAAAGACCCATCTGCTAGCCCCGGCCCGCTAGCTTTCTGAATTGCCGTGTCTCCCGCTCACCTAGCGGTTCCCTGACTCACATATTGTTGCTCATTGGACCCTATGATCATTCGGCTACACATGCCTCTCCCTAATGTCAATATGCCTTGTCTACTGCTGTGTCGGTTAGTAATTATTGTCTTATTTCACTGTAGAGCCCCCAGCCCCACTCACCATGCCTTAGATACCGCTTTTTTCCCACACCTCACAAATGCTGAGACCTCACCTGGCTTAACTGGTACCTCCAGAGACACAAACAATCTCATCGTCATTCAATGTCTAGGTTTAGCTCCACTGTGCTCTCATCCTACCATACCCGTTTCTGTACATTATGCCAGGAATCTATTCTACCATGCCCAGAAATCTGCTCATTTTATTCTCTGTTACCAACGCACTAGACAACCAGTTATTTTATCCTTTAGCCGTACACTTATCCTACTCCTCCTCTGTTCTTCTGCTGATGTAGAGGTTAACCCAGGCCCTGTAGCCCCCAGAACTACACTTATTCCCCAGGCACTCTTATTTGTTGACTTCTGTAACCGTAAAAGCCTTGATTTCATGCATGTTTACATCAGAAGCCGCCTCCCTAAGTTTGTTTTATTCACTTCTTTAGCACACCCCGCCAGCCCTAATGCACTAGCCGTGTCTGAATCCTGGCTTAGGAAGGCCACCAAAAAAATTCTGAAATGTCCATCCCCAACTAAATCATTTTCAGGCAAGATAGAACTGCCAAAGGGGGCGGAGTTGCAATCTACTGCAGAGATAGCCTGCAGAGTTCTGTCTTTCTATCCAGGTCTGTGCACAAACAGTTCGAGCTTCTACTTTAAAAATCCACCTTTCCAGACATAAGTCTCTCACCGTTGCCACTTGTTATAGACCCCCTCAGCCCCCAGTTGTGCCCTGGACACCATATGTGAATTGATTTCCCCCCATCTATCTTCAGAGTTCGTAATGTTAGGTGACCTAAACTGGGACATGCTTAAGTGACAGGGGGCAGTATTTTCACGTCCGGATGAAATGCATGCCCAAATTTAACTACCTGCTACTCATCCCCAGAAGACAAGATATGCATATAAGGATAGAAAACACTCTGAAGTTTCTAAAACTGTTTGAATAATGTCTGTGGGTATAACAGAACTTCTTATTTAGCAGGCGACACCCAGAGGACAAACCATTCAGATATTTTTTTTGAGGTCACTCTCTTTTCAATGGGTTTCATTGGGAATCCAGGTTTCTAAAGGACCTTCTTGCAGTTCCTACCGCTTCCACTGGATGTCACCAGTCTAGAAATTGGTTGAGGTTTTTCCTTTGTGTAATGAAGAAGTACGGCCATCTTGAACGAGGGTCACTTGAAGTGTACTGTTAGATAGAGGCGTGTGACCAGAAAGCTAGCTACAGTTTGTTTTCCTCCTATATTGAAGACAGATCATCCCGTCTTCAATTTTATTGATTATTTACGTTAGAAAATACCTAAAGTTGTATTACAAAAGTAGTTTGAAATGTTTTGGCAAAGTTTACAAGTAACGTTTGAGATATTTTGTAGTCACGTTGCGCAAGTTGGAACCAGTGTTTTTCTGGATCAAACGCGCCAAATAAATGAACATTTTGGATATATATCAACGGAATTAATCAAACAAAAGAACCATTTGTGATGTTTATGGGACATATTGGAGTGCCGACAAAAGAAGCTCGTCAAAGGTAAGGCATGAATTATATATTTTTTCTGCGTTTCGTGTCGCGCCTGCAGGGTTGAAATATCCTTTTCTCTCTTTGTTTTATGGAGGTGCTATCCTCAGATAATAGCATCGCCGAAAAGCCTTTTTGAAATCTGACATGTTGGCTGGATTCACCACAAAGTGTAGCTTTAATTTGCTATCTTGAATGTGTGATTTAATGAAAGTTAGATTTTTATAGTAATTTATTTGAATTTGGTGCTCTGCATTTTCCCTGGCTTTTGGCCAGGTGGGACACTAGCGTCCCACATATCCCAGAGAGGTTTTAACACCCCGGCCGTTCTACAATCTAAACTAAATGCCCTCAATCTCACGCAAATTATCAAGGAAACTACCAGGTACAACCCTAAATCTGTAAACATGGGCACCCTCATAGATATCATCCTGATCAACTTGCCCTCTAAATACACCTCTGCTGTCTTCAACCAGGATCTCAGCGATCACTGCCTCATTGCCTGTGTCCGTAATGGGTCCACGGTTAAACGACCACCCCTCATCATTGTCAAATGCTTCCTGAAACACTTCAGCTAGCAGGCCTTTCTAATCGACCTGGCCCAGATATCCTGGAAGGATATTGACATCCCATCAGTAAAGGACGTCTGGTTGCTGTTTAAAAGTGCTTTCCTCACCATCTTAAATAAGCATGCCCCAATTAAAAAATGTAGAACTAAGAACTTGTATAGCCCTTGATTCAACCCAGACTTGACTGCTCTTTACCAGCACAAAAACATCCCGTGGCGTACTGCATTAGCATCGAATAGCACCCGCAATATGCAACTTTTCAGGGAAGTCAGGAACTAATCAACTAATACTCAGTCAGTTAGGAAAGCAAAGGCTAGCTTTTTCAGATAGAATTTTCCATCTTGTAGCACTAATTCACTAATTGACTAATTCGGGACACTGTAAAGACCATGGAGAATATGAGCACCTCCTCCCAGCTGCCCACTGCACTGAGGCTAGGAAACACTGTCACCACCGAAAAATCTACTATAATCAAGAATTTCAGTAAGCATTTTTCTACGGCTGGCCATGCTTTCCACCTGGCTATCCCTACCCTGGCCAACAGCTCTGCACCACCCAGCAGCAACTTTCCCAAGCCCCTTCTCCTTCACCCAAATTCAGATAGCTGAAGTTTTGAAGCTGCAAAATCTGGATCCCTACAAATCAGCTGAGCTAGACAATCTGGACCCTCTCTTTCTAAAATTATCCGCCCGAAACTGTTGCAACCCCTATTACTAGCCTGTTCAATGTCTCTTTCGTATCGTCTGAGATCCCCAAACATTGGAAAGATGCCGCAGTCATCACCCTGTCAAAGGGGGGACATCTGCCGTTTCCAGCTACAATAGTCATTTACAACATTAACAATGTATACACTGTATTTCTGATCAATTTTATGTTATTTTAATGGACAAAAAAAAGGCTTTTCTTTCAAAAACAAGGACATTTCTAAGTGACCCCAAACTTTTGAACGGTAGTGTAGATAGCCAAGGAAGGCACTGAGCCCAAGCTGTCCCCACAAACCCAAGTGCTTGAGATGTCCTCCTCTACCTCATACTATTCCTCAACAATTCCATCCCCAGGCTGCTGCACTGACCGCTGATAGGTCAGTTCAGACAGAGACCTGCCATTTAAGATATTTAATGTACTGTTTTCAGTTTATTTGTGAGCATCCATCCATTCTCTCTTGGAGATTGTATAGAAATATGTATCTTTTGTGTTTCTTGAATGCAGAGGTGAGTGGCATTAGACGTGAGTTATTCTCCTCCAGAGGAGGAGAAGAGGGCAAGTGATCTGGCAGAGGATGCTGAAACCATTCTAATGGTAAGACAACCTGAAAAATATGGAGGTGAAGGAAATGCACACCTGTTAAGACGAGGTGCTGGCTAGCGCTACTCCTGACAAGGGAAAGGAGAGCCGCACACTGTAGGAGCTCAAATGAAATAATTGAGCAACCAACGTTTCGACAGACAAGCGGCGTACTCTGCTGAAGACAGCTTGTCTGTTGAAACGTTGGTTATTCAATTGTTGCATCTGTGCTCCTAGAGTGTGCAGCTCTCCTTTTTCTTTTTCAACCTGAAAAATATACCAGGCCTATAAGAATTCTGCTTTTGACATCATACTTTATTTGCTCTAAAGGAATTTGACATATGTCCTGATCCAATATGTTTTCCAGCTGATCACATCAATAATTTGAGATTTGTTTGAAATTTAGTATAGACTCATTTGGAGAAGTCTAGGAAAATCAATGTAACATACACCACAATTATTTATTTTAGTCAGGTCTAAAGAAACATTATGATATGAAGAAAATGTATTTCAGAAGAACAGAATATGAGTAGATCTACTATATGTTATCTGGCTACGCTCCATGCCATACGCTGTAGACTTGTTCATTTAGCTGACAAGATATGCGTATAAGTCCCGTGGCATTATTTTATATTATTTTATAGTAAGAAGAATATAATTGAACATATAAAGGATATTTTTCCCATTCTGGAGCGAGTGCACATACAGTATGAACTGTTGAGCGTAAAAGTGATCATTTGAAACAGGTCCTATATGCTAGACTTAGGGTTATTTGGCAACTTTAGTTGTGAACGATACAAACCTTAGAATGTCTTAGAAATCAACTATAGGCTATTGATGATCTGATAAATTAGCAAAAAACCTTGTGCTCTGTTCCTTGTCTCAGGCGGCACAGCTGTTCTCTCATCAAGTGATCATATGTTCACCCATCAGACTTTTCACAGTTTAATCTTGGTTTTACTAATATGTAAAATGTATTTGATTTAGAATGGCCCATTATTAAATGGTCAGGGACAGGGGCAAGAGAAAAAACACGTCATCCGTATATCGAATAGCGAATGGAGGCCGGGAGCTATCCTGCAGTTCTGTTCCTTAATGATGCCTGGTAGGCTACTTCGGTGTTAAAGCGGAGCTGTGCCTAATTTGAGCAGCTGAGAAATAAATATAATAACACTTATTTCACACCCACACATCCAATCACTGTTTGAGGAGCATGCTCACACTGCGCAACAGGTGATATTCCACCCAAACTCTGTATGCCATGGGCTTTCCAACGCTGTTCCTGCAGCTACCGAGTGCTTCATTTGGGAAACCAAGTGAAATCTGCTTGGAAACATCAATAGCAACATGTTTTCACAATGACACACATTTCACTAAACCGTTGGCAGACCCTCTGCACGCTCAATAAAGGAATAAAGGAGAGAGGAGGAGATGGAAACGCATGATGGTGAGATATTCTGTCTAGCTAAAATGGTAAAATGTAACCCAATTAATTATGAAAATATAACAAATTCAAAATCAAATAAAAATTCACTATAATTGTAAGCCATCCAGTACAATCAATGAAACAACAGCATTGCCTAGGGCTGTATGTTCCCTCCTAGACTCTTGGATATAAATTTGAGCATACAGTGCATTCAGACCCCTTCCCTTACTCCACATTTTGTCACATTAAATGTTTTTCCTCATCAATCTACACACATTACGCCATAATGACAGAGCCAAAACAGGTTTTTATCAATTTTAGCAAATCGATAACATTTTGTTTTTAAATACCTTATTTACATAAGTATTCAGACCCTTTGCTATGAGACTCGAAATTGAGCTCAGGTGCATCCTGTTTCCTTTGCTCATCCTTGACATGTTTCTACAACTTGATTGAAGTCCACCTGTGGTAAAGTAAATTGATTGGACATGATTTGGAAAGGCAAACACCTGTCTATATAATGTTCCACAGTTGACAGTGCATGTCAGAGCAAAAACCAAGCCATGAGGTCGATTGAATTGTCCAATGAGCTTTGAGACAGGATTGTGTCGAGGCACAGATCTGGGGAAGGGTACCAAAACATTTCTGCAGCATTTAAGGTCCCCAAGAACACAGCGTCCTCCATCAATCTTCAATGGAAGAAGTTTGTAACCACCAAGACTCTTCAAAGAGCTGGCAACCCGGCCAAACTGAACAATCAGGGAGGAGGGCCTTGGTCAGGGAGGTGACCAAGAACCCAATGGTCACTTTGATAACCTTCAAGAAGGACAACCATCTCTGCAGCACTCCACCAATCAGGCTTTTATGGGAGAGTGGACAGATGGAAGCCACTCCTCAGTAGTTTGCAAAAAGGCACCAAAATGACTCCCAGACCATGAGAAAGAAGATCATCTGGTCTGATGAAACCAAGAGTGAACTCTTTGGCCTGAATGCCAAGTGTCATGTCTGGAAGAAACCTGGCACCATCCCTACGGTGAATAATGGAGGTGGCAGCATCAAGCTTTGGAGATGTTTTTCAGCGGCAGGGACTGGGAGACTAGTCAGGATCGAGGGAAAGATGAATGGAGCAAAGTACAGAGAGATCCTTGATGAAAATCTACTCCAGAGCGCTCAGGATCTCAGACTGTGGCGAAGGTTCACCTTCCAACAGGACACGACCCTAAGCACAAAGCCAAGACAACGAGAATGAGTGGCTTCGGGACAAGTCTCTGAATATCCTTGAGTGGCCTAGCCAGAGCCCGGACTTGAACCCGATTGAACATTTCTGGAGAGACCTGAAAATAGCTGTGCAGGGACGCTTCCCATCCAACCTGACAGAGCTTGAGAAGATCTGCAGAGAAGAATGGGAGAAACTCCCCAAAAACAGGTGAGCCAAGCTTGTAGCATCATACCCAAGAAGACTTGAGGCTGTAATCGCTGCCAGACGTGGCCAGGAGCCATTTAAATTACAGGTTATAACGCAACAAAATAGGAAAAATGCCAAGGGGGATGAATTCTTTTGCAAGGCACTGTACACCGTCACAAGGAATTTGTGTATGTGTTATGAATGACCAAAGTTTTCTGACTTTAAAGTAAGTAATCTGTCACGCGATATAGAGACTACTGTTGACGTTGGAAGTTTACATTCACTTAGGTTGGAGTCATTAAAACCACTAAAAGCCTACCCCTTACTTTTTCGAACATTCTGTTAAAAATCGCGCAACATTTCAGCGTCCTGCTACTCATGCCAAGAATATAGTATATGCATATGATTAGTATGTGTGGATAGAAAACACTCTGACGTTTCTAAAACTGGTTAAATCACGGCTGTGAATCTAACAGAACGAGTGTTTCATCGAAAAGCGCAAGAACAACTGATCACCGAAAACTGGAAAAAATATCAATGTGCCACTTGCATGTATTGTCTATGGGAGAGCAAATTAGATAGGGCTGAGATTGCAAGTCCTACAGCTTCCACACGATGTCTCCAGTCTTGTCAATTGCCTGGGCGTTGTTTCTTGGTCAAATGAGTAAGAGAGACCCCATTCCTTCCGGTCTCCGACAGGATGTTTTGGAAGAGAGATTTCCCGACCATGATTTGAAGACGTGGAGCTATTGAATACACATCGCCCCGTGATCAATTTGATAGATTATTAACGTTTACTAATACCTAAAGTTGGATTACAAAAGTATTTTGAAGTGTTTTGTGAAAGTTTATCGTCGACTTTTTTAATTTAAAAAAATGACGTTGCGTTTTAAAACTGTGTTTTTTCCTGGATCACACACTTTTCTTAGATCGATATTTAGGGTATATATGGACCGATTTAATCGAAAAAAAGACCCAATAGTGATTTTTATGGGACATCTAGGAGTGCCAACAAAGAAGCTCGTCAAAGGTAATGAATGTTTTATATTTTATTTCTGCGTTTTGTGTAGCGCCGGCTATGCTAATTATTTTGTTTACGTCCCCGTCAGGTATTTCGGGGTGTTGCATGCTATCAGATAATAGCTTCTCATGCTTTCGCCGAAAAGCATTTTAAAAATCGGACTTGTTGGCTAGATTTACAACGAGTGTAGCTTTAATTCAGTACCCTGCATGTGTGTTTTAATGAACGTTTGAGTTTTAACGAGTGCTATTAGCATTTAGCGTAGCGCATTTGCATTTCCAGATGGCTAGTTGGCACGCCTGCGTGTCGGGTGGGCTTAAGAGTTAAAACTCATTTTTCAACCACTCCACAAATTTCTTGTTAACAAACTATAGTTTTGGCAAGTCGGTTAGGACATCTACTTTGTGCATGACAAGTCATTTTTCTAACAATTGTTTACAGAGAGATTATTTCCCTTATAATTCACTGTATCACATATCCAGTGGGTTAGAATTATACATACACTAAGTTGACTATGCCTTTAACTCTTTTGGGATAGGGGGCAGCATTTTCACTTTTGGATGAATAGCGTGCCCAGAGTGAAGTGCCTGCTACTCTGTCCCAGATGCTAATATATGCATATTATTATTAGTATTGGATAGAAAACACTCTAAAGTTTCTAAAACTGTTTGAATGATGTCTGTGAGTATAACAGAACTCATATGGCAGGCGAAAACCTGAGAAAATTCCAACCAGGAAGTGGGACATCTGAGGTTTGTAGTTTTTCAAAGGAATACACATTGAGATATGGATAAAGTTGTACTTCCTACAACTTCCACTAGATGTCAACTGTCTTTAGAAATTTGAATGAGGATTCTACAATAAAGGAGGGGCTCATGAGACCACTTTGAGTCAACTGTCTTTAGAAACTTGAATGGGGATTCTACAATAAAGGAGGGGCTCATGAGACCACTTTGAGTCAGTGGTCTGGCAGAGTGCCTTGGTCTCATGACGTGCGCTCCCAACAGAGTTACCTCTCGTTTCAGTGCTTTTCTTCAGACAAAGGAATTCTCCGGTTGGAACATTATTTTATTTTATTATTTTATTATTTTATGTTAAAAACATCCTAACGAATAGATTCCAAACATCGCTTGACATGCTTCTAAAGGACTGTAACGGAAATTTTCGAGTTTTTGTCTGGACGAAGTGCTTGCACCTCATGAAGATGAATTAGTGGGCTGAACACGCTAACAACAAGTGGCCATTTTGACATAAATGATGGACTTTATGGAACTTAATGGAACAAATCAGTCATTTATTGTCGAACTGCGATTCCTGGGAGTAGCTTCTGAGCGCCGTACTCAGATTATGCTTTTTCCGTAAAGTTTTTTTGAAGTCTGACACAGCAGTTGCATTAAATGCTTTTTCAGTCCTTCCACTTGCATGTAGAAAGGGACAGAAAAAAGTTTTCTTGTGAGGGTAGTGGTGTATCCAGCGAGAAAAATATTCTTCTGAATTTTCAGTTGTGGTCTTATGCTGCTATGTATTGGAATTATTTAGCAAATGCAGTAGTACTGAATAAAGTGTATATCCTGACTAAACTACTAATTACTCAGAATATCAAAATAACAAAGAATGAAACACCATATATTTAGATAAATCATTTTTTACTATTTATTTAGATGTGTGACATCTGCCAAAGTAACACCCCCTAAACATATAAACACAGACAATGAAAATGTGCTTATTTTTTTTATAAATCTGGTAGTTCTCAAGAGCCTTTTCTTTGCTGAGCAGTTCGTTTTCAGGAGTGTGCTGCCAGCCATGAATAATGAAAAGTTAAGATATTGCCATGCTTTCACATAGAGACGTAGTAAGTGCCTTGCTCAAGGGAACATCGAAAGATTTTTCACCTAGACGGTTCGGTGATTCAAACCAGACACCTTTCAATTACTGCTAATGCTCTCAACAGCTAGATTACAAAACACAAAACATTAAACACAAAAAGGAAAATGGTAGTAGATAAATGGTAAGCTGGTTAAATGAAATACTGGTCTTGGAACTTTCAGACTGAGGGAGCGGCCTTCTGGTCAGACTTCGGAGGCGCGCACCCCACCCACCGCTTCCGAGTATTTTACTCTGTAATGTCCAGTCTCTAGATAACAAGGTAGATGAAATTAGGTCAAGGGTTGCTTTCCAGAGAGATATCAGGGATTCTCTCTAGGGACATGCTGTCGGATTCGGTATAGCCACCGGGATTCTTTGTGCGTTGCGCCAACAGGAATAAACATCTCTCTAGGAAGAAGAAGGGCAGGGGTGTATGTTTGATGATTAACGACTCATGGTGTAATTGTAATAACATGCAGCAACTCAAGTCCTTTTGTTCACCCGACCTTGAATACCTCAATCAAATGCCAATCGTATCATCTCCCAAGATAATTCTCGACGGTTATTGTCACAGCTGTGTATATCCCCCCTCAAGCCGATACCATGACAGCCCTCAAGGAACTTCACTGGACTCTATGCAAACTGGAAACCATATATCCTGAGGCAGCATTTACTGTGGCTGGGGATTTTAACAAAACAAATTTGAGAACAATGCTACCTAAATTCTATCATAATAATGATTGTAGTACCCAGGCTGGCAAAACACTGAATGTTTTACTTTTTTTGTCACCTTTATTTAACCAGGTAGGCAAGTTGAGAACAAGTTCTCATTTACAATTGTGACCTGGCCAAGATAAAGCAAATCAGTTCGACACATACAACAACACAGAGTTACACATGGAGTAAAACAAACATACAGTCAATAATACAGTAGAAAAATAAGTCTATATACAATGTGAATAAATTAGGTGAGATAAGGGAGGTAAAGGCAAAAGAAGGCCATGGTGGCGAAGTAAATCCAATATAGCAAGTAAAACACTGGAATGGTAGATTTGCAGTGGAAAAATGTGCAAAGTAGAAATAGAAATAATGGGGTGCATAGGAGCAAAATAAATAAAATAAACACAGTTGGGGAAGGGGTAGTTGTTTGGGCTAAATAATAGATAGGCTATCTACAGGTGCAGTAATCTGTGAGCTACTCTGACAGCTGGTGCTTGAAGCAGGTTAGGGAGATAAGTGTTCCCAGTTTCAGAGATTTTTGTAGTTCGCTCCAGTCATTGGCAGCAGAGAACTGGAAGGAGAGGCGGCCAAATGAGGAATTGGCTTTGGGGGTGACCAGAGAGATACACCTGCTGGAGCGCGTGCTACAGGTGGGTGCTGCTATGGTGACCAGCAAGCTGAGATAAGGGGGGACTTTACCAAGCAGGGTCTTATAGATGACCTGGAGCCAGTGGGTTTGGTGACGAGTACGGATCGGGAGCTAGCCAACGAGAGCGTACAGGTTGCAGTGCTGGGTAGTATATGGGGCTTTGGTGACCAAACAGATGACACTGTGATAGACTGCATCCAATTTATTGAGTAGGGTATTGGAGGCAATTTTGTAAATGACATTGCCGAAGTCGAGGATTGGTAGGATGGTCAGTTTTACGAGGGTATGTTTGGCAGCATGAATGAAGGATGCTTTGTTACAAAATAGGAAGCCAATTCTAGATTTAACTTTGGATTGGAGATGTTTGATGTGAGTCTGGAAGGAGAGTTTACAGTCTAACCAGACACCTAGGTATTTGTAGTTGTCCACATATTCTAAGTCAGAACCGTCCAGAGTGGTGATGCTGGATGGGCGGGCAGGTGCAGGCAGCGATCGGTTGAAGAGCATGCATTTAGTTTTACTTGTATTTAAGAGCAGTTGGAGGCCACGGAAGGAGAGTTGTATGGCATTGAAGCTTGTCTGCAAGGTTGTTAACACAGTGTCCAAAGAAGGGCCAGAAGTATACAGAATGGTGTCGTCTGCGTAGAGGTGGATCAGAGACTCACCAGCAGCAAGAGCAACATCATTGATGTATACAGAGAAGAGAATCGGTCCAAGAATGGAACCCTGTGGCACCCCCATAGAGACTGCCAGAGGCCCGGACAACAGGCCCTCCGATTTGACACACTGAACTCTATCAGAGAAGTAGTTGGTGAACTCGGTGAGGCAATAATTTGAGAAACACAGGCTATTGAGTCTGCCGATGAGGATGTGGTGATTGACAGAGTCGAAAGCCTTGGCCAGGTCAATGAATACGGCTGCACAGTATTGTTTCTTATTGATGGCGGTTAAGATATCATTTAGGACCCTGAGCGTGGCTGAGGTGCACCCATGATCAGCTCTGAAACCAGATTGCATAGCGGAGAAGGTGCGGTGGGATTCTAAATGGTCGGTAATCTGTTTGATGACTTGGCTTTCGAAGACCTTAGAAAGGCAGGGTAGGATTGATATAGGTCTGTAGCAGTTTGGGTCAAGAGTGTCACCCCCTTTGAAGAGGGGGATGACCGCAACAGTTTTCCAATCAATAGGAAACTCAGATTACACGAAAGAGAGGTTGAACAGGCTAGTAAAAGGGGTTGCAACAATTTCGGCAGATCATTTTAGAAAGAAAGGGTCCAGATTTTCTAGGCCGCCTGATTTGTAGGGGTCCAGATTTTGCAGCTGTTTCAGAACATCAGCTGACTGGATTTGGGAGAAGGAGAAATGGGAAAGGCTTGGGCGAGTTACTGTTGGGGGTGCAATGCTGTTGACCGGGATAGGGGTAGTCAGGTGGAAAGCATGGCCAGCTGTAGAAAAATGCTTATTGAAATTCTAATTTATAGTGGATTTATTGGTGGTGACAGAGTTTCCTAATCACTGCTTACTAATCAACTTCCACGATGCATACAAGGCCCTCCTCCACCTCCCGTTAGGTAAATCTGACCGCGACTCCATTTTGCTCCTCCCCTCCTATCCAGAAACTCAAACAGGATGCACCTGTGACAATAACTATTCAACACTGGTCTGACCAATCGAAATCCACGCTTCAAGATTGTTTTGATCACGCTGACTGGGATATGTTCCGGATAGCCTCAGAGAATAATACCGATTTATACGCTGATTGAGTTCATAAGGAAGTACATAGGAGATAATGTACCTACTGTGACAATTAAAACCTACCCTAACCAGAAACCGTGGATAGATGGCGGCATTCGAGCAAAACTGAAAGTGCGAACCACCACATTTAAACATGGCAAGGTGACTGGGAATTTGGCTGAAATACAGTGTATTTATTCCCTCTGCAAGGCAATCAAACAAGCAAAATGTCAGTATAGGGACAAAGTGGAGTGTCAATTCAATGGCTCAGACACGAGACGTATGTGGCAGGGTCTACAGATAATCACGAAAATAAAAATCAGCCACATCACGGACACGACGTCTTGCTTGCAGACAAGCTAAACACCTTCATTGCCCGCTTTGAGGATAATACAGTGCCACCGACGCGGCCCACTACCAAGGACTGTGGGCTCTCCTTCTCCATGGCCGACATGAGTATGACATTTAAATGTGTTAACCCTCGCAATGCTGCCGGCCCAGACAGCATCCCTAGCCGAGTCTTCAGAGCATGGGCAGACCAGCTGGCTGGTGTGTTTACAGACATATTCGATCTCTCCCTATCCCAGTCTGCTGTCCCAACATGCTTCAAGATGGCCACCATTGTTCCTGTACCCAAGAAGGGAAAGGGAACTTAACTGAATGACTATCACCCTGTAGCGCTCACTTCTGTCATCATGAAGTGCTTTGAGAGACTAGTCAAGGATAATATCACCTCCACCTTACCTGTCACCCTAGACCCACTGCAATTTGCATACCGCCACAATAGGTCCACAGTTGATGCAATCGCCATCACACTGCACAATCCCATAAGGACAAGAGGAATACCTATGTAAGAAGGCTGTTTATTGACTACAGCTCAGGATTCAACAGAGGGTGGTGCGGTCTGCACGATGCATCACCGGGGGCAAAATACTTGCCCTCCAGGACACCTACAACACCTGATGTCACAGAAAGGCTAAAAAGATCACCAAGGACAACAACCATCTGAGCCACTGTCTGTTCACCCCGCTACCATCCAGAAGGTGAGGTCAGTACAGGTGCAGCAAAGCAGGGACCGAGAGACTGAAAAGTAGCTTCTATCACAAGGCCGTCAGACTGCTAAACAGCCATCACTAATACAGAGAGTCTGCTGCCGACATACAGACTTGAAATCATTGGCCACTCTAACAAATGTTTCACTAGTCACTTTATTAATTCCACTTTAATAATGATGTTTACATATCTTGCATTACTCATCCCAAATGTATATACCGTATTTTATACCATCTATTGCATCCTGCCCATGCCACTCAGTCATTGCTCATCCATATATTGATATGTACATTTCCTTATTCCATCCCTTCACTTAGATTTGTGTGTATTAGGTAGTTGTTGTGGAGTTGTTAGATTACTTGCTTATATTGCTGCACTGTCGGAACTAGAAGCACTAGAAGCACAAGCACAAGCTAGCTTGAACCCGCAATAACATCTGCTAACCATGTGTATGTGACCAATAACATTTGATATGAGGAAATTTGTCTGTCTATTTTGCCAAATTGCTCAAAATTTCTGTATTTTAATGGTTTGAAGTTCTACACCATTTTAATCACGATAACCTATTATTGCAAATGATGTAAGTTTGGGCAGTGTACAATGCTGTTACCAATTGCTGGTAGTTAAAACGTCAACAACAACAACAACAAAAAAATGACTCATGAACTCTGAGGTCATCCCATTGTTTCCTATCGGGGAAATATAGGTATGTCTGGTTATTTCACAAAATATCTCGCAATGTGAATATTTAGATTTTTCAAGACAGACACCATTTTAAATCAGGAGAATTTCCTCTTTGTAATTATGTAAATCCGCAGTTGTCATCGATCACTAGACCAGAAATAGTCAGAAGTTTTCATTTTTCCCTACTTCCTCATTACACAGACATGAGCATAATCGAGGTGCGGATGTTTACTTTCTACACAAGTTATTTTTTTTCCAGTTTCGTCATAAGAACAGATTGCAGTTATAAAATTAAAAAGGGATGCATTTTCTTGTGCCATTTAGGAGAAATTGAATTCTAAGCATCACTCCAGTCAGAAGAGGCTCTGCGAAGGTCCGTTTCAATTCATTCGCTATGGCCTCGTGCTAGCGTTCGTGCTCAGCCAACGTTCTTTTGCCGTTTTTCAGCCTTGGGTGAATTTTGACTTGTTCTATTGTCCAGCTTAACCTTAGGTTCCCTTGAAATCCAACTCTCTCCACCAGTATCTCCCTGAGAAATACATGTTTGTGTGATGTTACCGGACTGAATTCTATAGCTAGATTGACGCATTTTATGGTGTGGTTCGGGGCTAAAAATCAACAACCACACACACTACTATGTCAACAATCTGCATATCTTGCTTTAGCCAGCTAACGTTAGCCAGTTTTAATAAATGCATTGGGCATCTTGTGGGGTTTGTACAGTGTAGCTACATGATGTAGCTATCGTTAGATTACTTTGAGTACAAAACAGTCCAAATACAGATGTTAGCTAGCTAAGAAGCAGTGTTAGCTAGCTTGAACATTGAACACACTAAGGTTAAAAACACAACAACCCTTATCTACCAGTCCATGAGAACAGTGGCCATTTCACTCCATTTTCCACCTTTCAAAATTAATTCCAATGTTTATCTGGTTTATGGTCATGAGCAGTCTTCTTCTCACTTTTTTTTCTCTTTTGGGGTCGAGTTGATTCAGATCTAAGAATGATGTTTGTTTCTGTCAAGATTTTCTGAAAACATTGTCCCTGCTACCAGGACAGTTTATCTGAAAACAAGTTAGCTAGTTTTGTCTGCTCGGTGTTTGTTTCTGGCAGCTGTCACACCCTGACCATAGAGAGCCATTGTTTCTCTATGGTGAAGTAGGTCAGGGCGTGATCTAGTTTATTTATTTCTATGTGGTGTTCTTGTTTATTTTCTATGTTAGTGATTTGTATGATTCCCAATTAGAGTCAGCTGATAACCGTTGTCTCTAATTGGGGATCATATTTAAGTAGCTGTTTTTCCCACCTATGCTTGTGGGATATTATTTTGTGTTTTGTGCACCACTTAGTCACGTTTCGTTGTTTCTTTACTGTTTTGTTTTGCTTAAGTTTCACAAAGAAATAAAGATTTGGAACTCAACCTCCGCTGCGCATTGGTCCGTCTCTACACACAGTCGTGACAGCAGCTGTAGCTTGCAAGTGACTTTCACTTCATCTCAAGTGTCGGGGTGATGTTCCAGCAGGGTTGTTAGATTAGGCGGGAAGACACACCATGCCCAGAAGGCCAGCCCAAGGCGGCTCAGGGCTCAACCCACTTGTTTTCGTTCAAAATGAAAATGCAACACAAGATGTGGGGCGACATGGAGTGTTGCGTCATTTAAGTTAACTTAGTTCAAGGTGGTTCAAGGTAAACAGAATATTTATACTCATTAATATTATTTCAAAGCACATAATTCAAACGGACTTATCAAGACCAAAAAACCTTGCTATTAACACTGTCCTCATTCAGTTTCAAAGCAAAGCAGAACATCCAGGTGCTTACCCTCTTAAAGACTCCGCCTCCATCTCTGTAGACTCTACCTCTTGCAGGTGCTTATAGGCGGGGCCAGCAACCCTTGGTCCTCGAGAGATTGGCAGGGTCCTGAAGTGATGAGTGTCCTGGTGTCTTTGGGGTGGACTGAGTGACAGGGAGCTACTCCTGGAATGAGCCATGTAAAATAATACGTGACAGAACCAGAAAACATTGAAATGGGTAATCTTATTTGAAGATAAAAATAATATTTTCGCTGTTGTGAAGCCATCAGTGTGATTTTCATGTTAGCTGCTAACTCTGTTAAAACCTGTTATGGCTGCAACCCTTTGTTCTCAATTTCCGCCTGAAGACATACCCAAATCTAACTGCCTGTAGCTCAGCCCCAGAGGCAAGGATATGCATATTCTTGGTATCATTTGAATGGAAACATTCTGAAGTTTGTGGAAATGTTAATTGAATGTTGGAGAATATAACACAGTAGATCTGGTTGAAGAAAAGAGAAAGAAAGAGCATACATTTCTGTTTTTTATTGTTGTAGCATCATCTTTCACATGTACTAGAATAGCCACACAGTCAGATAGGATGCTGGAGATAATTTTGATGGATAACACAAGAGGGCAACTGTAGGTGTGTAAAGTTTGAGACTGACTAACTTCAGGAATGGGTGAGCTACATGACATTTAGCATGAAGTCACCCAGGTGTCCTACACAAGTTGCCCAAATGTCCCCAAGTGGCCGAATTGGTGAAATGACCTATAACTATATACAGCAGTGCAAATAACTATATACAACATATCAAAAAGCAATTCTAACACCCACACACAGAAAAAAAAATGTTTACAAATCAATATAAATAAATATTTTTAAAAAAACAGTACACACCCCTTGGAAGTCCTCGTCATAATATTTTGCTGCGTGTGCCATGTCCCATAGCAGTCTCTTTCTGATGTAAAGCAGAGGCAAACTGAACAAGTGGTGCATTTCAAGCGACACAGAACACAACGACGCCTCCATGCTGTGCCCTTTTGGCTCTAAGGCACAGTCATGCCTGCAGTAATGAACTGTGGCATATGAACACCACTGGGGGTACAGGTAGAGCGGGCAGCTTGGCACCGGGGCCTCCCAGTCGGAGTCGCTATCACTGTGAAAGAAAACGTAAAAAAAACATATTTGTATTGTATGAGCCTTTTATCATCACATAAAATAAACAGATATGTATTGATTGTATAGAGCAGAGGGAACAGTCACTAAGGTGTTCCATTCAACTCCGGCCATTGTTTGTGTATATATATATATATATATATATATACACACACCCAAACAAACCACACACACACACACACACACACACAAAAACAAACTACACATTTCATTGCAAAAAACCCCAAATATTTTTATTTATTTTTATATATAATATTCATATATATTTATATTTCATAAAACGGCATTAGCACTTACCCGTCCAGAAGTACGTCCTGTCCTTGCAGAAACAGCTCCTCAGTTCGTTTGAATCATAACACTCCAAGATTCCTCAAACAAAAAATCTGTCTCACTTTCACTTTTACTTTAGAGTTTGACTTCGCTTTACATGACGTATTTGACAGGATATCTTCAATGAAATCGTTGAAACTACAACTTTCCGAAATACAGCTGTGCGTAAAAAGGCTTACAGCAACCCCTCTGATCGTTAAGGCGAAAATGGAGTTCCCTGCGCGTGCGATTACAACCAAGGAATTGTGGTCCAACCCCAAACCATTACATACTGGCGTTTACCTCAGCTCATTGGCTATCTACCCAGCTAGATTTCAAGAAGATCAGTGGTCATTGGGCAGAAATATAGTCAATCAATGAAGCTTCAATCAATGAAGCTAAAATTATTGGTGCGTCAGGTAGTCATTTATCGTTGTCTTCAAATCAGCTCACTTCGGTCAATTCTCCCCGCAAAAAAACCAACGTTGTTTGACTGTGTTGCAAACATCCAGAGGAATGCACTGAAACCCACCATGACGAAATAAATTATTGTTTACAGGGGCGAATCACGCCGAATGCTCCGTAAAAAATTGATAGAGATTGAATTCACTGCACAAATAGTTTACAAAATGTTTAGATTTAGGCTATAAAAATGGATTTTATCAAAGAAAACGGCACTTCATTTGATCAATGGGATACTCAGGAAGAGAAATAAGAGCAAGATGTCAGAATGTACGTCATAATTTTACCTTCAGATGTAAATGTGTAAAAACTGTCATGGTAGAAAATGTTTCTGTTCTTGATTGCTCTTCTCAAACAAAAGCATGGGATTTGTTCTCTGTAATAGCTATTTTAAATTGGAAAACGTAGTTTGATTACCAAGATTCTAATCTTTTGAAGGGTGTAAGACACTTGCATTTTCAAGAATGTTTAATATTACGAAATTGTATTTTTAGTTGTCACTCTGAAATTTCCCCTGATGTTGGTCCCTGTACGGGGACAGCAGCCATAACAGGTTTTAAACTGTGAATCAAACGGGAATGTCCCGATTCTGACTGCTTTTAGAGATGCAGATAAGGGCCTTTGTGTCTGGTACCGGAGCCTAGATGCATATTAACATATTTATTACCAACTGCAATCATCATAAATCTTTTTTACATTCCATGAAAGCGCTGTTTATATTGTGCCATATGTGTACATTTTACTTGGCTGCATCCACTTTTGTAGACTGGAGCGGCCCATTTAAACAAGCGGGGCAGGAAGAACAAGAGAAGATGTTCTACTGTATGAGTACCTGAAGCTTTTCCCTTTGGGGAGTGCTCTGTTGAGAGTCGGTGGAGCTGCTGTTGGTGCGCCAGCTGACAGACTGCTGCACCCTTGAGGAGGGGAGAACCCATGAGATTTGTAGCACTGCAGTGAAAGACAAAAATACCTAATAAGGACATGAGTTGAGGAAAGTAGGAAGTATATATTAGGACCACATTGAGTTCATTGTACGTAATATAAACAAACTGAATACACCTACAGTATGCACACAAGCCCACATACACACAAATATTTACACACACACACGGCCCATTGCGGAGCCGTAGATAACACTCAATTATGCTCAAAGAGATATTCAACGTCTGCTTTTTTACCCATTCACCAATAGGCCTTTGCAAGCATTGAAAAACCTCACTGGTCTTTGTGTTTGAAATTCAATGCATGACTGAGGGACCTTATAATATTAATTTAATCCATTTCAAATTCAGTCTAACACAACAAATTGTGGAAAAAGTCATACTTTCTATTCACACCCCTTGACTTTTTCCACATTTTGTTGTGTTAAAGACTGAATTTAAAATAGATTAAATTGAGATGATTACACCTAATCACAATACCCCATAATGTCAGTGGAATTGTGTTTTTCAATTTTTAATGTATAAAAAATTAAAAGTTGAAATGTCTTGAGTCAATAAGTATTCACTCCCTTTGTTATGGCAAGCCTGAATAAGTTCAGGAGTAGAGATTTGCTAAACAAGTTACATAATAAGTTGCATGGACTCAGTCTGTTTGCAATAATATTGTTCAAAATTATTTATGAATGAGTACCTCGTCTCTGTACCCCACACATATAATTTTCTATAAGGACCCTCAGTCGAGCAGTGAATTTCAAACACAAGGACCAGAGGTTTTCCAATGATCGCAAAGAAAGGCACCTATTGGTAGATGTGTTAAAAAAAAGCAGACATTGAATATCCCTTTGAATATGGTGAAGTTACTAATTACACTTTAGATGGTGTATCGATACTGCCAGTCACTACAAAGACACAACTCATTTGCCGGAGAGGAAGAAACCGCTCAAGGATTTCACCATGAGGCCAAACAAAACAGTTACAGAGTTTATTGGCTGTGAGAGGAGAAAGCTGGATCGATCAACAACATTGTTTTTAATCCAAAAATCTAACCTAATTGAAAGAGTGAAAAGAAAGAAGCCTGGACAGAATACAAATATTCCAAAACATGCATCCTGTTTGAAACAAGGCACTAAAGTAATACTGAAAAAAATGTTGCCAAGCAATACACTTAAACTTTTTGCCCGGGATACAAAGTGTTATGTTTGTGGCAAATCCAATTCAACACATTACAGAGTATTGCTCTCCCTAATTTCAAGCATGGTGATGACTGCATAATGTTATGCATTTGCTTGTAATCATTAAGGACGGGGGAGTTTCAGGATGAAAAATAAATGGAATGGAGTTAATTAAGCACATACAAAATCCTACTGGAAATCCTGGTTCAGTGTGATTTCCACCAGACACTGGGAGATGAATTCACGTTTCAGCAGATCAATAACCTAAAACACAAGGCCAAATCTACACTGGAGTTACTTACCAAGAAGACATTGAATGTTCCTGAGTGGCCGAGCTACAGTTTTGATTTAAATCTACTTGAAAATTTAGAACTGATAAACAACCAATTTGAAAGAGCTAGAAGAATTTAGAATAGAATAATTGGCAAATGTTGCCCAATCCAGGTGTGGAAAGCTCTTAGAGACTTACCTAGAAAGACTCACAGCTGTAATCGCTCCCAAAGGTGCTTCAACACATGGGTGTGAATACTTATTTTATTTTACATTTGTCTCTATTTAATTTCACTTTGTTATTATGGAGTATTGTGTGTAGATGGATGAGATTTTTAAAAATGTTCAATTCAGCAACAAAATGTGGAATAAGAATAATAAGGGTATGAAAACTTTCTGAAGTCACTCAGCAGAAAAAATAAGCAATAGTCCTGAGTCACTCTAGGAGATGTTCCCCCATGATAAATGCCCCCTCAGCCCAGGGAGAGTGATTTGATTAGACTTTCCATTAAAAAATAGATTAACAGTTGCCACTTCCTGACTACACTCGCTGGCATGGAACTCTCTTCCAATTTATATTGCGCAAGTGAACAGCAAACCTGGTTTCAAAAAAACATATAAAGCAACACCTCATAGCACAACGGCTCTTCCTCATGTGACCTACTTGTTGTGAGCATTTACCGACATGCATGTTCCACAGATTTTTTTTATTTAACGAGGCAAGTCAGTTAAGATCAAAGTCTTATTTACAATGACAGCCTAGGAACTGTGGGTTAACTGCCTTGTTCAGTGGCAGAACAAAATATTTTTACCTTGTGAACTCGGGGATTCGATCTAGCAACCTTTCAGGTATAGAACAAATGCTCTAAGCACTAGGCTACCTGCCTCCTGATATATAAACGCACGCTGCAGGTTAATGTTTTAAATGTATGTAAATTGTAAAGTCTTTTGTCTGTAATGTCTTTTTTGTTTTGTCGGACCACAGTCAGTAAGACTAGCTGTCACCATTGGTGTCAGATAATGGTGATCCTAATAAATCAAATAAATCACAGTACTTTCTACAGCGGTCAGTAATTAATCCCAGACAGGATTACATTTATGGATTCCTAAAGAATCTCTCTCTTTTCCTGGATCAAAATTAGAACCATTAACTTATAACAAGGGCCTCTGTACTGGGAGCTTTAACTTCTTGACGCACCCATCCCTTTAGCGGGAGCATTTTCATCAACACCCGCTGAATTGCAGGGCGCCAAATCCAAATTAAAATACTAAAAATATTTAATTTTCATGAAATCACAAGTGCAAGATAACAAAACACAGATTATCTTGTTGTTAATCCACCTGGCCTGTCAGATTTCAAAAAAGCTTTTCGGCGAAAGCATAACAAGCGTTTATGTAAGGACATCTCTCTCAGTAGACAAAACTATTACAAACACTAGCAGCCAAGTAGATTGGTCACGAAAGTCAGAAAAGCAATAGATTAAATTGCTTACCTTTGATGATCTTTGGATTTTTGCACTCATGAGACTCCCAGTTACACAATAAATGTTCCTTTTGTTCCATAAAGATTATTTATGGAACAAAATACCTCAATTTGTTTGGCGCGTTATGTTCAGAAATCCACAGGCTCGAGCGGTCACGACATCGCAGATGAAAATTCCAAATAGTATCCGTAATGTCCACAGAAACATGTCAAACATTTTTTATAATCCATACTCAGGTTGTTTTTAAAATATATAATCAATAATATATCAACCGGGACTGTCGCTTTTTCAATAGGAGAGGGAAAGACAATGGCTGCCCCACTCTGTTGCGCAAGCAAAACTCTGCGCACACCCAGCTATCCACTGACGCGATGATATCTTTCTCGCTCATTTTTCAAAATAAAAGCCTGAAACTATGTCTAAAGACTGTTGACACCTTGAGGAAGCGATAGGAAAGGGAATCTGGTTGATATCCCTTTAAATGGAGGCAAGGCATCCAATGGAACAGAGAGCTTTCAGGAAAAACAGCACTTCCTGGTTTGATTTTCCTCAGGTTTTCACCTGCCATATCTGTTCTGTTATACTCACAGACAATATTTTGACGGTTTTGGAAACTTTAGAGTGTTTTCTATCCTATGCCTGCAATTATATGCATATTCTAGTTTCTGGGCCTGAGAAATAGGCAGTTTCAAATGGGTACGTTTTTTAGCCAAAAACGAAAATCCTGCCCCCTACACTCAAGAAGCTAAGAAGAATTCACACAAGAAGCAGTGCAATGCCCCAAAGCCTCCTGAACAGAGTATAACAGCAGATAATGTTATTCCAGGGACTGAAGTTCCCAAGATGGTCAGCCTCTGATCTTACTGTCAGTAATTAAAGCGATTGGATGTGACTTAGGTAGTGTCTCAAATAGAACCCTATTCATTATATAGTGCACAACGAATAGAGTAGTGCAAAAGTAAATAGGATGTCATTTGGGACTCCCTCTGAGTCTATTCAGATCTCTCATTCCTCATAAGATATCTCACTCTTCTTGTTCTTTGCACCCTTGACTCCAGCAGTGACCTGTTACAACTTGTGCTCCATCGACACAGGAAAACTGGATCATTTTGACCACCCTCTCACAAACTCTGCTGGGGGGAATGGGACGCCGAGGAGGTGGTCATTGTCATTTGACTCTCTCCGGCACAATTGCAGTAACATGAGTATTTTGTCTGCGTCTCGACACTGCCAACAGCATAATTGTTTTATATGAGTTACGCTCCAGATACTCAACTAGTCTAAAGGAAGGCCAGTTTAATTGCTTCTATACGCCTATGTAGATATTATGTTTTTTTAAATCAGTTGTTTCCAGCTACAATAGTCATTTACAACATTAGCAATGTCTACACTGTATTTCTGATCAATTTGATGTTATTTTAATGGACAACAAATGTGCGTTTCTTTAAAAAACAAGAACATTTCCAAGTGACCCCAAACTTTTGAATGGTAGTGTATATTCATTAATCTGCTTTTCATATTGATGTACTGTTCACAGTGTCAGAGGCAGGATTGCAATCGGTGTCACAGGAGTCTGTTACTGCACACATGACTAGAAGGTGTGAGAACAGAATTACAAGATTATGTAATAATGCTGTTTATGCATCAGATAAGGTTTTATGAGTACTCTCTTGTCTGTGGGTTAAATTGGGCCTCTGAGGCTTGAGCTGGCAGTTGACTTGGTGATTAAACCTAAAGACCGCATTCCAGAGATGAGATGTGGTGGGTGTAACCGAGATAGAGATCCTGGAGGAATAGAACAAAACCCTCATTGTCTCAAAATCATCATGGCATCTGGGAAACTAAGCCGGGTGTGGTTAAAACAACACTGAGTGCAGATAACCACACAATGAACCCAGAATGGCTTGTGGTGGACCCCAATCAGCAATGGGAAGCGTGGAACCAGCCATGACTAAGCATTTTTAGTGTCAGCTATATAAGAACTCTGCATTGTCTGTAAAGGTTAAGCTCTCGGCCACACACCTTAGAGTGTGCGGTCGACAGCTTCATTATTGCAATAATTAAATCAATATTAAATAAAGATGATTGTTTGAAGAAAGGACAGTCTCGCTCACTTGATTCAAATATTCCACCACAGAGGTCATAAATCTATGAGATAAATGTTTCGCTGGAGACGTCTGTAATTGCCACTTGTGGCACTTCCTCTCTCACACAATCTGTCAAATTTAATTATAGGACCTGCAAAACAAACATTCCATTCTATACGGAAAAAAATCTAAACAATTTCAAAGATTTTACTGAGTTACAGTTCATATAAGGAATTCATTAGACCCTATTCCATGGATTTCACATGTCTGGGAATACAGATATGCATCTGTTTGTCACAGATACATAAGAAAAAGGTTTCAGAAACCAGTCAGTATCTGGTGTGACTACTATTTGCCTCATGCAGCGCGACACATCTCCTTCGCATAGAGTTGATCAGGCTGTTGATTGTGGCCTGTGGAATGTTGCCCCATTCCTGTTCAATGGCTGAGCGAAGCTGCTGGATATTGGTGGTAACTGGAACACGCTGTCATACATGTTGATCCAGAGCATCCCAAACATGCTCAATGGGTGACATGTCTGGTGTGTATGCCGGCCATGGAAGAAATCTTCAGCTTCCAGGAATTGTGTACAGATCCTCATGACATTATTATAATGCTGAAACATGAGGTAATGGTGGCGGATGAATAGCACGACAATTGGCCCCAGGATCTCGTCACGGTATCTCTGTGCATTAATATTCTCTAAAACGATGTTGGAGGCAGCTTATGGTAGAGAAATGAACATTTAATCCTCTGGCAACAGCTTTGGTGGACATTCCTGCAGTCAGCATGCCAATTGCATGCTCCCACAAAACTTGGGACATCTGTGGCATTGTGTTGTGTGACAAAACTGCACATTTTAAAGTGGCCTTTTAATGTCCCCAGCACAAGGTGCACCTGTGTAATGAACATGTTGTTTAATCAGCTTCTTGATATGCCACACCTGTCAGGTGGATGTATTATCTTGGCAAATGAGAAATGTTCACTAACAGGGCTGTAAACAAATTTGAGAGACGTTGAGAGAAATAAGCATTTTGTGTAGTTACACAGCAAAATATAGTTATTTGAAATCCATTACTTCACTGCAAAATCTGCAGAGCTGAGATGGTTGTATGCCCCATATACAGTACATAATATTCTGTTGGTGGCAAGAATTATGTTTAATAATATAAATTGAAAAACTTTAAGGTTAAATCAATTGTTGTTATATGTATCAGTTCATAAACCACATGCCATGGAATCTGAACATCGAAAATCTCTTCCCAGCTATTTTGCAACTTCTATTGCACCGCTGTCAACATTTTGGTCCTCGGATGAAACTGGTATATTTGTTTATTTACGCAAACTTTGCCAATTTTGGTCTTTAATAAAGGACAGTCAAACAAGTTCCCTACCTTTTCCCCTTCATTTTGCCTCCCTTATTTTTGCAGTGATTCTGCAATCAGTTGGTTGTAATTTTGGATAGAGCAGACATTTCGATATATTTTTGTTAACTGCACATGTGACATAACCCCACCATTTCTATTCATAATTTCATACCTTAAGGGAACATTTTGACATTTGCTGTATGGTTAGTGAGAAAGTCCATATTGCAAATGTACGGTCCCTCACTAGACATCCGAAAACGTTTCTAAAATTTGCGGTCGGCGTCGGGCCGTGCGGCGGGGCCGGATCTACCGGGAAGTCATCAATCGAACTTTCTCAGACATTCGGTTTCCGTTTTATAAAATAATCAAATTTTGGTCATTTTTCCGCTGTCCCGGAAAATCCCACAAGAGGGCATAAGCAATCATATTGCAAATGTACAAAACATCACGAATCACGACGTGGCCTTATCTCCAAAACGGAAAATATTTTGAAGCCGAAACTTGGTGAGCGTAGGTTTGGCATAATGGGCAGTTGGCCCCGAACAAGATGGCGTCTAGGCCTCAACGGTTTTTAGTTATGGCCATTTCTCTGGGATTAAAGGTCCAAAATGAAAATAGAGAAATAATTTTTCCGCTTCACGTCAAAGTCAAGGAGCCTCCGGTGTCAATAAAAAAATAACCAGCCATTTATCTATCGTCATTTAAGAGAAATCGTACAATGACAAATTAGTGATGTTCAAAGGCAGGTGTTTTTTTTCAAACAGTTACAGATCCAGTTGCAGGGTGTTCATACGCATCTTTTTAAATTGGGCTGCGGAGCTCTGCGAGATTTCTGTGATTTTCTATGATTTTCTGAAATAACACACACTCACTAAACCCTCCGTAAATAACTCAGTTCTTAACCTAAAGACTTATAACTCAGGATTCTGTAAAGGCATACCCCAATCAGGATATGAGTTTATTTATAGCTTCCTGTGCCAACCCGGAAGTGCCTTAAATGGTGTCATAGTGGCTGTTTCCAAGGGTTAAAAAGGTCAGATCTTTTCAAAACTTCATATGTGTGATTGGGCAACCCCCATGAACTGTAAGTCAGTCATTTCTCCCAACAGATGTCAAAGAAAAGCTCTCTCTCACACACACACAGACACACACACACAGCAAGGATGGAGTGACAAAGTGCGGTGCTTAAAGACACACAGAGCCTGCAATGGCATTTCCATATTCTCTAGGCCGTGCCGAGTTCAACGAGATGCCCCGCTTGACCGTAGCTCGCTCTGATGGACACTGACTTGCTAGTTGACTTTTGTACATTTGCAATATGTTTAAACGGAGAGGGACCATCACCAAAATGGCATTCTGAAATCAACACAAAAAATGGATTCACCATAGTCTCCAGACTGTGCCGAGTTCAACGAGACGCCCCGCTTGACCGTAGCTCGCTCTGAGTGTAACGACCGTGGAAAAAGTAGGCCCAAAATGAAGCCTGGACCTAAATGTCATTTGCTTTTGGGTGACAGTGAGAGAACCATTACGGTGAGAAGCACAATTCGACCTCAGGTACGATCCGGAGGTCCTCCCGATCTGTGCAAGCTTAACCTTGACTGTGTGGCATTAACCCTTAACAGTAAAACAGGTTTTTTTTGATCTCACAGATGACAATGACATCTCTCCCCATAGGAATACATTGCCTGCTCCTCTAAAGTCAACCTGAAGCCTATGTGGGTTATGAATGCCTTATGAACCTGTCTTCGATGACAGTCCATCAGGCCACTATGAGGTCTACCTGTGTCGACTCTAAGCTTCCTGGACCAACCGGAAGTGGTTAAAATCACCCTAAAAGTGTATATCCATACCCTACCTGCAGTTTGATAGAAATAGTGCATTCAACCCTGTGTAAATCAGTCAGTTCTTAATATAAAGACTTAAAACTCACGATTCTGTAAAAGCATACCACAATGAGGATATGTGTTGACTTATAGCTTCCTGTGCCAACCGGAAGTGCAATAATTGGTGTCACAGGGGCTGTTTTGAAGGGTTAAAAAAGTCAGATCTTTCCAAAACTTCATATGTGTGATTAGACAACCCCCATGAACTGTAAATCAGTCATTTTTCCCATAAAATTTCAAAGAAAAACTAAATCACACACACACACAGCTTGGAAGGAGGGACCCATTGGGGTGCTTAGAGACATACACTGCCTGCATTAGTTAACCTTGTTGGTACTTTTAAAGAACCGTCAGACCTAGAGTTACGAAACTTTAGAAACTTGTTCTAGACCTCAGGTCGATAGTGCGTGGTGAGTTACGTGGCTCTAGAAGGTTCTCGGACAGAGAAACAGCCTCGTACATTTGCAATGACTTCAATTCATTTTGCATCACGGAAATGACAACATTTAGAAATATCCCAGAGTCGCAAGACTAGGTGCATTGCGACCGTCTCGGCCCATATAAACGGACCCCAACGTTTCTGTCCGATAGTTCATTCAAGGACCCCGTAGCAAGTCGTGGAAAAAAGTGGATTTTCAGCACCAATTAGGGTTATGCTCGGACACCAAATGACCTATCGAGCCGAAACTTGGGATTCGGGGTCGCCTCACCTAGGCCTACACATAATATCAGAACTGGACCTGCAGCTAGAACGTAACTACGTGTTTTACATTTTTTTTAAATTGTTTGAACCGATGGCGTTGTGAATTTTGGGCCAGCTCTGAAGTATGTGATAGTTGGCTACTAAACGAGTTGGAAAAAGTGAGTTTGGTGTCAGTTTGTATCAGTTTGGTGTCAGAATGATATCTAATTGACTGATGGATGGTGACTTGCTGGTGACTCTTGTCCATTTGCAATATGTTTAAACAGTGAGGTACCATCACCAAAGTGACATTCTGAAATCAACCCTAACGAGCAATTGAGATGAACCAGAATCACTGCCCAGCCATCCCGAGTTCATCGGGCCAGTTAATTTCACATTCCTGCAGGATTTTTATAGCATGACAAATTTGTGATGGTAAATGCCCATTGAACCATATTGCAAATGCACGTGCACTTGCAATATGATTCAATAGTGAAAAAAACATCACCAAATGGACATGATGAAGTCAACACAACGAGCGACAGAAAGGAACAACTATCACTGCCCGGCCATCCTGTGTTCATCAGGCCAGTCAATGTTGCATTCCTGCAGGATTTTTGAGCATGACAAATTCGTGATGGTAAATGCCCATTGAACCATATTGCAAATGCACGTGCACTTGCAATATGATTCAATAGTGAAAAAAACATCACCAAATGGACAAGATGAAAACAACACAACAAGTGATGGAAAGGAACAACTATCACTGCCCAGCCATCAGGCCAGTCAATTTTGCATTTCTGCAGGATTTTTGAGCATGTCAAATTTCTTATGGCATTTGGCCCCCAAAAAAGTGACTTTTGACTCAGACTTTTGACTTCCTATGAAATCATATTGCAAATGGACAAATCATATTCCTTATGCACAAGTAAAAAAAAATGTTTTACAAAAGTATATTCATACATTTCTTCCACATGAGTAATTGACATAATATCGAAAAAAAAATCGAAAAACAGTCCAGAAGGCACTTTTTTACGAGGGTGAAAAGTTTTTTTTTTAAAGTTCAACATTTTCAACTTTTGACTTCCTATGAAATCATATTGCAAATGGACAAAACATATGCCCTATGCACAAGTAAAAAAAATAAATTTAAAAAAATGATAAGAAAATATGAGTAAAGTATGTTGATACAGTTGTTATATGTGTGTAATTGACACAAAATTCGAAAGAATTTCGAAAAACAGTCCAGAAAGCACTTTTTTAAGGGTGTGTGAAGTTTTTTATAAAATTTTGCTATATTTGACTTTTGACTTTTGACTTTCTATGAAATCATATTGCAAAACATAACATATACCTTCTGCGCAAGTACAATTTAAAAAAAAAATTATGATAATAAAATTGGACAAAACATATACCTTCTGCGCAAGTACAATTTTAAAAAAATTATGATAATAAAATTGGACAAAAGTATATTCATACAGTTCTTACACATGTGTAACTGACAAAAAAATCGAAAGAATTTCGAAAAACGGTCCAGAAAGTACTTTTTTTGGGAGTGATAAGTTTTTGAAAAAAAAATCACTTTTTCAAAATGTTTCTTTTGGATGTTGACTTGTGTTGCATTTCCAATATGAAAAACCAAGGTGGAGCGCACTCGCCACCTGTTGGATTTTTAAAGTGTTACAACTGGCATTTGCCATATGGCATTTGCAATCAACTTTACACGAATCGACGCCGAATTGGTTGGTATTGGACACCGTGTATATGGTTTGTCCAATGCCAATGACTTCCCATTCATTTTTGTCCATTTCAGGGGGGTATTCCCTTCCAATAATAAAGATCATTCCTTTTTTCTTTTTTTAATCAATAAAGTTTTCATTTTCTTTTTATCAATCAGAATATTTTTTTTTTATATTTGAGTTTAACTATAATACTTGTTGTAATATTTGTTCTGAATTTTCTGGGGGATAAAACTGGTATTGCAACCACCTTTGTATGGCATATTTTAAAACATGTGATACTTTGAACAAGGTTTCATTTTGAATTAGTGGGAGGTTGTAATCTGGATAAAGACAAAAATCCAAGGAGTCAGACATTTTTACTCATCTACAGTTCGGATTTAAGTGTAACTTTTGTATGATTGAAGCTTTTAGTGAGAGGTTTAATACTTTAATATTAAATTAATAATTTTTGCCACACTAACTCGTATTCATTATATAAATATGCAAGTTTAATTTTGTCTGGCTTACCGTTCCAAATAAAGTGAATAATTCTTTGCTCAAATAATTATAAAAAACAAATTGTTTGTCATAGGCAGGGCCATAAGTAAATTGTGATATGACTAGTTAATCAGTGTGATCCTCTCCATGGTTGCAAGATGATAATTTTCAATAGAAATGTGTTCATTGATTTTTGATGGGAAATGAATACCAAGTATGTCTACTTGGCCATCAGACAATTTGATTGGTGAATAATAATAATTTCTATTGACCCCAAAACAATCTGAAACTCAACCAAAAACAAATAGTATATGCATACAACAAGTTTGGAGTCACACGCTTGATGTACAGTGCCTTCGTAAAGTATTCAGACTCCTTGACTTTTTACACATTTTGTTATCTTACAGCCTTACATGGTGACCAGACCGATTGCTCGCGTGCGTCCACATGGCAAGTTGATTTTATTCCTCCACACTAGACACAATCAGGACACGCAGGTTAAAATATCAAAACGAAATCTGAACCAACTATATTAATTTGGGGACAGGTCAATAAGCAAATATTTATGGCAATTTAGCTAGCTAGCTTGCTGTTGCTGGCTAATTTGTTATTGAATATAAACCTTAAGTTGTTATTTTACCTGAAATGCACAAGGTCCTCTACTCCGACAATGAATCCACAGATAAAAGGGTAAACCAAGTTTGTTTCTAGTAATCTCTCCTCCTTCAGGCTTCTTCTTATTCTTTGGACTTTATATGGCGGTTGGCAACCAACTTCAAGGTGCATTACCACCACCAACTGGACTAGAGTGTGGACCTCAGTTCATCATTCAATCACCCACTTGAGTATATGCTCCTAAAAACCAATGAGGAGATGTGAGAGGCGGGACTTGCAGTGAGTCAAGTTTCACAAATAGAACCAAGTTCTGTATTAGCGACTGGCTACGCAGACTCGCGCGATCAGTGTGGGTACAATGATTGAATAACATGTATGTGTAAATATATTTTGCAACTCTTGCGCACGCGATGCAAGTGGTGTGGTCAGCATGTTATTCTAAAATTGATTAAATTGTTGGTTTTTTCCCTCATCAATCTGTACACAATCCTAATAATGACAAAGCAAAAATAGGTTATGATTTTGCAAATGTGTAAGTATTCAAACCCTTTACTCAGTACTTTGTTGCAGCACCTTTGGCAGCGAACACATCAATGAGTTTTCTTGGGTATGACTCTACAAGGTTGACAGACCTATATTTAGGTAGTTTCTCCCATTATTCTCTGTAGATCCTCTCAAGCTCTGTCAGGTTGGATGGGGATCGTCGCTGCACAACTAGTTTCAGGTCTCTCCAGAGATGTTCGATTGTGTTCAAGTTCGGGCTCTGGCTGGGCCACTCAAAGACATTCAGAGATACTCCTGCGTTTTCTTGTCTGTGTGCTTAGGGTTGTTGTCCTGTTGGAAGGTTAAACTTTGCCCCAGTCTGAGGCCCTGAGTGCTCCGGAGCAGATTTTCATCAAGGATCTCTCTGTACTTTGCTCTGTTCTTCTTTGCCTCGATCCTGACTAATTTCTCAGTCCCTACCATGCTTCACCGTAGGGATGGTACCAGGTTTCCTCCAGCCGTGGCGCTTGGCATTCAGGCCAAATAGTTCCATCTTGGTTTCTTCAGACCAGAGGATCTTGTTTCTCATGGTCTGAGAGTCTTTGGTGCCTTTTGGTAAACTCCAAGCGGGCTGTCATGTGCCTTTTACTGAAGAGTGGCTTCCGTCTGGCCATTCTACCTTAAAGGCCTGTTTGGTGGTGCTGCAGAGATGGTTGTCCTTCTGGAAGGTTCTCTGATCACCACAGAGGAACTCTAGAGCTCTGTCAGAGTGACCATAGGTTTCTTGGTCATCTTCCTGACCAAGGCCTTTATCCCCCGATTGCTCAGTTTGCTCAGCTCTAGGAAGAGTCCATTCTTCCATTTAAGAATGATGGAGCCCACTGTGTTCTTGGTGTCCTTCAATGCTGCAGAAATGTTTTGCTACTCTTCCCCAGACCTGTGCCTGAACACAATCCTGTCTCGGAGCTCTACGGACAATTCTTTTGACCTCATGGCTTGGTTTTTGATCTGAGATGCACTGTCAACTGTAGGACCTTGTATAGACAGGTTTGCCTTTCCAAATCATGTCCAATCAATTTAATTTAACATAGGTGTAATCCAATAAAGTTGCCTGATATTGGCAGGAACTGGAAAATGCTGACGTACACGTTAATCCAGATCATCCCAAACATGCTCAAGGGGTGACATGTCTGGTGAATATACAGGCCATGGAAGAACTGGGACATTTCCAGCTTCCTAGAATGGTGTACAGATCCTTGCGACATGGGGCCATGCATTATCATGCTGAAACATGAGGTGATGGTGGCAGATGAATGGCATGACAATGGGCCAGGTCAAATGGAAGTCTACGTCGGGTGCTATTAAAATTTTGATCTCCAAGAAAGTCAAAAAAAAGTTCCACACAGATAGTGACTGACTGTATAATGCAAATGGACATTTCATAACCAAATGGACATGGCTGTAAATGGAACAGACTTTAAAGACAAAACTCGATGAGCACAGGGGTGGCCAAATGTACTTTTAGCCCAGAAACAAGATGGCATCGAGGCCACAACTTTCTTTGAATTAATGCACATTTTGTGGGATTAAACGTCAAAAACGGTAATACAGTGCTATTTTCACCGCTTCACATAAAAGTGCATGAACCTAGAGTGTAAGGAAAAATAAAACTAGACATTTATCTATCGTAGTTTTCGAGAAATCGTACAACGTTCATTTCATGATGCTAAAACAAATGTGTGTTTTTTTGTTGTTGTTATAGATCCAATTGAGGCGTGTTAAGGCAATTAAGGCGGGTTTCCGAGCGTGATTTTTGTGATTTTCTGTACTCACACACCCACACAGCCAAAATGGAGTGACACAGTGTGGGGCTTACAGACACACAGAGCCTGCAATAGTTACCGGCGTTCGAACCATCAAAGAACCGCTAGACCTAGTGCTCTGAAACTTTATAAACCTGTTCTAGAGCTCAAGTCGGTAGTGCATGGTAACTTATGTGGCTCTAGAAGGTTCTCAGGCCGAGAAACATTCTCGTCCATTTACAATATCTTCAATTCAATTCATGTCGTGAAAATGACGACATTTGGAAAAATCCCAGAATCACAAGACTAGGTGCATTGAAAATGCCTCGGCCCATAGAGATGGACCCTACACGTTTCTGTCTGATAACTCTTTCAGGGACCCCGTAGCAACGTCTGGAAAAAGTCAATTTTCAGCATTAATTAAGGTTGCTGCTTGGGGTCCGAATGACCTATTGACCCGAAACTCGGTATTCGGGGTCACCTCAGCTAGGCCTACACATAATGTCAGAACTGGACCCGCAGCTCGAATGTAACTATGTTTTTAACGTTTTTTTATGGTTTTAACAGAAGATGCTATGAATTGTGGGCCGGCTCTGAAATATGTGATAGTTGGCTTCTAAACGAGTTAGACAAAGTGGGTTTGGTGTCCGTATGTATCAGTTTGGTGTCAGTACGATATATTATTGACTGATGGCTGACTAGATGGCAGTATAATGTATGGACATTTTCCATTTCTAATATATTTAAAGAGGGATTTACCATCACCAAATGGACAGGCTGAAATCAACACCAACATGCGATAGAGAGGAACCAATATCACCGCTCGGCCATCCCGAGTTCAACGAGCCAGACAATTGGGCATTTCAGCAGTATATTAGTGGATGTCCAATTCGTGATGGTAAATGCCCATTGTAAGACTTTGCAAATGGACACTGTACATTTGTACATTTCCAATCTATTTAATGAGGGATTTACCATCACCAAATGACAGGCTGAAATCAACACCAACGAGCGATGGAGAGGAATCACTATCACTGCTAAGCCATCCAGAGTTGCTAGGCCATCTAACGAGCCAGACAATTGGGCAAATTCAGCAATATATTAGAGCATGTCCAATTCGATGCAGTAAATGCCCATTGTAATGTATTGATAATGGACAGTGTCCAATACACATGATACATGATACATTTGCTGAATTTAAAGGGATATCAACCAGATTCCCTTTCCTATCGCTTTCTCAAGGTGTCATCAGTCTTCAGACATAGTTTCAGGCTTTTATTTTGAAAAATGATCCAGAACGATAACTCGCGTCAAGTCGTCACATGAGTTTTGCTCGCGCAACAGAGTTAGAGAAGGTATTGCTTTTCCCTCTCCTACTGTGAAAGACATTTGCGGTTGATATATTATCGATTATATATTTTAAAAACAAACTGAGGATTGATTATAAAAAACGTTTGACATGTTTCTGTGGACATTATGGAAACTATTTGGAATTTTTGTCTGCGTTGTCGTGATTGCTCGTTCCTGTGGATTTCTGAACATAACGCGACAAACAAACGGAGGCATTTCGGATATAAAAATAATCTTTATGGAACAAAAGGAACATTTGTTGTGTAACTGGGAGTCTCGTGAGTGAAAACATCCGAAGATCAAAGGTAAACAATTAATTTGATTGCTTTTCTGATTTTCGTGACCAAGCTTCCTGATGCTAAGTGTACTTAATGTTTTGTTGTGCGATCAATAAAGTTACACAAACGCTTGGATTGCTTTCGCTGTAAAGCATAATTTCAAAATCTGACACGACAGGTGGATTACCAAAAGGCTAAACTTGTGATTTCATGAATATTTGTAGTAATATTTATTGAATGTAGCGCTATGCTATTCAGCGGTTGTTCATGACACTTATCCCGTTAGTGGGATTGCAGCCATAACAAGTTTTAACATAGTGATATATATAATTTGGTTAGTATATAGGCCACCTCGACATTATATATATTCCATCTGCACATGGTTCACTGACTTTTGGGTTCGGATACCGACTTCCCATGATCATATATGGCAAATGGAGAAAACATAGGCCTTATGGACAAAATAAGACAAATCTATGTCTAAATATGTATAATCTACAAAAATATCCTTCGGGATTTCACCCTTGAGACCTGACTTTCTGACCATTTTCCATATAGAATCCTACAGTGGAGCGCGCTCACCCCCTTTGGGATTTTTGTTTTATTACACCTGGCATTTGACATGTTCCACTTGCAATATGTTTTTGACCAACTGCCGCCCAATTGAGTGGAATTTGCAATTGTGTATATGGTTCACCCAATGCCAATAAGTAGCCATTCATTTTTGTCCATTTCATGGGGGTCTTCCCTACATCTTGGGGTGGCAGTGTAGCCTAGTGGTTAGAGCGTTGGACTAGTAACTGAAAGGTTGCAAGTTCAAATCCCCGAGCTGACAAGGTACAAATCTGTTGTTCTGCTCCTGAACAGGCAGTTAACCCACTGTTCCTAGGCTGGCATTGAAAATAAGAATTTGTTCTTAACTGACTTGCCTAGTAAAATAAAAAATAAATTGCAGCTCTGTAATGATTATGTTGTTTAATCAGCTTCTCGATATGCCATATCTGTTAGGTGAATGGATTATCTTGACAAAAGGAGAAATGCTCACTAACATTGATGTAAACAAGTTTGTGCACAACATTTTAGCAAAATAAGCTTTTTGTGCATATGGAACATTTCTGGTATCTTTTATTCCAGCTCATGAAACCTGGGACCAGCTTTTTTTCATTTTTGTGCATAATACTTACCAAAACTACTGACCACAACTACTGGCCACAACTACTGGCCACAACTACTGACCACAACTACTGACCACAACTACTGACAATTACTGACCACAACTAGTGAACCACACAACTATGTACCAGAACAACTGACCACAACTAATGAAATACACAACTACTTAACAAAACTACTGACCAAAACTAATGACCACTACTGACCACACCTACAGACCAAAAATACTGTACACAACCACTAAACACAAAACTACTGGACCACACAACGTATGACCACAACAACACAAACACTGACCACACCTAATGATCTCAGATCGACTACAGACATAATATCCTGACTACATTTTCTAACATCTGTGGCATTGGCTCACAGGTAAAATGACAAGGGAATGAAAAAACAAAAAGCAAACAAAAAGAAAATGAAAGTGATAAACACTTCTTTGAAAATATTTAGACCAATCTATTGAACTTACAGGCAACAAATGATCAAATCATTATAGTGGGAAACAGTGTTAAGTACCTCAATGGACCTTATTAAAGGAAATCACTTTAAAAACTATCATCATTGTGCCCGGAGATCACAGATATTATGGACATTAAAAATAGTGAATATTTGGAGTGTAAAAAGCCTGACCTAGTGAGATATACATGGAGGAGACAATCAAGCTAGCCGTCTTGACTACTTTGTCTCTTTCTCTCTTGCATCAACAGTTAAAAAAGTATTGTAAGGAGACAGAATGAGATTGGACCATCATCTAATTGGCCTTAAAACATAACTCTTACAGAATTTCCTCTTGGACGAGGATATTGTAAATGTAATCAAAGTCTACTGGAGGAGAATTTGTTCTTAACTTTGACAAAATAATGTTGAACTTAATTTTTCCAGTACAATATAGGTTCAGAAAATCCTCTCATTGTTTGGGATACCTTCAAATGTACCTTCCGGGGTCATTCAATTCCATATTCATCAGTAAAGAAAATGTAGTTTCTGTCGAAAGAGACAAGACTAACAAGGGAAATACAGGAGCTAACAGGTACAGGTAGACAGCAATAAAAACTACAGAGATACAAAACAAGGGGAAAAAATGGAGGAACTTTTTCAACAACGATCTAATGTACAGTGGTTCTTCCTTTAAAAGTTGTGTTGTTCTGCAGTACAGCTTGCGGTGTGTCACAGAATTCTATGGCATGTTATTTAACTGTCAGCCATTGTTGCCATTAAATCTAGTTAGTGCTATTTGGAACACCTGAGGGCATCTTTGAGAAGCTAAGTTTTTGAAATGACATGGAGTTGTAGGCCTAACGGTGCATGTACACTAGATAGAGGTAAATTGCCGCGTGGCGATTAGGCCGCCCATTGTGACTCGCTTGTGGGCCTGCTGGCAGCATATGGCAGCATATAGCAGCACGTTCGATTGTGCATCAAGAATTCAGCATAGCGAGTTTGTATGAAAGTCTGGTTATTAAATGGGTACATACATGTAGTTCAATAGCGATATCCTCTAAAACGCTCAGGTGACAAACAAACTTTGCTGCCCTGTTTCCAATCATCCACATGGCTGGGAGAACCTATTCAAGTAAGTAAATACATTTAGAAATTTTAAAAACAACAATGTACTATTAGCTGACTAGCTACAGTGCAGGCTAAGTCAAATGAGCTGCTAAATGAGCTAGCTAGTTGGCTAGCTATCTATCTAGCCAACTTCAAATACTGTATAGATAGATAGCTAAGTGAATTAAATATCACCAGCTACCTAACTTCATATTAGCTAGCTTTCTTGATGTATTTGTCACGGTAAAAAACTAGCTAGCTAACAGCCATGGAGGAGGGTGAAAGGATAGCAGTCCTATTGTCAAAGTGAGAGAGTAGTCTATTCTGGATAGGGCTTGTACTTTTGTGTAGTTCCAGTCCCTAGAAGTGAGGGCAGAGATAACATAATATTCAGTGTGGTGTAATTTGACTATAATGAAGTCTATTTTTTGAGGTTTTCTGTCCTCAGATACAGAGAGATGTGAAAGCCTGTCTACATATGTCTACATATGAAGAGGTCCCAATGAAGAGCAGTGGTTCTCAGTCCTGGTTCTGGGGACTCAAAGGAGTGCACATTTCTGTTTTTGCCTTAGCACTGCACAGCTGATTCAAATTATCAACTCATCATCAAGCTTCAAGTGATATGTATGTATTCATTTGTGATGCTATCCTTGATATGATCCTCTTCTGTCATATGCTAAACGTGTGCCCAAGCATCTATCAATACCAATGTTATCATGATTTGTTATAAGGTATATTATACTTGAGCAATCCACAATGTAAAAGTCTAATTACATTGTCTTCCATATTCCTACAGAAACCTTGTAACTGGAGATTCCTTCAAAATGATTGCATACAGTTAACATGTAGGCCACTGCAAGGTTGAGTGACCAGGGCCATCTGGGACTGCCTCCTGGAGGAATTCAGGTGTGTGAAGGCTCCCTGTGTCCTGCATAACTTCATGAGGATGGACACGAGGACCAGGAGGGGATCTGCAACTCTCCGCCATGTGCCAGAGAAGAAGTCTGCTGCAAGAGAGGCAATCCGCATGCGGGAGATCCTCACCTCCTACTTCTTCGAAGAGGGTGCTGTTCCCTGGCAACACCATAGATTACACTATGCACAACCAAAGGATCTTTTAAGAGCCATTCACATTGCAATAAGAGTATTCTTCCATTTACTTAGCTATGTCAACTGCAGTTCACCACATTCTTATTGGCAGACTCATTAGCCTTGGCTTCTCAAATGACTGCCTCAGCTGGTTCACCAACTACTTCTCAGATAGAGTTCAGTGTGTCAAATCGGAGGGCCTGTTGTCCAGACCTCTGGCAGTCTCTATGAGGGTGTTCAATTCTCCAAGTTATGTCTCTTAATCTCTCTTCCTGGTTTTCCCACTGCTCTCCAGGTCGCTAAGGCACAATTTCAACAGGTCTTCCTGCATTATGGCCTTCCGGAGGACATCGTCTTGGACCGTGGCCTCCAATTCACATCCCGAGTATGGAGGGCCTTCTTGGAGAAGGTCGGGGTCATGGTTAGCCTCACATCTGGGTATCGGCCTCAGTCTAATGGGCAGGTGGAGAGGATGAATTAGGAGCTGGGGAGGTTCCTGAGGAGTCACTGTCAGGACCGGCAGGGTGAGTGGGGACGTTTCCTTCCATGGGCAGAGTACACCCAGAACTCTCTACGTCACTCCTCCCCAGGCCAGAACGCGGCTCCTGTGGTTAATGAGTGATTCCGGCGTGCGGAGGAGGTGTGGAACAATGTTCATGTGAGACTCCAGCGCGCTGTCCATCGTCAGAAGGAGCAGGCAGACCGTTACCGCAATGAGACCCCTGTGTTTCATCCTGGGGATCGCGTCTGGCTCTCTACCAGGAACCTTCCACTCCGCCTGCCCTGCAAAAAGTTAAGCCCCCAGTTTGTGGGGCCGTTCAAGGTTCTCCAGAGGGTCAATAAGGTGACGTATAGGTTACAGCTTCCCAGTGACTACTATATCTTAAACTCTTTTCACGTCTCCCTTCTCAGGCCGGTGGTTCCTGTGGGTACTGTCACGTCTGCTCCTGATCCTCCCCTCCAGAGTACAACGTCGCCAGAGTACTAACCACTGGTCATGAGATTCATCATCACACCTGTGAATCATTATGATTCACACCTGGACTCCATTACCTTCATCATTTCCTCCCCTTTAAGTCACTCTCACATGTTCACTCATCAGTTGGTATTGTTCTTGTGTATCGGCATATTGACTTATGTTAGTGTCGTGTTCTTGGTTTTGTTGTTTTATTAAAACATTTCACCTGCACCCACTTCCGACTCACCGCCCCATCATTACAGGCTACTTCTCAGAGAGTTCGAACAACGGTGTCCACTGACACCATATTTATTCGTTATGGCCATCGAAATTCTAGAAATTAAAATCAGTTATCCATGTATGCCGATGACTCAAGTTTTATATTAAGTCCGCAAGCTAGATCACTGCAATGTTTCATTGAAGATCTAGATAACTTTTCTGGACTAAAACCTGATTATGAACAGTGTACCATATTACGTATTGGCTATTTAAAAAACACAGCTTTTACATTACCCTGCAGTGTACCTATAAAATGGGCTGACATTGAAGTAGAAATACTTGGTATTCATTCACAAAACATTTTAATGAGCTTCCCACAATGAATTTCATTAGAAAACCATTACAAATAGACCAATCATGGAGAGGTAAATACCTGTCTATTTATGGAAAAATTACCCCAGATTATCTCCTTAGTTATCTCAGTTTACTCCGTTTACTCACTTATGGTGTTGCCAACTCCTGATTTGTTTTTCATATTTGTTGCTTTATCTGGGATAATAACCAGACAAGATAAAGCGTGCCTATCTATATAATGAATATCAACTGGGTGGGCTGAGATTATTAAATTTAAAAGCACTAAACCTCTAAAAGCTTCACATATACAAAAAATGTACCGGCCAAAAACAATAAAATGCAAATGAATTACTTAAAAATCATACAATGTGATTTTCTGGATTTTTGTTTTAGATTCCGTCTCTCACAGTTGAAGTGTACCTATGATAAAAATTACAGACCTCTACATGCTTTGTAAGTAGGAAAACCTGCAAAATCGGCAGTGATTCAAATACTTTTTCAGCCCAATGTATGTCTGTGCCATTACAGCTTTAGGGAAAGCCAGGGAAATCCTGAGTATCATTAGACAGACACCTGCATTACATGTGTCTCTGTATTATTTTTTTGTGTCATTGCTATGGATAAGCCACCAACAGAATCTGTAAACAAGCAAGAATTGAGACAGAGAGATAATAGTGGCGAGAGGCCAAGGGCTATTACTCATCTACATCGAGGGGAGTGACTATGTGTGTTATCTGAAGGTGGAAACCTACTAAGCCTGAGGTCTGTAACAAGATAATTTAGTTCTTCCAGAGAATTGCTCGGCTTTGTTACTTTTTGTCATTTGACATCTATTTGAATTTACAAGCTCCGATATCTGAGAAATATTTCATTCAATATTTCCACAACACTCTCCAAACAGGTCAGAGACAAAGTTGTGGAGAACTAAAGATCAAGATTGGGTTATAATAAAATATCTGAAACTTTGAACATCCCATGGTTTACCATTAAATCCATTATTAAAAAATTGGAAGGAATATGGCACCACAACAAGCCCACCAACTCACGGGCCAGGCAAGGAGGGTATTAATCCGAGAGGCAGCAAAGAGACCAAAGATAACCCTGAAGGAGCTGCAAAGCTCCACAGCGGAGATTGGAGTATACAGTGCCTTGCGAAAGTATTCGGCCCCCTTGAACTTTGTGACCTTTTGCCACATTTCAGGCTTCAAACATAAAGATATAAAACTGTATTTTGTTGTGAAGAATCAACAACAAGTGGGACACAATCATGAAGTGGAACGACATTTATTGGATATTTCAAACGTTTTTAACAAATCAAAAACTGAAAAATTGGGCGTGCAAAATTATTCAGCCCCCTTAAGTTAATACTTTGTAGCGCCACCTTTTGCTGCGATTACAGCTGTAAGTCGCTTGGGGTATGTCTCTATCAGTTTTGCACATCGAGAGACTGAAATTTTTTCCCATTCCTCCTTGCAAAAACAGCTCGAGCTCAGTGAGGTTGGATGGAGAGCATTTGTGAACAGCAGTTTTCAGTTCATTCCACAGATTCTCGATTGGATTCAGGTCTGGACTTTCACTTGGCCATTCTAACACCTGGATATGTTTATTTTTGAACCATTCCATTGTAGATTTTGCTTTATGTTTTGGATCATTGTCTTGTTGGAAGACAAATCTCCGTCCCAGTCTCAGGTCTTTTGCAGACTCCATCAGGTTTTCTTCCAGAATGGTCCTGTATTTGGCTCCATCCATCTTCCCATCAGTTTTAACCATCTTCCCTGTCCCTGCTGAAGAAAAGCAGGCCCAAACCATGATGCTGCCACCACCATGTTTGACAGTGGGGATGGTGTGGGTCAGGGTGATGAGCTGTGTTGCTTTTACGCCAAACATAACGTTTTGCATTGTTGCCAAAAAGTTCAATTTTGGTTTCATCTGACCAGAGCACCTTCTTCCACATGTTTGGTGTGTCTCCCAGGTGGCTTGTGGCAAACTTTAAACGACACTTTTTATGGATATCTTTAAGAAATGGCTTTCTTCTTGCCACTCTTCCATAAAGGCCAGATTTGTGCAATATACGACTGATTGTTGTCCTATGGACAGAGTCTCCCACCTCAGCTGTAGATCTCTGCAGTTCATCCAGAGTGATCATGGGCCTCTTGGCTGCATCTCTGATCAGTCTTCTCCTTGTATGAGCTGAAAGTTTAGAGGGACGGCCAGGTCTTGGTAGATTTGCAGTGGTCTGATACTCCTTCCATTTCAATATTATCGCTTGCACAGTGCTCCTTGGGATGTTTAAAGCTTGGGAAATCTTTTTGTATCCAAATCCGGCTTTAAACTTCTTCACAACAGTATCTCGGACCTGCCTGGTGTGTTCCTTGTTCTTCATGATGCTCTCTGCGCTTTTAAAGGATCTCTGAGACTATCACAGTGCAGGTGTATTTATACGGAGACTTGATTACACACAGGTGGATTGTATTTATCATTATTAGTCATTTAGGTCAACGTTGGATCATTCAGAGATCCTCACTGAACTTCTGGAGAGTTTGCTGCACTGAAAGTAAAGGGGCTGAATAATTTTGCACGCCCAATTTTTCAGTTTTTGATCTGTTAAAAAAGTTTGAAATATCCAATAAATGTCGTTCCACTTCATGATTGTGTCCCACTTGTTGTTGATTCTTCACAAAAAAATACAGTTTTATGTCTTTATGTTTGAAGCCTGAAATGTGGCAAAAGGTCGCAAAGTTCAAGGGGGCCGAATACTTTCGCAAGGCACTGTATGTCAATAGGACCACTTTATGCCATACACCCCACAGAGCTGGGCTTTACGGAAGAGTGGACAGAAAAAAAACATTACTGAAAGAAAAAAATAAGCAAACACGTTTGGTCTTCATTCTAAGACTCCATCATGGACACTCTTACTGACAGTTGTGGCTGTTGTCTGTAACCAATAATGTTTGTACCCTGTTTTGTGCTGCTACCATGTGTTGCTAGCATGTTGTTTTCATGTTGTGTTGTTAACATGCTATGTTGTTGTCTTAGGTCTCTATGTAGGGTTGTGTTTTTTCTCTTGTCATGATGTGTTTTGTCCTATATTTTTTATTACATTTATTTATATTTTTAATCCCGGCCCCCGTCCCAGGAGGAGGCCTTTTGCCTTCCAATAGGGCGTCCCTGTAAATAAGATCCCTAGTTAAATAAAGGTTCAATAAAAAATATTAAAATATCGACCACAACCACACAACTTCTGACCACAACCACACAACTTTTAGCCACTCGTCTACTGAATATAACTGACCACAACCACACAATATTTGACCACAATCACACAACTTCTAACCATCACCACACAATATCTGACCACGGCAATAACAAAAATGATTCCAGATCAAATCTCCGAGCTGACAAGGTAAAAATCTGGCATTCTGCCCCTGAACAAGGCAGGTAGGCCGTCATTGTAGTTAAGAATTTGTTCTTAATACCTCTTGGAACTCTAGGGGCGGTATTTCACTTTTGGGAAAAAAACGTTCCCGTTTTAAGCGCGATATTTTGTCACAAGATGCTCGACTATGCATATAAGTGACAGCTTTGGATAGAAAACACTCTAACGTTTCCAAAACTTCAAAGATATTGTCTGTGAGTGCCACAGAACTGATGCTACAGGCGAAACCAAGATGAAATTTCAATCAGGAAGTGCCGCATTTTTTTAAACCGCCTCATGGCAATGACTCCTTATATGGCGGTGGAGGAGCGAGGAGTCAGCTTACATTTTCCACGTTTTCCCCAAGGTGTCTGCAGCATTGTGACGTATTTGTAGGCATATCATTGGAGGATTGACCATAAGAGACTACTTCTACCAGGTGGTCGCTTGGTGTCCTCCGTCGCAATTATTGCGTAATCTCCAGCTGCAGTATTTTTCTCAGATGAGAAACTGAATGCCACGAATGATTTTTCATCGAATGGAATTGTGAAAAACACCTTGAGGATTGATTCTAAACAACTATGTTTCTGTCGATATTATGGAGCTAATTTGGAAAAAGTTTGGCGTTGTAAGTGACTGCATTTTCCGGTCTTTTTCTTAGCCAAACGTGATGAACAAAACGAAGCTATTTCTCTTACACAAATAATCTTTTTGCAAAAAATGAACATTTGCTATCTAACTGAGAGTCTCGTCATTGAAAACATCCGAAGTTCTTCAAAGGTAAATTATTTTATTTGAATGCTTTTCTTGTTTTTGTGAAAATGTTGCCTGCTGAATGCTAGGCTTAATGCTATGCTAGGCTATCAATACTCTTACACAAATGCTTGTGTAGCTGGTTGAAAAGCACATTTTGAAAATCTGAGATGACAGTGTTGTTAACGAAAGGCTAAGCTTGTGTTTCAATATTTATTTAATTTCAATTGCGATTTTCATGAATAGGAAACGTTGCGTTATGGTAATGAGCTTGAGGCTATGATTACGCTCCCGGATACGGGTTTGGAGTTGCAAGAAGTTTTAACCGATATGCCTAGTTAAAAAGGTTAAATAAAAAATAAATGAATTAACAGCCAGACAATTTCTAATCACAACCACACCGCTTACCACAAATACTGACCACAAACACACAACTACTGACCACAAAACTAATGACCACTAATCTACTAAACACAACCACTGACCACATCTAGTAACCAAAACAAAACTACTGACCAAAATAACTAATTTTGAAAACACAACTACTGACCACCCAACTGCTGATCACATCTACTGACCACACCCACACGACTTCTGACAACAACCACACAACTGATCACGACAACTAGTGACCACAACCACACAACTTCTGACCACAATCAAATATTATATTACCACATCTAGCAACCAGAACCACACAACTAAGGACCACAGCCACACAACTACTTACCACAAGAACACAACTTCAGACCACACATCTAATGAAAACATATTGTAGCAGGCTAAAAGGTGTGGGGTTTCCTAATTCATCAAGTTCAATAACCAAACACACGCAAGGAGCACAACTAGAATGCAAATGGGGAATTAGTTAGGGATAATTGCACACAGGAGACAAGGGGGGGGGGGCTCTAACAATCCGTTGACAGCGGGTAATCATACAGAATTCTCCTGCTTCTTACACTCTCCATAACACACATTTCCCTCTCAGTCCTCTCCCTCTTTGTGCAGCCCGCTTCCTCTTTTATCCCCAAGCACTCGATGGCTTAATGATCCACTGGGTTGCCTCGTTGGGGCAGGAAGTCCATATAAGGCTCGGGGGTGGAGCTAGGGGGCTGCAAGACATCTTCCTTCAATCACCAGTCCCCTCACTTCTACCTGCCATCTGCCACAGTATCTACCTGCCACTGCAACAGACCACAACCACACAACTTCTGACCGTAACCATACACCTGCTGACCACATCTGGTGACCACAGCAACATAACTAATGACCAGCAGCACAACTTCTGACCACACAACTACTCACCACCCAAATGCTGGTCACAACTTCTAACCACCATGACACAATGTCTGACCACAACCACACAACTGCTTACCACATTGAGTGACCTTAGCTGCTGACCGCAACCACACAACTACTGAGCCATACAACACAAATTCTGATCACAAACACACAACTTCTGACCACAAGCACACATCTGCTTACCACTTCTAGTAACCACCACCACACAACAACTGACCACAATCACAAACATTCTTGTCACAACCACCAACTACTGACCAGAATCGCACAACTTCTGACCACACTACAAGTGATAACTCATCTACTGACCACAACCACAAAACCAATGACTATAACTACATATCTTCTGATCACATCTAGTGACCACTACCACACAACTTCTGACCACAACAACACAACACAACACAACTTCTAACCACAACCACACAAATACTGACAGCAACCACACAACTTCCAACTTCTGAGTGGCCAGAAAAAAGCCATTGCTTAAAGAAAAAAATTGGAAAACTCATTTAGTGTTCGCCAAAATGCATGTGGGAGACTCCCCAAACATATGGAAGAAGGTACTCTGGTCAGATGAGACTAAAATGTAGCTTTTTGGTCATCAAGGACATCGCTATGTCTGGCGCAACCGCAAGACCTCTCATCACTCCGAGAACACCAACCCCACAGTGAAGCATGGTGGTGGCAGCATAATACTGTGGGGATGTTTTTCATCGGCAGGGACTGGGAAACTGGTCAGAATTGAAGGAATGTTTGATGGTGCTAAATACAGGGAAATTCTTGAGGAAAACCTGTTTAAGCCTTCAAGAAATTTGAGACTGTGTCATGTTCTGGCCTTTATTTCCTTTGTTTTGTATTCATTATTTAGTATGGTCAGGGCGTGAGTTGGGGTGGGCAGTCTATGTTTGATTTTCTATGATTTGGGGATTTCTATGTTTCGGCCTAGTATGGTTCTCAATCAGAGGCAGGTGTCATTAGTTGTCTCTGATTGAGAATCATACTTAGGTAGCCTGTGTGACACTGTTTGTTTGTGGGTGATTGTCTATGTTGATTGCTTGTTTCAGTACAGTTCTCATTAGCTTCACGGTTGTTATTTCGGTTATTGTTTTTGTATAGTGTTTCAATGTTCAGTGTTTTCTTTATTAAAATTAATGATGAACACATACCACGCCGCATTTTGGTCCTCCGATCCTTCTCGCCTCTCCTCTTCAGATGAAGAGGAGGATGACCGTGACAGACTGGGACAGAGGTTCACCTTCCAGCAAGGAAATAACTAAAGTAGGGAGTGCTAAAGCAACACTTGAGTGGTTTAAGGGGAAACATTTAAATGTCTTTGAATGGCCTAGTCAAAGCCCAGACTTCAATCCAATTGAGAATCTGTGGCTTAACTTAAAGATTGCTTTATACCAGCGGAACCCATCGAACTTGAAAGAGCTGGAGCAGTTTTGTCTTGAAGAATTGGCAAAAATCCCAGTGGCTAGATGTGCCAATCTTTATAGAGACATACCCCAAGAGACTTGCCGCTGTAATTGCTGCAAAAGGTGGCTCTACATAGTTTTGACTCATTCATGGGGGTGAAGTTACGCATGCTCAAGATTTCAGTTTGTTGTCTTATTTCTTGTTTGTTTCACGTGAAAAATATTTTTTTGTCTTCAAAGTGGTAGGCACGTTGTGTAAATAAAATGATACAACCTCCCCAGAAATCAATTTTAATTTCAGGATGTAGGGCAACAAAATAGGAAAAATGGCAATGGGGGTGAATACTTTTGCAAGCCACTGTAACTACTGACCACAACTTCTGAACAGAACCATACAACTTCTGACCACAAGCATACCTCTTCTTACCACAAGCACACATCTGCTTACCACATCTATTAACCACCACCGCACAACTCCTGACTGCATAACTACTGACCACTCATCTACTGAACACAACTAGTGACCACAACCACACATCTTCTGGCCACTAAACTACTGACCACTCACCTACTGAACACAACTTCTGACCGCAACCACACATCTTCTGATGACAAAACTATAGACCACTCATCCACTGAACTTAACTACTTACCACAACCACACAACTTCTGACCACCACCACACAAATAGTGATCACAACCACACAACTTCTGACCACATCTAGTGAACACAACAACTGATATTCCCAAGCCCACATTTCCGAGTGGATCTGATGTCACCTGAGTTCTCTTGGAGATCACCGAAGGCAATCGAGTCATCTCCCCCGGAGCCCATACAACTGGGCAGGGCTAGATTGTCTCCTGCCGAGCGCTTATGCAGACTTAACACCCAGAGCTGTCTGTATTGTGGAGCTACGGGACATTTCTTATCTACTTGTCAATTACAGAACCTGGTTCATCAATTAGGTACTAGTACGCTGGTGGGCCATACGGGGAGTTCCCATCTTCCATTTCTCGTTGCCCTCTCCAGGCTACCCTGTCGTGTGGTGACCAGTCCAAATTACCCCAGGTGCCCATAGACTCTGGGGCTTACGAGAGCTTTATGGACGTTACCCTGGTTTTGGAGCTGGGAATCCCCACCCAACCCCTCTCTATTCCCATGTGCATCAGAGTGTTGGATGGAAGCTCTATTGGAAGAGACACCCACACTACGTGTCCCATTAACTTGAGAGCTAAGGGTAATCACAGTGAATATGCAGTTCCTGCCCATCGAACCCCCTCATGCAGCTGTGGTTTTGGGATTTACCTGGCTCCAGAGGCACAATCCGCTGATCAACTGGGATAGAGTTGGAGTCCACTTTGCTATGCTTTGCCAAGGCTCCTGCTGTGTTCCAGGCCCTGGTAAACATGTCTCCAGGACATGTTGAACCGGTTCATATTCGTCTATCTTGATGACATCCTCATGTTTTCCCATACTGCTCAATAACATGTCCTCAAAGTCATACAAGTCTTCCAGCATCTCCTGGAGAATCAGCTGTTATTCAAAGCGGAAAAATGCAAATTCCATCGCTCCACCATCTCCTTCCTTGGGTACATCATAGCTGCAGGTGATGGAGTCAACTTGGGGTCATGATAGAGGCTGCACCAAATGTTTGATGTATTATAATAATTGATTATGCTTCTGTTGTATTAACCTCTTCAACCTATGGGGGCGCTATGTCATTATTGGATTAAAAAAACGTGCCCGTTTTAAGCGCAATATTTTGTCATGAAAAGATGCTTGACTATGCATATAATTGGCAGCTTTGGAAAGAAAACACTCTAAGGTTTCCAGAACTGCAAAGATATTATCTGTGAGTGCCACAGAACTCATGTTACAGGCGAAACCAAGATGAAACCTCAAACAGGAAATCAGCAGAATTTCTGAGGCTCTGTTTTTCATTGTCTCCTTATATGGCTGTGAATGTGCCATGAACGAGCTTAAGCTTTGTGCCGTTTGTCCAAGGTGTCTGCAGCATTGTGACGTATTTGTAGGCATATCATTGGAAGATTGGCCATAAGAGACTACATTTACCACGGGTCCGCCCGGTGTCCTTTGTGTAAATCGGCGCGTAATCTTCAGTTGCGGGCATTTTCTCCTAGGATTCAGAGGGGAAAGCACATTTCCACGAACTAAGTATCATCGAAGAGATATGTGAAAAACACCTTGAGGATTGGTTCTAAACAACGTTTGCCATGTTTCAGTCGATATTATGGAGTTAATTTGGAAAAAGTTTGACGTTTAGATGACTGAATTTTCAGGGATTTTTGGTAGCCAAACGTGACGCACCAAACGGAGCGATTTCTCCTAAACAAATAACCTTTCAGGAAAAACTGAACATTCGCTATCTAACAGAGTCTCCTCATTGAAAACATCTGAAGTTCTTCAAAGGTAAATTATTTTATTTGAATGCTTTTCTGGTTTTTGTGAAAATGTTTCCTGCTGAATTGCTAACGCTAAATGCTACGCTAGCTATGAATAGCTATGAATACTGTTACACAAATGCTTGTTTTCCTATGGTTGAGAAGCATATTTTGAAAATCTGAGATGACAGTGTTGTTAACAAAAGGCTAAGCTTGAGAGCTAGCATATTTATTTAATTTCATTTGCGATTTTCATGAATAGTTAACGTTGCGTTATGGTAATGAGCTTGAGGCTGTATTCACGATCCCGGATCCGGGATGGCTAGACGCAAGATTGTAAGAACCATCTCCCACTACATTTATATGGTCCTAGACTACAGATGAACAATATATATGTTCATTATAAGGTTTTAATATTGTTCCACAATCTTTTCTAGTCACTGCCTCTTAAAAGGAAATGGTCTGAGAGATATTTGCATTATTGAAGTCAAAACAGGGGGTCTGTGAGAAAGGTGCCTGAAAGATGAACACAGAACCCTGCAGTGGAGTGAAAAAGATAAGAGACTAGTCAGACACACCACTATAAATCAACTTGGAGAGTGGACATTTACTGCTGAGCCTTTAGATACCACTGAAACTGTTTGTATAGCTGTATGTGTGAGGTTTGATCTTTGACTTCTGTCTACAGCTGTATTTTGATAAAAATTGTTATGATTTATAAGTGCACATTTTGAGAGTTCCTTATTTATTAAGTAAATAAAACAGAGCAAAGAAAAACGGAACCAACACAGGCAACATACAGATGAATCCTGAAAAGGTGAGAGTGGTGGTGGATTGGCCGCAACCAACCTCCAGAGTGCAGCTGCAATGCAATTCTAACGCCGGTTCCCCCATCAGGGCTCACCTCTCCCAAGGACGTGGTCTCCAGCTTCAGACCAGGCATTCTTGGACCTCAAGCACCAATTCACTATCGCGCCATCCTAATCCATCCCGGATCTATCCCGGCAGTTTGTGGTGGAGGTTGATGCCTTGGACGTCAGAGAGGGGGCTGTCCTGTCCCAGCATTTGGCCCAAGACCAAAAGCTGCATCCCTGTGCTTTCCTCTCCCATCGTCTCAACCTTGCAGAAAGGAATTGCGACGTGGGTGAACAGGAAATATTTCCGGTGAAGATGGCGTTGGAAGAGTGGAGGTACTGGTTAGAGAGGGCGGAACACCCATTCATACTATGGACAGATCACAAGAACCTGGAATATCTCCGGAACCCCAACCGGATTTCGGGGGGGCCCCAGCTAACTGGATGTTTGTCTTGGACTCTTCCCGTTCCTGGGTTCTGGAATGGGCTCATTCCTCTCAACTGGCCTGCCATCCTGGTTCCCGTCGAACCCTGGCCTTTGTACGACAATGTTTTTGGTGGCTCACCTTCGTTCCTGACGTCTTCACGTTCGTCGTCGCCTGCACTGCTGGCCTCCTTCAACCACTTCTGATCCCTCACCGTCCCTGGTCACATATATGACTGTCTCCCCCCATCTGATAGCAACACGGTTATCCTTACCATGGTGACTTGGTTTTCCAAAGCCACCCAATTGATTGCTTTCCCCAAGCTACCCTCAGCCAAGGAGACGGCCCAGCTCGTGGTGCAGCTCATTGAGTCTGCACGTTCATTGGGTCATCGGCCAGCCTGTCCTCTGGGTTCACCCCCAGTCTAATGGCCAGTCAGAGCGAGCCAATCAGGACCTGGAGACGACTCTTCGCTGCCTGGTCTCTGCCAAATCCCACCACCTGGAGCCAGAGTACGCCCATAATCGCTGAGTTCCATCGCAGCCACCCTGGTCAACCAGATATGCGCCCAGGTAGGTTGCCAGATGGCAGTACTGACCACAACAGATGTTTCTTAGAGGCAAAACATGACTGAACATAACGCGCCAATGTAAACTGAGATTTTTTTATATAAATATGAACTTTATTGAACAAAACATACATGTATTGTGTAACATCAAGTCCTGTGAGTGCCATCTGATGAAGATCATCAAAGGTTATTGATTTATTTAATCTCTATTTCTGCTTTTTGTGACTCCTCTCTTTGGCTAGAAAATGGCTGTGTTTTTTGTGACGAGGCGCTGACCTAACATAATCGCAAGGTATGCTTTCGCCGTAAAGCCTTTTTGAAATCGGACTCAATGGTTGAATTAACAAGAGGTGTATCTTTAATACTTGTATGTTTGAGGAATTTTAATTATGAGATTTCTGTTGTTTGAATTTGGCGCCCTGCAGTTTCACTGGCTGTTGTCAAATCGATCCCGTTGACGGGATTTGAGCCAAAAGAAGTTTTAAACAAGTCAATGGACAAAACCGTGTATATAAAATGGGAATTTTTATTGAGTTGTAAAGGAAACAAATTGTGCTATTGTGAGACTGTGCTTAGGCATAAGAGCAAGAGGGAGACACACAATGAGAGCTGTCAAAGTGCTCAAGCATTTGGCTTTCCTGTCACTGATGACTGCCTGACCAACGCCCTACGCTTCTTCACGAGTGGAGGATCGTAGCCAAGCCATTTTTCTGGGTAAGGATGCTTCACTGTAGGCTTCTTGTCAAATAATTGGTAGGAGCACACAAAGGGAAGTTTTGGTGGATTCCTTAGGTTCAACGCTGTGAACCAGAACCACAAAGACTCTGTCTCTTTGGGAGGTGGATGCAGGTTGTGTGGGGCATTCACATGTATATTCAGATCGACATCGTAGAGGTTGGTGTTCAAAAAGTTGTTGTTGTAAAAACTGTCTCTTCATCCAATTATTGTGACAGCCTCGTACTGAACATAATACTTGTCGATTTTAGGATTTTGTGCGGTTCTGTCAGTGTAAAACTATCAAGCTTTAAACTAAAAATACCACTTTTGCCTATTTCGCCTCCCGCATGCGCTAGGTTTGCGCTAATGTTGTAAAAAAATAGAAACACAATTGCAACTAACTTGCCGAGATCACTGTGACGTTCCAGAATAAGGTTAATTCTATAATATAATTCTCCATAAAAAGCTCCCTGCAATGGTTTAAGAAAAAGCGCTGGACTGTTCTACATTGGCCAGAGTCCAGATCACATCCATAACCAGTGGAGGCTGCTGAGGGGTGCTGGATAATGGCTGGAACCGAACGTGTTTGGTGTATTGGACACCATTCCACTGATTCCGCTCCATCCATTACCACATGCCCGTCCTCCCCAATTAAGATGCCACCAACCTCCTGTGTACATAACCTATGGTGAGCGCTGAAAAAAGCAGTTGGTGAAGGGCATGTTTTGAAAGCAGAATACTGTTTAAGGTATACATGCTCATGGTAAACAATGAATCTCAGATATATGTAGGATGCAGAAGGAGTCACAATTCAACATAAAATTTAATTCAACATAATTCAAAAATTGTTTGAATTTAATAGGAAATTAACTAAATGTATTTATTAACTCATTAGAAAATGCATTAATTTGCCCAAGTTAATCATGAGACATGAACAAAATGTATCGTCAGTGCTTCTTGTAACTACCCATCCAGGAGAATTGTCATCAACTGACACTAAGTAGCATAACGCAACAGACAAAACAGCTTACTAGAAAATATTCATATTCATGAAATCACAAGTGAAATATATTCAAACACAGCTTAGGCTTTTGTTAATCACCCTGTCATCTCAGATTTTGAAAATATGCTTTACAGCCAAAGCAAGACAAGCATTTGTGTAAGTTTATCAATAGCCTAGCATAGCATTTTGCCTAGCTAGCAGCAGGCAATCTGGTCACGAAAATCAGAAAAGCAATCAAATTAAATCTTTTACCTTTGATGAGCTTCGGATGTTTTCACTTACGAAACTCCCAGTTAGATAGCAAATATTCCTTTTTTCCAGAAAAATTATTTTTGTAGCCAAACATAGCTCCGTTAGTTCTTCACGTTTGGCTGAGAAAACGACCGGAAATTGTGGTCACGACAACACCAAAAAATATTCAAAATTAGCTCCATAATATCGACAGAAACATGGCAAACGTTGTTTATAATCAATCCTCAAGGTGTTTTTCAAATATCTATTCGATAATATATCAACCGGGACAGAGCTTTTTTCAGTAAGACCGGGTGGAAAAATGGCTACCTATGTCTTTGCGCGAGAAATACACAAAGAGACATCAGGTGGACACTGACGCAATGTTGTCGCTCAGGCTCATTTCTCAAAATAAAAGCCTGAAACTATGTCTTGTGATACTAGACACATTAAGGAAGTCATAGAAAAAGGAATCTCGTTGATATCCCATTCACTGCTCAATAGGGAAGCAAGCATAGGAAGGGACTCTTATTTAGAAACCGCTGTGTTCCTGATTGGATTTTTCTCATTCTTTTGCCTGAAATATCAGTTCTGTTATACTCACAGACAATATCTTTACAGTTTTGGACATTTTAGAGTGTTTTCTTTCCTAAGCTGTCAATTATATGCATATTCTATTTTCTGGTCCTGAAAAATAGCCCGTTTACTTTGGGAACGTTATTTTAAAAAATAAAAAAAATTAAAAAAGACCCATAGATTCAACAGGTTAACATTTTTAGGGCAGGTGTTCCTTGCCAAAGGTAGGAGTCACAAATAGCAGAAGTATAGATAAAATTAATCACTAACCATTGATGATCTTTATCAGATGACACTCATAGGACATCATGTTACACAATACATGTATGTTTTGTTCGATAATGTGCATAATAAAATCACAAAATCTCAATTTACATTGGCACGTTACGTGCAGTAATGTTTTGATTCCAAAACATCCGGTGATTTCTATACTTATATACTTATAATACTTATAATACACGTTGATAAAAGATACAAGTGTTACTCACAGAATTAAAGATAGACTTCTCCTTAATGCAACCGCTGTGTCAGATTTCAAAAAAACTTGACGGAAAAAGCATAATCTGATTACGGCGCTCAAAGCCCAATCTAGCCAAATAAATATCTGCCATGTTGGAGTCAACAGAAGTTAGAAATAACATTATAAATATTCACTTACCTTTGATGATCTTCATCAGAATGCACTCCCAGGAATCCCATCGACAATAAATGACTGATTTGTTCCATAAATTCCATAATTTATGTCCAGATAGCCACTTGTTGTTAGCGTGTTCAGCCCAGTAAACCATCTTCATGAGGCGCGAGCACTACATCCAGACAAAAACTACATCAAACAGCTCCCATTCCCCCCTCCTTTATAGCAGAAGCCTGAAACAAGTTTCTAAAGCCGGTTGACATATAGTGGAAGCCTTAGGAAGTGCAACTTGACCCCATAGAAACTGTGTATTCGGTCAGCCAAGCTTTGAAAAACTACAAACCTCAGATTTCCCACTTCCTGGTTTGATTTTTCTCAGGTTTTCGCCTGCCATATGAGTTCTGTTATACTCACAGACATCATTCAAACAGTTTTAGAAACTTCAGAGTGTTGTCCATCTAATAATAATAATAATATGCATATATTAGCATCTGGGACTGAGTAGGAGGCAGTTAACTCTGGGCACGCTATTCATCCAAAAGTGAAAATGCTGCCCCCTATCACAAACAGGTTTTAAAACCAGTATAGCGACAGAGCTCACGTCATCCACATATTCCTATGGAAACCCTTAATTAATTCATTTGAAGCGAGGCATATTGCTGAATAGGCCTGAATGGCACTGTAACTAGCAACTAGCAAAGGATCATGATCGATGTAAATGTTTTCATCCTGCCTGAGAGAGTCAACAGGGAGTCTCCTCAGATTGATCTGTGTCAGCACGTGGTCCTGTGTGACGACAAATGCAGGAGTCAGAATGGATCACTATTTAATTAAATATCTCTATTTGTATCAAACTTTTCAAGAATTAACCGTGGGGATCGAAATTGATCAGAAAATATAATTACTTTTTGGGGCACTTCTGGCAACCGTAATTCATAGGCTTTCTAGGGCAGACCAGAGCTTTTCGCAGTGGTTGACCAGCAGATTGCTACGCAGTGGTTGACCAGCAGAACTTGTGACTTCATGCTCCAGACCGGACACTGGGGGCCTGGTCCTTCTTCATACTGATCTCAATCCAGTCCAAATACGTGGGGCAATATTAGTTTGTAGCCCAGACCGTTCGGACGCTATAAACGTTTTCGTGGGAAGACGATTTTCAGGATGTGTTCTAGTCTGACAAACAGTGCTTTAGCTCTGCCACTTTCACCGCAGATGCGGAAGGCCGACATAGGTAGATGTGGTGGATTGGGACGATTGAGGCCCATACAAAAAAATGATATCTCTACTTCCATGACTTTTTTAAACCAGTACCGGTTTATCTTCAGACGAGTCCCGTGACACTTGTGGAGGTCGTAGAACAAAACAGAGAACACCATCGAGAGAGTCTCCCCGTTCCATAGTGGGGGTTATATTAGTTTGTAGCCCAAAATAGACAGAAGTTAGTACATCGGAGGTACCGACTTCAGTAGAGCAAAACAGAGAACATCATCGAGAGAGTCTCTCTTTTCCATAGTGGGGTCATATGTGACCCACCAGCTGGATTCGGTCCTATGTAACAAAATTTGAAATTGTTTTTTTACATTAGATAAATGTAGAGACTCCAAGCTGGAAAATTATATATCATACACTGCAGTTCAGGAACAATGAGAAAGTCATTCTGCTGTGAAAGTTGATAAACTTGCAACTGTGAAATTTTTGGTACACTTACTGGAAGGTTCCTCTTTGTCTACACTTATTCTGTCATGCCTGCTCCCTCTCGCCCTCGCTGGAGCTCGAAGGCGCCAGGCTGCCTACCATTACACACACCTGTCTCCATCATTATGCGCAGCTGCGCAATATTGGACTCACCTGGACTCCATTACTTTGTTGGTAACCCCCTCTATATCTGTCTGCTCCTCCCTCTGTTCTCGTGCCAGCATTGATGTTGTTATTTTTCCCCTGTCCAGATGCTGTTCCTGTTCTGTTTCATGTCCGTGTTTCACCTGTACTTGCTTCTCGCATCCAGCGTCAAGCCTCAAAGAATGCTGACACCACTAAAGGAAGCATCAGGAGGTTTTTGGTTTTGGTGACGTCGGGTCCGGGTCCGGGTGCCGTCGCCAATGGAACCAGGGGTGCCTCAGCTAGCTCGTTGGGCTTCCATGCCTTAGCTTGCTCGAGAAGTCTTCTTGCCCCGGTTGGCTCGGCAGATGCCCACCCCACATCATGCTTCAGCCGGCCCATCAGGCTCCCACCCCTTAGCGGGTTCGAATGGCTTTCACGCCTCATGCAGAACATGGGGGTCCCACACCTCAGCCGGCTCGCCGGGCTCCCACGCCTCAGCCAGGTCACCGGGCTCCCACGCCTCAGAGGGAGTCAGGCTGCCTACCATTATGGAACTGTCTCCATCATTACGCACAACTGCGCAATATTGGACTCACCCGGACTCCATTACTTTGTTGATTACCCACTCTATATGTGTCTGCTCCTGTTAAGATATTTTATCAAGGTTTAAGATAAATGATTAAATAATTATCCTCAGAACCTTAACCATTAGGGATTAGAGGTCTTGTAGCATGAACAAGGATTAATAAAAAATGGGGGGGAGGGGGAAGAGAGGAATACATGTGTGTGCCTAACGAAAACAAAGAGGGTCCTTAACCTATATTTGAACCGACTCAGCTATAACTCTGTGGCGATAATATAAGACAGCGAGAGCCCCTCCAGGTTTTCCGTATCTGGGGGGGACTGGAACTATCTGCTAAGTGGTAATAAACTGTGGTGAGATGTCAGGAGTTAATCCAGATATAGTGTGTCGTGTATGTGCGCTAGTGGGTTGGAATGGACTTTAGAAGCAGCTTTTTCCTTGTCGGAGAGAAGGAGGAGCCTTCAAGACGCTATGACGAAATGTGTGGTATATAAACCAATGTACATTGTATTATGACCAGCATTTTAGATTCCGTCTCTCAATGTGATTTTCTGGATTTTTGTTTTAGATTCTGTCTCTCACAGTTGAAGTGTACCTATGATAAACATTACAGACCTCTACATGCTTTGTAAGAAGGAAAAGCTGCAAAATAGGCAGGGTATCAAATACTTGTTCTCCCCACTGTATGTTTATTTGTCACATGCACAGAAGGTGTAAACGGTACAGTGAAAAAAACTCTGACTGGGAAGAAACGGTTTGAGCAGTGAAGTAGACTAAGATTTCATAGTTTTTTCAAACTTGTTGGGCAAGTGTTAAAAATGTCAGTTGTTTGTAAAAGATGACAGAATATTTTATTGATGAGGTTACTAAAACAGCTACGTCGTTTGATTGGTTGGAGGTATTTATGTTCTGATTTTAGATTTGAAAAGTAGAGAAGTAATTCAAGATGTCATAACCTCTGTCAGGGATCATCAATTCGATTAATTTGTCTCTCTAGTATGCGTGGGAATACTTGAGAACAAATTTAATAAATGAAAATCACTTGGAGCTGATTTCCTGGTATTTTTACAGTCTTTTATGTCTAATAATGAAAAAGCACACCAAAAAAATCCCTTTTCCCCCAGGAAACTTGGTGGGCCAAATAAAACAACTTCGGTCCGCGTGCCACCAGTTGGGAAACTGCTCTAAGTTTTTGTCTAAATTGCTGGGAAAGCGGTCAAAGTAGCTGATTTGTGTCAAAAGTAATATCAGACCTTTTACAGTGAATAGAATGTTGGAAGTCATGATGTCACAATGGGACCTTCAGAATTATTTTATTTGTCCACTTTTAATCCCATTAGTGGATGAGGTTTTTAAAGACAGACAAAAAATGGAATAGTTTGAATAGTATAAATGTTTTATACAAGTACCCTGGTCCTGACTGGTCTGCACGTTTTAAAGTTATGAATTACATTTCTAGCTTTAACGGTGTAAGAGGAGTAGTGTTCCAAATAATAATACAACATATTCAATTATCTCAAGAGAAATTCAATTATCTCAAGTCCCATTAATAATTGAATAAAATGCTGGTTCCTTATCTCACCTTTTGAAGCTGCCAGCCACACTGAGGCCTTGGGCTGGATTTAGACATGAACCCAGAGGCATTGATACTGCACACCCTCAGATTCCGGCTCTCCAAGAAGTGTGCCCGGAGCTTTTCCCTGTGTCTCCTGAAGAGGGCAAGAGAAGCCATACTGAGTTTAATACAAAGCCCCACCTTCAGATTTCATGATCCTCAGATCATACTGTAAAGTACGCTCTGGGTTAGAGCTTTGTGTACCTGGATCTTGTACATTGATCCACTGTATTGTACTGCTCGTGGAGTAGGCATCACCCTCATCCACTTATGATGGAGTTTGTCAGCTCTATATGCTCAGAAGAAAATGTTATAACATTGGGTATATAACAAAAGGTATAATGCATTCAACTTGTTATGAGCATGCATATATTATAAGACATAATATTTTGTCTTCCAATATGGCAATATTTCAATTAATTTAAATTGGCTGATAATAACTTGCTCTTTGGTGAGGTTTCCCCTAGGTACAGATCTAGGATCGGCTTCCCCTCCCCATTCCTAACCATTATTGGGGAAAATGCAAAACTGCCCCAAGATCAGCATCTAGGCAAGGGGTGTCAAACTCATTCCGTAGAGGACCTAAGGTCTATTTTCACCTTTAAATTAAGCCCGAGACCACCAGGTGTGGAAAGTTCCATACTAATTGGTGACCTTAATTCATCAATCAAGGACAAGGGAGGAGTGAAAACCTGCAGACACTTGGCCCTCTGTGGAAGGAATTTGACATCTGTGGTCTAGGGGGAACTTCACTCTACACCAATATGATGATACCATAGATTATAAGACACCTTATATGGAGCCGATCTTATCACAAGTCTTTCAGTATATTAACACTAGAACCGCTGGGCTTCGATGGACCCCCCTTCAAGCGAATGAGCAGTCATTCTGATTGAAACACTCTAATAGTGCAATTCATACATTTAATATATGCTATCTCAAGATAATCATGTGGTTGTGCTTATGAAGGCCTTGGGTAACATTAGAATACAATTTTTATTATACTTCAAATAACAAAATAGCATCTTCATTAATTTGTTACTGGAAGCTAAATGTAAAAAAATCTAACCAAAAACCGCCCCCTAAATTCAGGTTCCAGAAATTGTATTCGCGGAGTGCCTTTGTTAAAACTATGGAAATTAAAGGATATGCATTGGAACAGCTTATTTTTATTTTGAGAAAATAGAATAAAAAATTCCCCAATCTTTTTTATGCATCTTCATACAATGGCATCAGTTGCATCAGTTGGATTTCACTTAGCTGTTATGTCCTAAAGTTGACACAATTTCGTACCTTTCACTTGCTTGACACACTTTGACATACACTATATGGTCAAAAATATGTAGACACTTGCTCGTAAAACATCTCATTCCAAAATCATGGCCATTAACATGGAGTTGGTTCCCCCTTTGCTGCTATACCAGCCTCCACGCTTCTGGGAACTCTTTCAACTAGGTGTTCGAACATTGCTGCAGGGAAATACTTCCATTCAGCCACAAGAGTGTTAGTAAGGTCCAGCACTGATGTTGGGTGATTAGGCCTGGCTCACAGTCGGCGTTCCAAACCATCCCAAGGTGTTCGATGTGGTTGAGGTCAGGCCTCTGTGCAGGCCAGTCAAGTTCTTCCACACCGATCTCGACAAACCATTTCTGCATGGACATCGCTTTGTGCATGGGGATATTGTCATGCTGAAACAGGAAAGAGCTTTCCCCAAACCGTTGCTTCAAAGTTGGAAGCACAGAATGTTCTAGAATGTCATTGCATGCTGCAGCATTAAGATTTCCCTTCAGGGGCCTAGCCTGAACCATGAATAACAGCCCCAGACCATTATTCCTCCTCCACCAAACTGTACAGTTGGCAATATACATTGGGGCAGGTAGCGTTCTCCTGGCATCCGCCAATCCCAGATTCGCCCATCTGACTGCCAGATGTTGAAGCGTGATTCATTACTCCAGAGAACACGTTTCCACTCCAGAGTCCAATAGTAGCAAGCTTTACACCACTCTAGCTGACACTTGGCATTGCGCGTGGTGATCTTAGGCCTGTGTGCGGCTGCTCCACCATGGAAACCCATTTCATGAAGCTCCCGACGAACAGTTCTTGTACTGATGTTGCTTCCAGAGGAAGAGTTGGTATTGAGAGTTGCAACCAAGGACAGACGATCTTTCAGCACTCGGTGGTCCAATTTTGTGTGTGGCTTACCACTTCGCGGCTGAGCCATTGTTGCGCCGAGATGTTTCCACTTCACAATAACAGCACTTACAGTTGAGCGGAGAAGCTCTAGCAGGGGAGGTATTTGACAAACTGACTTCATGGAAAGGCGGCATCCTATTACGGTGCCAAGTTGAAAGTCACTGAGCTCCTCAGTATGGGCCATTCTACTGCCAATGTTTGTCTATGCAGATTGTATGGCTGTGTGCTCGATTTCATACACCTGTCAGCAACGGATGTGGCTGAAATAGGTGAATCCCCTCATTTGAAGGGGTGTCCAAATGCTTTTGTATATATAGTGTACCTTCGTTTGGATGTAGTGCATAATTCTGTCTTGTCATTCTTCAGCACCTTTGTAGACTGAAACAGTAGACTGATAAGACATCTTTGATTCGGTGGACTGCTGCTGTAAAGGATACATACCATTTTAAGATTATAATTATAATGGATCAATAACTATATAATGGCTCTCCCTGTTCTTAATTCACAATTGGTGATTACATAATTATGCATCATTCGCTTCCCCTCACTCATCAACTCACCATCATACTTTACTTAATTTATTTCATCTGTTGTTATATGTGTGAAAATAGTTTCGGTATAGTTAAGTTTCAAGGCAATTATCAGGGTGATTATTAGCTGGACACTGAACTTTGAACTGTCAGAAGAAGTATTGGACTATTCGGAAAAGGAGGGCAACAAGGGAAAACCATTCCAAAAAATGACATGCCCTGCTAAAACTAGTTATAACTCCAGGTCTGTTGGAAAATGTAAGATTCAAACACCAACAGTATGTTATATAGTCTTGTTAAATCGACAAAATGACTGCTTTAGTGGTTCTGGTGTTAAGTGAAGTGTTTGTCAAAAGCAAGACACCAAGGGAAAATTGCAAAGCTTTTGATTGTGCAAAGGCAACAAAAGGAGAATATCATATTTCCAGGCCTATAGGAGCTGTTTCTTACAAAGTGAGAACTACTGAATTAAATAGAGCACAATTTTTATAATATTGTATCTCTATTGTGATAACACTGTGTGGGTTGTTCCCACACCATTGGATTGCATGGACCAACCTCAACATTCTTCATCTTCATAGAGGACAAGATCGTATAAAGTCTTTTGAAAGTGTGCTGCAGCAAGGACGGCGGTGTTGTGCATGTACGTACAATACATATTGTGCAATTACAGTATGAGTGTATTCATACGAGAACTGCGTTTATTTGTCACCGTCATTATATTACCGAACTAAACTGAACAAAAATATGAACTCAATTTGTAAAGTGTCCCTGAAATAAAAAATCCCAGAAGTTTTCCATACGCACCAAAAGCTGATTTCTCTCAACTTTTGTTCACAAATTAGTTAACATCCCTGTCAGTGAGCATATCTCCTTTGCCAAGATAATTAATCCACCTGACAGATGTGGCATTTCAAGAAGCTGATTATTAAACAGCATGATCATTACACAGGTGCACCAACCTCAGAACCACGTATAACCACTACAGCCCAGGACCTCCACATCCGGCTTTTTCACATGCGGGATCGTCAGAGGAGAGGGGGGGCATGCTGGGAAGTATTTCTGTCTGAATAATGGCATTTTGGGGGGAGGAAATGATTCTGATTGGTTGGGCCTGGCTCCCCAGTGGGTGGGCCTATGCCCTCCCAGTCCCACCCATGGCTGCACCCCTGCTAGTCATGTGAAATCCATAAATTATGGCCTAATGAATTTATTTCAATTGACTGATTTCCTTCTATGAACTGTAACTCAGTAAAATATTTGAAATTGTTGCATGTTGCATTTTTGTTCAGTATGGTATAATGGCAGATTCAGATTGTAACTTAGAGCAACAAAACAACCCGAAATCAGTAATTTTTTATGGAAGGAGGCAAGAGACATTTGATTGCTGGCAACTACAGATGATGTATATAAACACTAAATTACTAAGAGGGTGCACTATTTCTAAGGCACTGTGTCACCATCTTTATACTCCTACACCATTGTTTAGAAGGTTATGGAAGATATAGAATGCATTTATTAATGGCTACATTTTTATACAGTGGGTTGTGAAGGTATTCACCCCTCTTGGCATTTTTCCTATTTTGTTGCATTTCAACCTGGAATTGCTGGCAACATTTATTGACCACAACCACATAACTACTGAACACAAAGACATATTCTGACCACAAAACTACTGACCATGCAACTGCTGATCACAACCACCCAACTTCTGACCACATGTAGATGAACAAAACCACAAAACTACTGACAACAACGACATAATTATAAATAGTGACCACAGCCACCAAACTTCTGACCATAACCACACAACGACTGACCACAACCACACAACTACTGAAAACAACCACACAACTTCTAACCCCAACCACATAACTACAGTGGCTTGCGAAAGAATTCACCCCAATTGGCATTTTTCTTATTTTGTTGCCTTACAATCTGGAATAAAAAAGGATATAATGGGGGTTTGAATCATTTAATTTACACAACATGCCTACCACTTTGAAGATGCAAAATATTTTTTTTATTGTGAAACAAACAACAAATTAGACAACAAAACTGAAAACTTGAGCGTGCATAACTATTCAGCCCCCCAAAGTCAAGACTTTGTAGAGCCACCTTTTGCAGCAATTACAGCTGCCAGTCTCTTGGGGTATGTCTCTATAAGCTTGGCACATCTAGCCACTGGTATTTTTGACCATTCTTCAAGGCAAAACTGCTTCAGCAGCTTCAAGTTGGATGGGTTCCGCTGGTGTATAGCAATCTTTAAGTCATACCACAGATTCTCAATTGGATTGAGGTCGGGGCTTTGACTAGGCCATTCCAATACATTTAAAAGTGTCCCCTTAAACCACTCAGTATGCTTAGGGTCATTGTCCTGCTGGAAGGTGAACCTCCGTGGAGTGTACGGCTTAAAGTGGTCTTATGGACAGATACTCCAATCTCCGTGGTGGAGCTTTGCAGCTCCTTCAGGGTGATCTTTGGTCTTTTTGTTGCTTCTCTGATTAACTTCTTGATGCACCCATCCCGTTAGCGGGATCGGTTTTGTCAACATCCGCTGAATTGCAGAGCGCAAAATTCAAATTAAATTACTAAAAATATAAAATGTTCATGAAATAACAACTGCAATATAGCAAAACACAGTTTAGCTTGTTGTTAATCCACCTGGCGTGTCAGATTTCAAAAAAGCTTTTTGGCGAAAGCATACCAAGCATTTATGTAAGGACATCTCTCTCAGCAGACACAACATTACAAACAGCTAGCAGCCAAGTAGATTGGTCACGAAAGTCAGAAAAGCAATAAAATGAATCGCTTACCTTTGATGATCTTCGGATGTTTGCACTCACAAGACTCCCAGTTACACAATAAATGTTCCTTTTGTTCCAGAAAGATTATTTTTATATCCAAAATACCTCCATTTGGTTGGCACATTATGTTCCGAAATCCACAGGCTCGAGCGGTCACGACCGGGCAGACAAAAATTCCAAATAGTATCCGTAAAGTTCGTAGAAACATGTCACGTTTTGACAGAATATTTTATTGATGAGGTTACTAAAAACGTTTTTTTTTTTATAATCAACCCTCAGGTTGTTTTTACAATATATAATTGATAATATTTCAACCGGACTGTCACTTTTTCAATAGGAGAGAGAGAGAAAATGTCTGCTCCAAGCTGTTGCGCATGCAAAACATTGCTGGCACCCAGCCATCCAATGACGCGATGTGATCTTTCTCGCTCATTTTTCAAAATAAAAGCCTGAAACTATGTCTAAAGACTGTTCACAACATGTGGAAGCCATAAGAAAATGAATCTGGTAGATATCCCTTTAAATGGAGCACAGGCAGGCAATGGAACAGAGAGCTTTCTGGAAAAACAGCACTTCTGGGTTGGATTTTCCTCTGGTTTTCACCTGCAATATCAGTTATGTTATACTCACAGACAATATTTTGACAGTTTTGGAAACTTTAGAGTGGTTTCTATCCTAATCTGACAATTATATGCGTATTTTAGATTCTGGACTTGAGAAATAGGCAGATTCATTTGGGTATTTTTTTCATCCAATCAAAATACTGCCCCCTACACTCAACAGGTTAATGCCCTCCTTGCCTGGTCCATGAGTTTTGGTGGGCGGTCCTTGGCAAGTTTGTTCTGGTGCCATATTCTTTCCATTTTTTAAGAATGGATTTAATGGTGCTCATTGGAATGTTCAGAGTTTAGCATAGTTTTGGTCTTCATGGTGCAGCTTGCTTGGTGGTACCCCTTGCTTAGTGGTGTTGGAAACTCTGGGGCCTTTCAGAACAGGTGTACATATACCGAGATCATGTGACAGATCATGTGACACTTAAATAAAGTCCACCTATGTGCAATCTAACTAATTATATGACTTCTGAAGGTAATTGGTTGCACCAGATTTTATTTAGGGGCCTCATAGGATGGGAGTGAGTTTTTTGTAAGATTTTTTTTCCAAATAAAAATCTATTTAAATTACAGGTTGTAACGCAACAAAATTTGAAAAAAAGGGGGATGAATACTTTCACAAAGCACTGTATTCTAGACACCTTCATACACACTTTTAAATACGAACAAATTCTCATTAAACATTTTAAATGTTACTGTCCCTACTACAACAATAAATACTTAAATACATGCAATTTTAATTTGAAATATTACATTGAAAAAGGGATTGGATTTTGGAACTGGGCAGGCTCTCGGGTGTGAGCCAGGTGCCTCATTCAAAGCCCAGGGCGAGCAATGGGTAGGATTCTGTGTTTTCAAATGCAAAAGTGATTGCGTTTGATAAAAACGCTTAACCTGCCTTCCCAATTAAACTAGTTTGAAAATTCAAACATATATTTTATGGAAAACGGATTTATGTTTCTGTAATCGTGGCCAAAAGTTTTGAGAATGACACAAATATAAATTTTCACAAAGTCTGCTGCCTCAGTTTGTATGATGGCAATTTGCATATACTCCAGAATGTTATGAAGAGTGATCAGATGAATTGCAATTAATTGCAAAGTCACTCTTTGCCATGCATATGAACTGATTCCCCCAAAAACAGTTCCACTGCATTTAAGCCCTGGCACAAAACGACCAGCTGACATCATGTCAGTGATTCTCTCGTTAACACAGGTGTGAGTGTTGACGAGGACAAGGCTGGAGATCACTCTGTCATGCTGATTGAGTTCGAATAACAGACTGGAAGCTTCAAAAGGAGGGTGGAGAATGGAATCATTGTTCTTCATCTGTCAACCATGGTTACCTGCAAGGAAACACGTGCCGTCATCATTGCTTTGCACAAAAAGAGCTTCACAGGCTTAAGGATATTGCTGCCAGCAAGATTGCACCTAAATCAACCATTTATTGGATCATCAAGAACTTCAAGGAGAGTGGTTCAATTGTTGTGAAAAGGCTTCAGGGTGCCCAAGAAAGTCCAGCAAGCACCAGGACCATCTCCTAAAGTTGATTCAGCTGAGGGATCGGGGCACCACCAGTACAGAGCTTGCTCAGGAATGGCAGCAGGCAGGTGTGAGTGCATCTGCACGCACAGTGAGGCGAAGACCTTTGGAGGATGGCCTGGTGTCAAGAAGGGCAGCAAAGAAGCCACTTCTCTTCAGGAAAAACATCAGGGACAGACTGATATTCTGCAAAAGGTACAGGGATTGGACTGCTGAGGACTGGGGTAATGTCATTTTCTCTGATTAATCCCCTTTCCGAATGTTTGGGGCATTCAGAAAAAAGCTTGTCCGGGGAAGACAAGGTGAGCGCTACGATCAGTCCTGTGTCATGCCAACAGTAACGCATCCTGATACCATTCATGTGTGGGGTTGCTTCTCAGCCAAGGGAGTGGGCTCACTCACAAATTTTCCTAAGAACACAGCCATGAATAAAGAATGGTACCAACACATCCTCCGAGAGCAACTTCACCTAACCATCCTGGAACAGTTTGGTGACGAACAATGCCTTTTCCAGCATGATGGAGCACCTTCCCATAAGGCAAAAGTGATAACTTAGTGTCTCAGAGAACAAAACATCGAGATTTTGGGTCCATGGCCAGGAATCTCCCCAGACCTTAATCCCATTGAGAACTTGTGGTCAAGCCTCAAGAGGCAGGTGGACAAACAAAACCCCACAAATTCTGACAAACTCCAAGCATTGATTATGCAAGAATGGGCTGCCATCAGTCAGGATGTGGCCCAGAAGTTAGTTGACAGCATGCCAGGGCAGATTGCAGAGGTCTTGAAAAAGAAGGGTCAACACTGCAAATATTTACTCTTTGCATCAACTTCATGTAATTGTCAATAATAGCCTTTGACACTTATGAAATACTTGTAAATATACTTCAGTATTCCATAGTACCATCTAACAAAAATATCTAAAGACACTGAGGCAGCAGACTTTGTGAAAATTAATATTTGTGCAATTCTCAAAACCTTTGTCCACGACTGTACTATGCACTATGCTGCCTTGTTGACAACATGACTGAGTGGTGCAGACTACTGTTATGTTCACGTCACTGGCTATAAAGCGGTGCATCCTCATGCAAATTCCAGCAATGCAGCTTTTGATTACCCAGAGAGGAAATATCTAGCTAGGCAGTAACACCAAAGACAGACAGTACAATATGAAGATGGGCAAAAGCTGCTTCGCCAATAGAAATCCCCGATCACACTTGTAGGCCATGCCATCGCAACGTTGGTTAGCTAAGCTCATGCGCCGAAACGCCATCTCGTGCCGTCAAATCAAAAGCACTCCTTTGATATAAAGTTGTTTTTGATCAAAATGAAAATGTGTCAGTTATTTAAGACATTGGCTCGAGTCTAGGTTGTGCCAAAAGATTTTGAGAAAATTAAAACAACTAAGGAATAATTTTTCGCCTCTCAAACCCCGTCCTGGACTGCTTTGCAAATGGCTCTGGGTTCAGAAACTCTGTGGTAACATGTTGCTGGATATGCGAAGACTGTCACAACTTCCGCCGAAGTCGGCTCCTCTCCTTGTTCGGTCAGCGTTCAGTGATCGACGTCACCGGCTTTCTAGCCATCGCCGCTCTATTTGTCTTGTCTTGTTCCATACACATCTGGTTATGATTTCCCCAATCAATCTACTTGTATTTAACCCTCTGTTTCCCATCATGTATTCGTGTGTAATTGTTTCATGCTATTGTGGTGTTTTATTATGCGCTTTACTTTTGTTATGTTCCGTGATTTGAGAGCATTTGATTTATGTAGTGCTCTCGTTTTTGGAACGAAAATAAAAGTGCACCACTTAACATTCCTCTGCTCTCCTGCACCTCGCCTCTAGTACACCCCTTGGCAGAATTACACACTTCTAATGGAGTCAGCAGGAGCAGGTAGCAAGGTTAGAGGAGTCGAGGAGCGCGTCCAGGAACATTCGGCCATGTTACTTCATCTTAGTGCCATGATGGATCGCGTTGTCCAGACCATGGACCACTGGGAGAGACAGGAAGTCTCTCCAGTGCCTCGTCCAGCACAACCGGGGTTGTCTCCACCCGTCCCATCCGGAGAGAATTCCAGTGGGATACGTCTCTCCCTTCCCTGGGAGTATGATGGAATTGCAGCACAGTGCCAGGGATTCGTGTTACAACTGGACCTCTACCTGGCCACTGTGCACCCAGCTCCCTCGGGAAGGGAGAGAGTGGCCGCCCTCGTCTCCTGCCTCACAGGGAGAGCGCTGGAGTGGGCAAACGCTGTGTGGAGAGAAGGAGACACGGTGTCAGACCACTTTGAGGAGTTCACCCGTCGCTTCCGGTCCGGCTTCGACCATCCACCCGAGGGCAGAGCGGCGGGGGAAAGGCTCTTCCATTTGAGGCAGGTGACGAGGAGCATGGCAGGTGACTTCGCCCTGGAATTCCGGACCTTGGCCTCCGGAGCAGGCTGGAACGACAGGGCCCTCATTGACCACTATCGATGCAGCCTATGAGAGGAGGTCTGACGTGAGCTGTCCTTTGACCAAAGGTGGATTTGTCCATCCAGTTGGATAACCTTCTGGTCACCTGCAGACGTCCAGAGGGGGCTCTGTCGGTTCCATCGTCCATCACCCCCGCTCCGGTGCCCATGGAGTTAGGAGGGGCTGCTCTTAGGGAGACTGGAGGAGGAGCCATCAAGTGAGCCATCTGTGGGCGCAGAGAACAAACTGCCGATCGGTGCCGTGTTGGTTCCTCTGGGAGTTGAGGCAACAGGCACTCTGGGTTTGCACCACACTCATCCAGAGTCCTCTGTTGATCAACTGTTTGTGCCTATTTGTTTCCCTCAGTTTTCCCCACATTCCCAGTATAAGGCGCTCGGCGATTCAGGCGCAGCTGGGAATTTTATATAACATAACTCCACTAACTCCACTATTTCCTGGCAACAGAGGACTCTCACAGGGTGGTCGCGAGAGTGCTCAGAGAGGTGTGTAGTGGTTTCCGTTGGTGCTACCACAGTGGAAAGTCCAGACCAGGTATCCACCGTGCACATCCCCCCAGAATATGCCGATTTGGCTCTCTTCTGTTAAAATAAGGCGACTCAATTACCGCCTCATCGACGGGAGGATTGTGCGATACATCTCCTGGCAGAAGCTGCGCTTCCCATCCCATTGCACGCTTCCCATGCATTGACTATGGAGGTCTCAATCAAATAACGGTGAGGTAGAGTTACCCGCTATCTCATATCACTACGGCGATTGAGTCAATGCATGGGGCGCACTTCTTCATGAAACTGGATCTCAGGAGTACGTATAACCTGGTGCGTATCAGGGAGGGAGACAGCGTTCAGTACCACCACAGGGCATTATGAGTACCTCGTCATGCCGTACGGGTTGATGAATGCTCCATCAGTTTTCCAATCCTTTGTAGACAAGATTTTGGGTGTAGGGGTGTATATCGATGACATTCTGATTTACTCCGCTACACGTGTCGAGCATGTGTCCTTGGTGCGCAAGGTACTTGGATGACTGTTGGAGCATGACCTGTATGTCAAGGCTGAGAAATGTCTGTTCTTTCAGCAGGCCGTCTCCTTCCTAGGGTATCGCATTTCCACATCAGCAGTGGAGATGGAGAGTGACTGCATTGCAGCTGTTCGTAATTGGCCGACTCCCATCACGGTAAAGGAGGTCCAGCGATTTTTAGGGTTTGCCAATTACTACTGGAGATTTACCCGGGGTTTGGGCCAGGTTGCTGCACCCATTACCTCACTGCTGAAGGGGGGTCCTGTAAGGTTGCTGTGGTCGGCTGAGGCGGACAGGGCTTTTGGGCAGCTAAGAGCTCTGTTTACTTCGGCTCCTGTGCTGGCCCATCCGGATCCCTCTTTGGCATTCATAGTGGAGGTGGATGCGTCCGAGGTTGGAATAGGAGCCATGCTCTCACAGCGCTCGGGCACACCACCGTGCCACTGCTTCTCGAAGAAGCTCAGCCCAACGGAGCGTAACTATGATGTGGGGGACCGGGAGTTTGTTGGCTGTGGTTAAAGCGTTGAAGGCGTGGAGACATTGGCTTGAGGGGGCAAAACACCCTTTCCTCATCTGGACTGACCACCGCAACCTGGAGTACAATCGGGCAGCGAGGAGACTGAATCCTCGTCAGGCAAGGTGGGCCATGTTCTTTACCCGTTTTGTGTTTACCCTATCCTACAGATCAGGTTCCCAGAATAAGAAGGCAGACCTACTGTCCCGGCTGTATGACACAGAGGAGTGGCTCATGGATCAAACTCCCATACTCCCGGCCTCCTGCCTGGTAGCGCCGGTCGTGTGGGAACTGGATGCGGACATTAAGCAGGCATTGCGTACAGAGCCCCCTCCCGTCCAGTGTCCAGTTGGGCGTATGTATGTTCCGTCTACTGTCCGTGACCACTTTATCTATTGGGCCCACACGTCTCCCTCCTCTGGTCACTTTTTTAGGTTTCCAACTGTACTTGTGCAGTTAACAAACCATGATTCCATGTTTTAAAAAATCAACAAACTGCAGACAAAGTATATTATTTTGTATTAGCCTTTACCTACGGTTACTGTTGAGGATGTGTACATTATTTCGATTAGACATACACTTTGAAACAAGAATGTTGTCTTTTGTCATATTTCTAAGTACAGCATTAATGAGCCATGGCTGGAGACCAACACTCTTCGCCATTATATAAACATAAGCTCAGTATATCCTCTTACATCAGGGCTGCACCTGTAGTTTACTATGCTAATATCCCATGATGATACAATTTTCCATTCTTTGTTTGGAGGCATACTTAGCTACTCAGTGTGACCCTCACTCACTTGTTGCGGCGATAGAGAGCCATGCATGCCACTCCGAGAAAACAGATCCCTGAGGCAATGCTGAAGATGGACAGCACCCTTCTCTGGTAAGTCTCACGGCTTTCTGTGGAGACACAGGCAAATAAATATGATGTTAAAGCCACTCTCTGTATATACATGTAGAGTAAATTCTCTGCAGAGACAGACAAAATAGTACAAAATAGTACTGTTGAAGCCACACTCGATATGCATGTAGAGTACTATCAAAGTGTGAGCCACCAACAGAAAAGTTCAATGTAAAGAATCACACACCACACACAAATCCTTGCTAGTAACACACACAATAGTAATAATCAGTTTTGTGAAAACAAGAAAAAAACATTAAATCCACACTCTGTAAGATGTGCATATCAAATCAAATTGTATTTGTCACATGCACCGAATACAACAGGTGTCGACTTTACCGTGCAATGCGTACTTATAAGCCCTTAACAACAATGCATTTTTAAGAAAAATTAAAGTTAAGAAAAATATTTACTAAATAAAACAAAGTAAAAAATAAAAGAGCAACAATAAAATAACAATAATGAGGCTATATACAAGGGGTACCGGTACTTAGTTAATGTGCGGTGCTACAGGTTAGTCAAGGTAATTGAGGTAATATGTACATGTAGGTAGGGGTAAATTGATTATACATAGATAAGCTCCTATCAGTTCTACTGAGCACCAACTCGCCTTCCGAACATTCTATTCCCAGATTATTGTTCAACTTCACAATGCCTGCTTCGCTATTATTGGCAATGAGACCTGCTGACGTTGTTTTATAGTTAAAATGTAAACAACAAAATGTGAACAACGAAAATAATATTGGAACTGTGGTCTTCCCATTGTTTCCTATGGGGGAAATATAGGCATGTCTGTCTATTTCGCCAAATAACTCGCAATGTGTATGTTTTGATTGTTTTCAAGGGTGTAACTGGTGTGAAATGGCTAGCTAGTTAGCGAGGTGCACGCTAATAGCGTTTTAATCGGTGATGTCAATCGCTCTGAGACCTTGAAATAGTTGTTGCTGCGGCTTTTATGGAGCGATGGGTAAAGATGCTTCGAGGGTGGCTGTTGTCCATATGTGCATAGGGTCCCTGGTTCGAGCCCAGGAAGGGGCAAGGAGTGGGACGGAAGCAAAACTGTTACATGGGCACCTTTTCAAGTCTGGGCAGCGAGCTTGTTTGTCATCGATCGCTAGACCAGAAATAGTCAGAAGTTAAATAAATGTCCCCACTTTTTCATTACGCACCATCGAGGTGCGGATGTTTACTTTCTGCACAAGTTGTTTTTTTCCAGTTTTGTCCGTCGAACAGATTGTAGTGGTAAAATAGAAAGGGATACATTTTTTATGGAATTCTAAGCATCACTCCAGTCAAATCAGGCTCTGTGAACGTTTGATTCCATTACTTTGCTATGGGCTCGCGCTAGTGTTCCAGTGTAGCTAACGTTCTTAAGCCATTTTTCAGCCTTGGGGGTAATTTTGACTTTTTATTTTTTATTGTCCAGCCTATAGATAGCCAGAGGGAATTTAGGAAAACACCCGAATGTCCATTGAGAAAGCACAACAACTATACCATTTAGTTACACTAAGAATGACAAGAATAATCAAGTAATCAAATAATCAACAAACTTTGGGTAGTTAGGTAGTTAGCCTAGAGTTAATATACTGGCAAGCTTTATGTATAACTACTAACATTAGGTAGCTAGCTAACATACTGTTAAATACTGCTGTAATGATATGCTATGTGGTTCGTAAGGACAGTGTAGCTAAGAAATTGTCAGCCAACATAATGTGTAAGGTACCTTATTTGAAAAGTCATTACATTATTACATTGAATAGGTCGTTAGGGCAAATCCGGTCTGTGTTAGGAGGGGGGAGGGGGGGGTTCACACCTTGCTCGGCTATTAGACTATTCTTTAGTAAAGGTTGAAAAGTCTATTGTTCCTCCCCAACTTGCAACAAATTGCTGTTCCGATCTCTTTCCTTTGCCTCTTACACGCATCATCATTCTGCTCCTGAGTGGCTCACTTGTGGGCGTGCTGGCAGGATATGGCAGCATCTTCGGTTGTGTGTCAAGAATTCTGCATACCGTACCACGTTTGTATGAAGGTGTGATATTCATAGGCAAATTGTTATATGCTATGGAGGTAAATTTGTCTTTTTGTCAAGAGCAAAACCTTTTTTATTTTCAATCAAAATTAATTGTTCTGAAAGCTACTTTTTTTCAGATACAAAGGAAGTCAAAGCGGACATCTACGAAGATGGCATCTCAGGTAAGCAGCACTGGGCTGTATTGACATATCTTAAAAATGACATCTGCTGCTTTAGATTGAACCATCATATCTCAGTTATTGTTTTCACATCTATAAAAAATAAGGTGTTTTCGTTACTTTCAGAGAGCGACCAAGGGGTCGAAAATGTAGATGTTCACTGTCCGAGGAACAGGCAGTTGAAGTTTTATTGCTAGAAAAAGTGTCCATAAACTGTTCTGTGTTCTTTTTCTCCGTCTCTGCCTGTCTTGTACATGGAACCTGTCTCGTGCATTAATTTAAAAAACCTTAAGATATCAGCTGCTAATTTTCAGATTTACACCCACATAAACACAGCCATTGTCACTGAAATATCTGTTGCTGCCAAGTCATGATTTCCCTGGAGGTTAGCCTTGCAATAACCAACTGGTGAGACACATAGCCCTTTATATTTAAATGTTTCAGGTACACTCCGATAGGTGCCTGCGTCACATACAGTATCTCTCTATTGACATTATCTTCTATTGTTTGTCCTCATGTGTCAGTTTTTCAGCATAAAATACTCTGTAGCCACTTAGTGTGGACACCAGGTGAGACCACACACACACAATAACAGTCTCTCTTATTCACTTCATCCCTCTCCCCCTTCTCCCTAAATCCTCAAGTTTATATCAGCTGTTTTGGTGAACCCCTCCCGCATCTGAACTGACAGACAGAGGGCACAGCATGATCATAGGTGAGATGTCACATGGTCGGGTCAACAGGAAGTATTATTAAAGAGATGCTTTACATTGAAACACAGACAGAGATGTAGTAGTCCCAGAGTTAATGATCCAAGGTCAGTTTTGCATTTCACCTCCTGATTTAAGATGACTGACCATGTTAGAATAAAAAAGTGAAGGCTTAATCGTGCTCTCTCTCTATCCATCTGTGTCTCGTCTGCAGGTATGTTTTGATGTGAGAGAGGAAGCCAGTCCCGTCATTGCCACCTCACCCGCTCTTAAGATAACCTTCGGACCAACTGGGGGCCCAAGGCTGGTTAGGAGACACCACAATTGTGATGAACTGAGAGAATATTAGGGTAGCACTGTAATTCATGAATCATATGTTGTCTGCCGCTGTTCTTACCTCTTTGCCTTTCTGCCTTTCACACCTCTCTCCACACCTCGTCATTCTTTCTCGTTTTATAATGCACACCATAAGTGCATTGAATTACAGATTGAACTTGTATTTATAATATTACAATCAGCATAATTATAATTCAGTTATGTATTTATAACACCTGTATAATGAACTTCTTTCAATAAAGCAATTCACATTCTCCACTGGTTGAAAAATCTCATTGAAATACTACCCTGTGTCCTCAGATTTATGCAGATGAAGGGAGTTAGATATGCATCTTTTTTTCTTCTGTATATATGAATTACAAATCAATCATGTTTCTAGTCTATTGCATAGTTACAATGTGTAATCATTGATGTCCCAGGATCAGGAGTGGTAAACACTGTTGAAGTGTATAATTTTAATACATACATGCAGACACAGCATCATTCAAATAATGGAGTTTGATATGACTGAAAAAGAGTATCTCAGAGATTCATACCTGAACTGCACCTTTATTTGCCAAGGAAGAATACATGATCATTGAAAATATTCAATGTGCAGGCTACAATGTGGGAAACTTATGTGTGGAAATAACTACAGTACATTATTATATTCTACTCTATCCATAGGCTTCACTAATGCCATTCAGACTTGAAGTTGATACAACAACTATGATAGCTGAGGTTCATAGATAGGTTTTGAACTAATATTCATTCCAAATGTTTTAGTGTCCATACACAGATCGGCTACATACTGTAACTAGCTACACATCCACAGGATTCCCTAAAACACTAAACAACACAAATTACAAATTCCTTCTCCTGGCTAATGTTGTCAGATAACTTGCTAAATAGCGATTTTCTGCACAAATGTTTGTCTCTACATTAACTAACATATTCCCCTCAATTGTAAACGTTTTGCTTGACTCTTTATGACGTTATTACATCTGATTCCACCGTAATGTTTGTCAGACATCTTTTTTGAAGAACGCCACAAGGCAAGGGTGGCTCGCGTCAAAATTCGTCATTGAAACCACTCTATATGATTGGTCATATAAAAACTTTGGGACCCAAATGCATAATGAGTGTTCTAACTCCCCCTTGTGGTGGTCTGGGGCAATGAAGCCGTGACGCTATGTACTTCTAAGTCCCGTGGTGCAAGCTCGCAACTTTTAAAGGAGGAACCACTGTATACACCTGTTCTGAAAGGCCCCAGATTCTGCAATACCACTAAGCAAGGGGCACCACCAAGCAAGCAGCACCATGAAGACCAAGGAGCTCTCCAAACAGGTCGTTGTGGAGAATTAAAGATCAGGGTTGGGTTATAAAAGAAATATACAAGCCTTTCAACATCCCACGGAGCACCATTAAATCCAGTATTAAAAAACGGAAAGAAAATGGCACCACAACAAACCTGCCAAGAGATGGCCACCCACCAAAACTCACAGACCAGGCAAGGAGGGTATTATAATCAGAGAGGCAACAAAGAGACCAAAGATGACCCTTAAGGGTCTGCAAAGCTCCACATCAGAGATTGGAGTATCTGTCCATAGGACCACTTTAAGCCATACACTCCACAGAGCTGGGCTTTACAGAAGAGGGCGTATTATCAGCAACCATCACTCCTGTGTCCCGATGGCACGTTGTGTTAGCTAATCCAACTTGATCATTTTAAAAGGCTAATTGATAATTAGAAAACCCTTTTGCAATTATGTTAGCTCAGATGAAAACTGTTGTGGTGATTAAAGAAGCAATAAAACTGGCCTTCTTTAGACTACCATACACCAATGGTAACATCTTATTCTCTTACCTAATTTAAATACATTTTGGCCTTTTAACCAACATCACAGGAGGTGTGTTTGCAGAGGGGAATAGTTTACATAGCTGGTTTACATAGGTAGCTAGGCTACTAGTGCCAACATTTTACTGCATCTTGTCAGAAAATCTAATTAGAGGTTTCCCCTATTCATCTAAGGCAAAGAATCATATACAGTAGGTTTCTGCTTTCATCTGTCTGGTGTTAGCTACAATATAAAAAAAATCCTGTTTTTACAGTAACTTACTGGCAGCCAGTTACCTGTAAATTACTGTAAAAAATAGAACAGTATGTTACCGTACCATCTTTTATGGTATCTAATACAGTAACTGTAATCTGTTTTCAAAACCAATAATGCTACTGTACTCGTTTTACATTAACATACTCTTACTGTAAAGCCTTTTTTGCATATTTCCAAATTATGTGTGGTAATTGTAGAATTACAATTGAGTAACACAAGGAACTTTACTCAACATTTCCAAATACATAATGTATTTGTATACAATAAAATAATCACGCACAAAAACCATGGGGAAAACAGAGGGTTAATAATGAACATGTAATTTGGGAATTGAAACCAGTGGTGTAAAACAAAGACAAAGCAAATGGAAAATGAAAAGTGGATCAGCGATGGCTAGAAGGACAGTTACGTCGACCGTCGAATGCCGCCCGAACAAGAAGAGGGACCGACTTCGGAGGAAGTCGTGATAATCTGTCATTCTGTCTCTGAATAAAGCAGTTAACCCACTGTTCCCCAGTAGGCTGTCATTGTAAATAAGAATTTGTTCTTAACTGACTTGCCTAGTAAAACAAAAAACTTTTGACTCTTACACAATTGCCTGAAACTCATGGTTTGCAGGCCACAAATTCTAGTAACGTTCCAAAACTTTCCAGATTTTCCTGAAATCCTGAAATCCTGGAGGAATATTCCATCCTGGATGTCTGGAAAACCTGGAAACAGTATCAGAATTGTGCAACCCTAGCTGCAAGTCACATTATGCAGGCTTGCAATGTGATGTGTAATTCCTATTGGAATCCAGCCATAGTTGTGATATCGAACAGTTAGAATAGCTTCACCTGCAATAAAATGACATCCACAGTTAGGAACATTGTGAAGTTACTACCTAAGCCATTTAAACTTAAACAGCCATTTCAGTAAAGGAAATGAAAATCTAACTAACTGATGGGATTAGTTTAGAACATGTATATTATTTATCTTTGTGTTGCATAAGATTAATCAATCAATCAACGTACCTGCAACAACAGATATTAACAACAATTTAAAAAATCAAGCTGAGAAATATGATAATGATTACCGTTGTTTTATAGTAGGTTAACAGTCTGTTTTGTAAGTTACTGAAAACAAAACAGTTTAACGGTACAAATGCGGTTACTGTAATCCATTGACGGTACCATTACTGCTACTGTAATCTATTATAGGGATGGGGGGAGTGTGCTTAGGGTCAAGAGTGAGCTAACACAAGCGGTCATATTTTGACACATCTCGGCTGATAGAAACCATAATATAAATGAGCTAATTGCAATAACTATTTATAATTCATCACGTCACTCATGAGCTCACCAATCTAAAGTAATCTGAATAGTGAGTAGTTTGTGCACACCCCCATGTTTATTTGTCTGCGTCACCAAAGATAATAAGAGGTGACAAGATGAGTTGGGTCTGTTTGCAGTATGCATGTTTAAGGCGAAGTGAGGGGTCTCATCACCCATCATTCACTTCCATTCACCTCATTTTGCTATAACATCTGTGGTCCGACAGGTGTTTACGGGACACCCAGAATGCATTGAATTATGTCAACAAACATGCCTCCACACATATACGGAAAATAGCTTAGCACTAGCTCATCACAATCAGTACAACCTTCCAAAAAGTATTTAACACACAAATCGGAATGCACAATTTGTCACCAGAATTTCAAAGTTTGAATAAAAAAGTAAATAAAGAAATGATTACCACACAAACCATTTTTTGATAGGGATTTATTGATACAAGTGGCCCTTGCCGGTATTATGATACTGATGACTTGTTGCCACAGATGGCTTGTTTACGTTTCCATTGTAGCTAGATGGAGTAGCTCGGCCCATAACAGCTCTATGTCGTGGTCGTGTCGGAGGCAACAGTTGTTCACAACTCTAGCACTGTAGCTAAGGCTAACACTAACCCCTTTCCTAACCTTAAACTCCTACATTAATTCACATAACCTGCTGCGTTAGTTCTCCTAACCTACCATGTGAATTATCCTAACCTGCTACAGTGCTTCTTCATTTAAAAGTTGAGTTATACCTCATAAGAGCATGCGGTATGCTGTGGTATACTATGATATGCTTCAGTGAGATGCGGTGCTTGCCATTAAAGCTCATTGGAACCACCAGACAGCACATTTAAGCACATATACAGTTGAAGTCGGAAGTTTACATACAGTACACCTTAGCCAACTACATTTAAACTCAGTTTTTCACAATTCCTGACATTTAATCCTTGTAAAAATTCCCTGGCTTAGGTCAGTTAGGATCACCACTTTATTTTAAGAATGTGAAATGTCAGAATAATAGTAGAGATAATTATTTATTTCAGCTTTAATTTCTTTCATCACATTCCCAGTGGGTCAGAAGTTTACATACACTCAATTAGTATTTGGTAGCATTGCCTTAAAATTGGTTTCAGAGGTTTCAGGTAGCAACATCTCAAGATGTCAGTCAGGAAGTTAAAGCTTGGTAACAAATGGGTCTTCCAAATGGACAATGACCTCAAGCAAAGTTGTGGAAAAATGGATTAAGGACAACATAGTCAAGGTATTGGAGTGGCCATCACAAAGCCCTGACCTCAATCCCATAGAACATGTGTGGGCAGACTGAAAAAGTGTGTGTGAGCAAGGAGGCCTACAAACCTGACTAAGTTGCACCAGCTCTGTCAGGAGGAATGGGCCAAAATTCACCCAACTTATTGTGGGAAGCTTGTGGAAGGCTACCCGAAACGTTTGACCCAAGTTAAACAATTTAAAGGCCATGCTATCAAATACTAATTGAGTGTATGTAAACTTCTGACCCACTGGGAATGTGATGAAAGAAATTAAAGCTGAAATAAATCATTCACTCTACTATTGTTCTGACATTTCACATTCTTAAAATAAAGTGGTGATCCTAACGGACCTAAGCCAGGTGATTTTTACTAAGATTAAAGGTCAGGAATTGTGAAAAACTGAGTTTAAACGTATTTGGCTAAGGTGTATGTAAACGTCCGACTTCAACTGTACATAGACATGGAATCACTGGCCACTTAACAATGGAACACTAGTCACTTTAATAATGGTTACATACTGCTTTACTCATCTCAAGTGTATATATTGTATCCTATTCTACTGTATTTTAGTCAATGCCACTCTGACATTGCTCGTTCTAATATATATATATTTCTTAATTCCATTCTTTTACTTTTAGATTTGTGTATTATACTGCACTGTTGGAGCTAGGAATACAAGCATTTCGCATCACCTGCAATAACTTCTGCTCACTAGCCACTTTAAACAATGCTACCTTATATAATGTTACTTACCCTACATTATTCATCTCATATGCATACGTATATACTGTACTCTATATCATCGACTGCATCCTTATGTAATACATGTATCACTAGCCACTTTAACTATGCCACTTTGTTTACATACTCATCTCATATGTATATACTGTACTCGATACCATCTACTGTATCTTGCCTATGCTGCTCTGTACCATCACTCATTCATATATCCTTATGTACATATTCTTTATCCCCTTACACTGTGTATAAGACAGTAGTTTTGGAATTGTTAGTTAGATTACTTGTTGGTTATTACTGCATTGTCGGAACTAGAAGCACAAGCATTTCGCTACACTCGCATTAACATCTGCTAACCATGTGTATGTGACAAATAACATTTGATTTGATTTGATTTGATATGTGTATGTGACCAATAAAATGTTATTTGATTTGATTTAGAATACGTTATGCTCCACATGTACATACAACTTGCAACAGTAGAAAAGAGTTACAATATACAGAAACTTTTATGATAGCATAATAAGGCACTTTCTTTGGTAAGAACGCACGCATATCCAAAGTTATTATTAGTTAGGAAAACAACAATGAAGGCAATGCTGGCACCAGACGAAACATGTGCCAGAAGGGAAAAGTTTGTGCAGGTTCTGTTATGACTAGAGATGCATAAATGTTTGCATACTTGACCTGGGGAAACACTGGGGAAGTGCTTGGGCTCTCATCAAAGAGTGAAGTTTGTTCGGCTCATCGTAATGCCTCAAATGTAAATTGTCTTCCACATTGAAATGGGATTCTTCTATGTGAATTATTGAAAAGGCTGAACACCTCAATTCAAACTGTTGTTTTAAATAAAACTTGTTTGAAAATAACTTTAAATTGACAAGTTGAAACACAGCCTATAAATAATTAACAGGCCTTGGTTTGAGGGCAGACATGTTATCTGTCCTGTTGTGGAACAATGAGTACATTCTGAAATCACACGTATTTACACGTATGTATTTATATATACATACATACATACATACAGTTATGACATTTATAATAACAATTTACAAAAATGTTCTCTCTCTCTTCAGAGGATGTGCTTTGATTTTGTGGTCTGTGTGCTTTATGTGTGGAATTATATTTTGAATATGCCACTGAACTGCTACTGTGTTTTACGTTGCATTTATTTTCTTTCCTCTCTGTCAATTTTTTTCCCACATTGCAATGTAATTTATGGTAATCTACTGTATTCAGTTTCTACAGTGTATTACTGTTGATTAAACAGTAATTTAATGTGACAATTACATTTTTTTTACAGTGTAGTCACTAGATAGGTAGGTCTTCAGCCAGCATGGAACAAAAGCGGGGCCCAAAACTCAGACGCAGTTGTCATGTCATTACATCAAGAGACACGTCAAACAGTTTGTCTGAAGGTTCCGTTTGGCATCATTGATAGTCATGATATATGAACATTGGCTGGCAGTCAATATGTATTTACTTGAATGTACCCAGATGTCACCCTGTAAAGATTAAACTGAAATTGTCAAAGAAGAGCTAGTTAGCTTGATAAGCAGTGAGGAACATTTTATTTGGTCTAGCTAGCTAAATTATTTAGTCAACAAGCCTCCCCAGCTTCTCCTTTACCCAAATCCAGATAGCAGATGTTCTGAAAGAGCTGCAAAACCTGGACCCATACAAATCAGCTGGGCTTGACAATCTGGACCCTCTATTTCTGAAACTATCCATCGCCATTGTCGACGCCCCTATTGCCAGCCTGTTCAACCTCTCTTTCATATCGTCTGAGATCCCCAAGGATTGGAAAGCTGCCACGGTCATCCCCCTCTTCAAAGGGGGAGACACCCTGGACCCAAACTGTTACAGACCTATATCCATTCTGCCCTGCCTATCTAGGGTTTTCGAAAGCCAAGTCAACAAACAGATCACTGACCATCTCGAATCCCACCGTACTTTCTCCGCTGTGCAATCTGGTTTCCGAGCTGGTCACGGGTGCACCTCAGCCACAAGGTACTAAACGATATCATAACCGCCATCGATAAAAGACAGTACTGTGCAGCCATCTTCATCGACCTGGCCAAGGCTTTCGACTCTGTCAATCACCATATTCTTATCGGCAGACTCAGAGCCTCGGTTTTTCTAATGACTGCCTTGCCTGGTTCACCAACTACTTTGCAGACAGAGTTTAGTGTGTCAAATCGGAAGGCATGTTGTCCGGTCCTCTGGCAGTCTCTATGGGGGTGCCACAGGGATCAATTCTTGGGCCGACTCTTTTCTCTGTATATATCAATGATGTTGCTCTTGCTGCGGGCGATTCCCTGATCCACCTCTACGCAGACGACACCATTCTGTATACTTCTGGCCCTTCCTTGGACACTGTGCTATCTAACCTCCAAACAAACTTCAATGCCATACAACACTCCTTCCGTGGCCTCCAACTGCTCTTAAACGCTAGTAAAACGAAATGCATGCTTTTCAACCGTTCGCTGCCTGCACCTGCACGCCCGACAAGCATCACCACTCTGGATGGTTCCGACCTAGAATATGTGGACATCTATAAGTACCTAGGTGTCTGGCTAGACTGTAAACTCTCCTTCCAGACTCATTTCAAACATCTCCAATCTAAAATCAAATCTAGAGTTGGCTTTCCATTTCGCAACAAAGCCTCCTTCACTCACGCCGCCAAACTTACCCTAGTAAAAGTGACTATCCTACCGATCCTCGACTTCAGCGATGTCATCTACAAAATAGCTTCCAATACTCTACTCAGCAAACTGGGTGCAGTTTATCACAGTGCCATCCGTTTTGTTACTAAAGCACCTTATACCACCCACCACTGCGACCTGTATGCTCTAGTCGGCTGGCCCTCGCTACATATTCGGCGCCAGACCCACTGGCTCCCGGTCATCTACAAGTCCATGCTAGGTAAAGCTCTGCCTTATCTCAGTTCACTGGTCACGATGGCAACACCCAACCGTAGCACGCGCTCCAACAGGTGTATTTCACTGATCATCCCTAAAGCCAACACCTCATTTGGCCGCCTTTCCTTCAAGGTTCTCTGTTGCCTGTGACTGGAACGAATTGCAAAAATCGCTGAAGTTGGAGACTTTTATCTCCCTCACCAACTTCAAACGTCTGCTATCTGAGCAGCTAACCGATCTCTGCAACTGTACGTAGTCTATCGGTAAATAGCCCACCCATTTTTACCTACCTCATCCCCATACTGTTTTTATTTATTTACTTGTCTGCTCTTTTGCACACCAGTATCTCTACCTGCACATGACCATCTGATCATTTATCACTCCAGTGTTAATCTGCTAAATTGTAATTATTCGGCTACCTCCTCATGCCTTTTGCACACAATGTATATAGACTCTTTGTTTTTCTTTTTCTACTGTGTCATTGACTTGTTTATTGTTTACTCCATGTGTAACTCTGTGTTGTTGTCTGTTCACACTGCTATGCTTTATCTTTGCCAGGTCGCAGTTGTAAATGAGAACTTGTTCTCAACTAGCCTACCTGGTTAAATAAAGGTGAAATAAATATAAATAAATAAACATTTTGTCTATATTGAGGCAGTTACAATAACCAAAAAGTTGGATGACCAAATAATTTGTGAAACCATGATGGGATGTATGAACGGATTGGATGTTGCATGCATTCTCAATGTAGTTTGAGTTGATTTGCATATCAGCAAATTTGCTTGAGATAATCTCACTGGAACACTGCGTCCATGTTGCTTGACATACAGGGCCTTTGGAAAGTATTCAGACCCATAGACTTTTTCCACATTTTGTTACGTTACAACCTTATTCTAAAATTGATTAAATTGTTTTGTTTCCTCATCAATCTACACACAATACCCCATAATAACAAATCAATAACAGGTTTTTAGAAATGGGCCACTCAAGGACATTCAGGTATTTGTCCCAAAGCCACTCCCGATGTTGGCTTGGCTATGTGCTTAGGGTCATTGTCCTGCTGGAAGGTGAACCTTTGGTCCAGTCTGAGATCCTGAGCGTTCTGGAGCAGGTTTTCATCAACGATCTCGCTGTGCTTTTCTCTGTTCATCTTTCCCTCGATCCTGACTAGTCTTCCAGTCCCTGCCGCTGATAAACATCCCCTCAGCATGATGTTGCCAGCACCATGCGTCACCGTGGGGATGGTGCCAGGTTTCCTCCAGACGTGACGCTTGGCATTCAGGCCAAAAAGACCCATCTTGATTTCATCAGATGGTCTGAGAGACCTTTAGGTGCCTTTTGGCAAACTCCAAGCGGGCTGTCATGTACCTATTACTGAGGATTGGCTTCTGTCTGGCCACTCTACCATAAAGGCCTGATTGGTGGAGTGCTGCAGAGATGGTTGTCCTTCTGGAAGTTTCTCACATCTTCACATCAACTCAGAGCTCTATGGACAATTCCTTCAACCTCATGACTTGGTTTTTGCTCTGATATGCACTGTCAACTGTGGGACCTTATATAGACAGGTGTGTTCCTTTCCGAATCATGTCCAATCAAGTTGTAGAAATATCGCAAGGATGATCAATAGAAACAGGATGTACCTGAGCTCAATTTCTAGTCTCTTAGCAAAGGGTCTGATTTCTTATTGCGTGGCATGGTCTCTCAGAAAAAGTCCACCCCATACCTATCAGACAAAAATTACTCAACATCCTTGCTCTTTTGGCCGTATGCCCTCCGGACATACAAGAGTGCAATAAATGCTTTAAGTTCATCCATAAACATTTCCCACGTTATGTTTCGTTTTCTGTGCGCTTGAGAGAAAGTACAATCTCTGATGTACTGCAACATCTGCATGTCACAAACTGGTCAAGCTTTTCGACCCAAACTGTGCCATTCCTCCCAGAATCCTGTCTCAGTTGGGATCACCGTTTCAGTTAGTTCTGTTCTGCTTTTTTTGCTGCACAGGAATTGGAGGTGGAGGCTTAAATTCAACATCAGAATCAGATGAAGACTCTTCAGCAACGTCGATTTCAAGTTAAATATCCGATCCGACTCTAACTTATTTAAATTCTACAGCATTTGCAATGCTGTCAGTGTGTCCATTAGTTTTGTTCGGCTTGCCATTGTGAACTACACACATTGCATGTTGTACTAAGTGTCTGATTTGACTCTCTGATATGCTGGAAGTGGTATATCATTTCCTTTCATTATAAAATAATTAGATCACCCACGATTCCTTATCATCATTACACTATTGTTTTAAATTCAAATCATGCTCTTCACCCTCATCAATCACATTCAATCAACCTCTTCATTCTCCTCATCATTCAGTTAATTGAAGTCCCTGTCACGGCTCCCCTGCCTGTTCGGGCAGCGCTCGGTGGTCGTCACCACCGGTCTACTAGCCGCCACCGATCCCCTTTTCCTTTTCTGTTTGTTTGGTCTCATTGGTTGCACCTGTCTCTTATTTTGTTTCTTGATTCATGTCTATTTAAGCCTGTTAGGCCCACCTATTTCTGTGCGGGTTTGTTTTTCTTTTCGTCAGGTTGTGCGTGTTTGTGTTCCTGTCCGTTTGTGCCCTGTGTTGGGTTGGACTATTTTCTGTCGATTTTCGCCCGTTGTTTTGGCCGTTCGTTTTGGGAATCCTAATAAAGTCAGTTTCCCCAGTATCCTCTGCTCTCTGCATCTGACTCTGCACCCACAACTCCTGGCGGTTGTGACAGTCGCATGAATCATTATCAGTTTCGATCTGGTATCTATCGCCCATTCCTCCAAGTTTATTATATTCCTCATTTTTGCTTAGTTGCCAAAGCAATGGAACCGCGCGAATGGTCATGTGCTGAATGCATGGACAGCACGGATATTCTTGGAAAAAGGTAAATTTGGAAATAGAGCTGCACCTATTCAAATTTGAGAGTTATTTGACAAAGTGCCACACAAACTGCAGAATATGCTCTTACTAAACGCAGCAAAAATTAAATGTCCCTTTTTCAGGACCTTGTCTTGTAAAAACCCAAACAACTTCACAGATCTTCATTTTAAAGGGTTTCAACACTGTTTCCCATGCTTGTTCAATGAAACATAAACAATTAATGACCATGCATCTGTGGAACGGTCAGTAAGACACTAACAGCTTACAGACGGTAGGCAATTAAAGTCACAGTTATGAAAACTTAGGACACTAAAAAGGTCTTTCTACTGACTCTGAGAACCACCACAAGAAAGATGCCCAGGGTCCCCGACATTCTTCGTGAATGTGCTTTAGGCATGCTGCAAGGAGGCATGAGGACTGCAGACGTGGCCAAGGCAATAAATTGCAATGTCCGTACTGTGACAGCGCTGTGACAGCGCTACAGGGAGACAGGACGGACAGCTGATCGTCCTTGCAGTGGCAGACCACGTGTAACAACACCTGCACAGGATCGGTACATCCGAACATCACACCTGCGGGACAGGTACAGGATGGCAACAACAACTGCCCGAGTTACACCAGGAATGCACAATCCCTCCATCAGTGCTCAGACTGTCCGCAATAGGCTGAGAGAGGCTGGACTGAGGGCTTGCAGGCCTGTTGTAAGGCAGGTCCACACAAGACATCATCGGCAATAACATCGCCTAAGGGCACAAACCCACTTTCGCTGGACCAGACAGGACTGGCAAAAAGTGCTCTTCACTGACGAGTCGTGGTTTTGTCTCACCAGGGGTGGAGGTCGGATTCGCGTTTATCGTTGAAGGAATGAGAGTTACACCGAGGCCTGTACTCTGGAGCGGGATCAATTTGGAGGTGGAGGGTCCATCATGGTCTGGGGTGGTGTGTCACAGCACCATCGGACTGAGCTTGTTGTCATTGCAGGCAATCTCAACGCTGTGCGTTACAGGGAAGACATCCTCCCTCGTGGTACCCTTCCTGCAGGCTCATCCTGACATGACACTCCAGCATGACAATGCCACCAGCCATACTGCTCGTTCTGTGCGTGATTTCCTGCAAGACAGGAATGTCAGTGTTCTGCCATGGCCAGCAAAGAGCCCAAATCTCAATCCCATTGAGCACGTCTGGGACCTATTGGATTGGAGGGTGAGGCCCTGGGCCATTCCCCCCAGAAATGTCTGGGAACTTGCAGGTGCCTTGGTGGAAGAGTGGGGTAACTTCCCACAGCAAGAACTGGCAAATCTGGTGCAGTCCATGAGGATCTGGCCACACCAGACACTGTTTGTTACTTTTGAGCTCCCCTTTGTTCATGGACACATTATTCCATTTCTGTTAGTCACATGTCTTTGGAACTTGTTCAGTTTATGTCAGTTGTTGAATCGTGTTATGTTCATACAAATATTTACACATGTTAAGTTTGCTGAAAATAAACGCAGTTGACAGTGAGAGGATGTTTCTTTTTTTGATATAGAAATAAAAAGGTTGCCTTCTGCAGCACGTAACGTGTCTTTGTTTCCCTTACAGTTATTTAAAATAGAACAGTCCCATAACAGCTGATTTTTACAAAGTAAAACATAAAGGAGAATTGCATCAACCAGCAAGGCATGCAGTCAAATTATTTGCTGCTGATAAATAGGCATAACACAAACTCACCATTACACTATTGACTTTCAAAATCAACCTCTTCACCCTCCTTATCACTCAGTTAGGCCTAATTTAATTGTGAACTAAGGTGCACAATTATCACACATTCATCCATTTTTCATTCATCCAATTCATCCCAAAGATGTTCAATGGGGTTGAGGTCAGGGCTCTGTGCAGGTCAGTCAAGTTCTTCCACACCGATCTCGACAAACCATTTCTGTATGGATCTCGCTTTGTGCACAGAGCCATTTTCATGCTGAAACAGGAAAGGGACTTCCTCAAACGGTTGCCACAAAGTTGGAAGCACAGAATCGTCTCCAATGTCATTGTATGCTGTAGCATTAAGATTTCCCTTCACTGGAACTAAGGGGCCTAGGCCGAAACACAAAACCACCACAGGTCATTATTCCTCCCCCACTAAACTTTACATTTGGCACTATGCATTCGGGCAGGCAGCGTTCTCCTGGCATCCGCCAAACACAGATTAATTGGTCGGACTGCCAGATGGTGAAGTGTGATTCATCACTCCAGAGAACGCCTTTCCACTGCTCCAGAGTCCAATGGAGGTGAGCTTTACACCACTCCAGCAGACGCTTGGCATTGTGCATGGTGATTTTATGCCTCTGTGCGGCTGCTTGGCCATGTAAACCCATTTCATGAAGCTCCCGACAAACAGTTATTGTACTTATGTTGCATCCAGAGGCAGTTTGGAACACGGTAGATAGTGTTTCAACCGAGGACAGATTCTTATTTAGTGTGCACTGTACATATAAGTAGGCTAATGTGCTAACTATTCCTACATACCTGGTGCAAGCTAATTAGCTATGCATATAGTAAAAATTATATGTATGCAACTCTTTCTGCATCTACAGAGTTGTTAGGAATGGAGAGATGTACAGTGAGCTCCGAAAAGTATTGGGACAGTGACACATTTGTTGTTGTTTTGGCACTGTACTCCAGCACTTTGGATTTGAACTTAGGTTAAACTGCAGACTGTCAGATTTATTTTCGGGGTATTGTCATCCATATCGGGTGAACAGCTTACAAATTACAGCACTTTTTTACATAGTTCCCCCCTACAGTACCACTCAAACGTTTGGACACACCTACTCATTCCATGGTTTACCTTTTTTTAAACTATTTTCTACAGATATTGAATCATCTAACTAAAAAAGTGTTAAACAAATCAAAATATATTTGAGATTCTTCAAAGTAACCCCCTTTGCCTTGATGACAGCTTTGCACACTCTTGGCATTCTCTCAACCACCTTCATGAGGTAGTGACCTGGAATGCATTGTTAAAAGTTAATTTGTGGAATTTCTTTATTCTTAATGCGTTTTAGCCAGTCATTTGTGTTGTGTCAGAATATAGCCCTATTTGGTAAAATACCAAGTCCATATTATGGCAAGAACAGCTCAAATATGTAAAGAGAAACGACAGTCCATCATTACCTTAACATGTCTAGGACAGGTTCCGCTAGCGGAAACACTCGCCAACAGCCAATGAAATTGCAGGGCGCCAAATACAAATCAACAGAAAGCTCATAAATCAAATTTCTCAAACATACAAGTATTAGCCACCATTTTAAAGATAAAATTCATGTTAATCCAGCCAGTGTCTGATTTCAAAAATGCTTCACAGCGAAAGCTCCACAAACGATTATGTTAGGTCACCACCAACTCACTGAAAAACCCAGCCATTTTTCCAGCCAAAGAGAGGAGTCACAAAAAGCACAAAAGGAGATAAAATTAATCACTAACCTTTGATGATCTTCATCAGATGACACTCATAGGACTTCATGTTACACAATACATGTACAGTGCCTTGCGAAAGTATTCGGCCCCCTTGAACTTTGCGACCTTTTGCCACATTTCAGGCTTCAAACATAAAGATATAAAACTGTATTATTTTGTGAAGAATCAACAACAAGTGGGAGTCAATCATGAAGTGGAACGACATTTATTGGATATTTCAAACGTTTTTAACAAATCAAAAACTGAAAAATTGGGCGTGCAAAATTATTCAGCCCCCTTAAGTTAATACTTTGTAGCGCCACCTTTTGCTGCGATTACAGCTGTAAGTCGCTTGGGGTATGTCTCTATCAGTTTTGCACATCGAGAGACTGACATTTTTTTCCCATTCCTCCTTGCAAAACATCTCAAGCTCAGTGAGGTTGGATGGAGAGCATTTGTGAACAACAGTTTTCAGTTCTTTCCACAGATTCTCGATTGGATTCAGGTCTGGACTTTGACTTGGCCATTCTAACACCTGGATATGCTTATTTTTGAACCATTCCATTGTAGATTTTGCTTTATGTTTTGGATCATTGTCTTGTTGGAAGACAAATCTCCGTCCCAGTCTCAGGTCTTTTGCAGACTCCATCAGGTTTTCTTCCAGAATGGTCCTGTATTTGGCTCCATCCATCTTCCCATCAGTTTTAACCATCTTCCCTGTCCCTGCTGAAGAAAAGCAGGCCCAAACCATGATGCTGCCAACACCATATTTGACAGTGGGGCTGGTTTGTTCAGGGTGATGAGCTGTGTTGCTTTTACGCCAAACATAACATTTTGCATTGTTGCCAAAAAGTTCGATTTTGGTTTCATCTGACCAGAGCACCTTCTTCCACATGTTTGGTGTGTCTCCCAGGTGGCTTGTGGCAAACTTTAAACTACACTTTTTATGGATATCTTTAAGAAATGGCTTTCTTCTTGCAAGATTTGTGCAATATACGACTGATTGTTGTCCTATGGACAGAGTCTCCCACCTCAGCTGTAGATCTCTGCAGTTCATCCAGAGTGATCATGGGCCTCTTGGCTGCATCTCTGATCAGTCTTCTCCTTGTATGAGCTGAAAGTTTAGAGGGACGGCCAGGTCTTGGTAGATTTGCAGTGGTCTGATACTCCTTCCATTTCCATTTCTCCTTCCATTTCGCTTGCACAGTGCTCCTTGGGATGTTTAAAGCTTGGGAAATATTTTGGTATCCAAATCCGGCTTTAAACTTCTTCACAACAGTATCTCGGACCTGCCTGGTGTGTTCCTTGTTCTTCATGATGCTCTCTGCGCTTTTAACGGACCTCTGAGACTATCACAGTGCAGGTGCATTTATACGGAGACTTGATTACACACAGGTGGATTGTATTTATCATCATTAGTCATTTAGGTCAACATTGGATCATTCAGAGATCCTCACTGAACTTCTGGAGAGAGTTTGCTGCACTGAAAGTAAAGGGGCTGAATAATTTTGCACGCCCAATTTTTCAGTTTTTGATTTGTTAAAAAAGTTTGAAATATCCAATAAATGTCGTTCCACTTCATGATTGTGTCCCACTTGTTGTTGATTCTTCACAAAAAAATACAGTTTTATATCTTTATGTTTGAAGCCTGAAATGTGGCAAAAGGTCGCAAAGTTCAAGGGGGCCGAATACTTTCGCAAGGCACTGTATGTTTTTTTCGGTAAAGTTCATATTTATATCCAAAATGTTTATTTTACATTGGCGTGTTCTGTTCACTAGTTCCAAAACATGCAGTGATATTGCAGAGAGCCACATGAATTCACAGAAATACTCTTTATAAATGTTGATGAAAATTCAAGTGTTATGAATGGAACTTTAGATACACTTCTCCTTAATGCAAACGCTGCGTCAGATTTCAAAAACACTTTACGGAAAAAGCATAAACGGCGCTCAGAGCCCAAACCAGCCAAAAGAAATATCTGCCATGTTGCGCAGTCAACATTAGTCATAAATAACATTATAAATATTCACTTACTGTTGATGATCTTCATCAGAATGCACTCTCAAGAATCACAGTTGAATGCTTGTTTTGTTCGATAATGTCCATCATTTATGTCAATTTATGTCCAAATATCTTCTTTTGTTAGGGCGTTTGGTAAAGGCAGGCAGTTAACCCACTGTTCCTAGGCCGTCATTGAAAATTGAAAATAAGAATTTGTTCTTAACTGACTTGCCTAGTTAAATAAAGGTAAAATAATAAATAAAATGAAAACAAATCCAAAAGCGCTTTCAGGTCCAGTCGGACGAAAAGTTCAAAAAGTTATATTACAGGTCAAAGAAACTTGTCAAACTGAGTATAGAATCAATCTTTAGGATGTTTTTATCATACATGTTCAATAATATTCCAACCAGAGAATTCCATTGTCTGTAGAAAAGCAATGGAACGAGAGATACCGCTCATGTGAAATGCGCGTGACTGAGAACTAGGCTGCTAGCAGACCCCTTAGTCAAACAGCTTCCATCCGGCCCCCTTCACACGAGAAGCCTGAAACAACTTTCTAAAGACGGCTGACATCTGGTGGAAGCCTTAGGAAGTGCAACATAACCCATATCCCACTGTGAATTCAATAGGGGCTGAGTTCAATGACTACAAACTTCAGATCTCCCACTTCCTGTTTGGATTTCTTCTCAGGTTTTTGCCTGCCATATGAGTTCTGTCATACTCACAGACATCATTCAAACAGTTTTAGAAACTTCAGAGTGTTTTCTATCCAATACTAACAATAATATGCATATATTAGCATCTGGGACTGAGTAGGAGGCAGTTCGCTCTGGGCTCGCTATTCATCCAAATGTGAAAATGCTGCCCCCTATCCCGAAGAAGTTTTAAGACATGAAGGTCAGTCAATACAGAAAATGTCAAGAGCAGTCACAAAAACCATCAAGCACTATGATGAAACTGGCTTTCATGAGGACCGCCACAGGAAAGGAAGACCCAGAGTTACCTCTGCTGCAGAGGATAAATTCGCTAGAGTTACCAGCCTCAGAAATTGCAGCCCACATAAATGCTTCACAGAGTTCAAGTAACAGACACATCTCAACATCTCAACTCAACATCTGCTGGACTCTGCTGGAGTCACTTTTATAGAGAACTTTAACACCTTCTGGAAACAGAAGATACTCTACAGTCCATCCAAATCATCTTGGCTCCTGGACTCTGTCATTTCAAGGCTGCATTGAAACAATGACTGGTAAATGATCCAAGACCAGCTCAGTTAATCCCTATCATTGTGACAATGAACAGTCATAATTCTGCATCAAATGTACATTATCCTAAGGGCATTGGCAAACACAACGTAAGTAATTTAATTGATGTAGCCCCAATTACACAGAATACTTCTGTTAATCCTACAGCTATTGTCTACAGTAATCTTGAGCCTATGAACCAGTGTTACACTGTTAGCACTAAGGCGGAGTGTCCTAGTAGGAAGACAGCTTTGTGCAGCTGACCCACCCTGCACTATTAGCTCCAATGTAAAAAGCATGAGTAAGTCTACTCTGATTAACTTCCCAGTAAAGCATTAAAAACAATCAAGCAACCCAGAAAAGTGCTAAAAATAGCCCATACTAACATACGTAGCCTAAGAAACAAGGTCCATGAAGTCAATAACTTGCTTGTAACAGATGACATTAATATTCTGACTCTCTGAAACTCACTTAGATAATACCTTTGATGATACAGTGGTAGCAATACATGGTTATAAAATCTACCAAAAAGACATACCTGTAAAGCTTGGGGACGATCTAATGGTAAATGCTGTTGAAGTAATAAGGCTACAGTTTTATCTGCATCCCCATAATGCCCATTATTGTGGGAAGCTGCTATAGACCACCAAGTGCTAACAGTCATTATCTGGATAATATGTGTGAAATGCTTGACAATGTATGTGAAATCAAAAGAGAAGTATACTTTCTGGATTATTTAAATATTGACTGGCTATCATCAAGCTGCCCACTCAAGACAAAACGTCAAACTGTAACCAGTGCCAGCAACCTGGTTCAGGTTATCAGTCAACCTTAACTGGGTAGTTACAAACAGCACAGGAATAAAATCATCAACATGTATTGATCACATATTTACTAATGCTGCAGAAATTTGCTTTAAAGCAGTATCCAAATCCATAGGATGTAGTGATCACAGTATAATAGCCATATCTAGGAAAACCAAACTTCAAAAGGCTGGGCGTAATATAGTGTATAAGAGGTCATACAATAAGTTTTGTAGTGATTCATATGTTGATGATGTAAAGAATATTTGTTGGTCTGTGGTGTGTAATGAAGAGCAATCAGAAGCTGTTCTTGACACATTTATGAAATTGCTTATTCCAGTTACTAATAAGCACTCACCCAGTAAGAAAATTACTGTAAAAACTATTGAATCCCCTTGGATTGATGCAGAATTGAAAAATATTACAGTTGAGAGGGATGAGGCAAACGGTATGGCAAATAAGTCTGGCAGCCCAACTGATTGGCAAACGTACTGCAAATTAAGAAATTATGTGACTAAACTAAATAAAAATACAAAATAAACCATACTATGAAACAAAGATCCATTACATAAGGACTCATAGTAAAAAGCTTTGGGGCACCTTAAATGACATTTTGGGGGAAAAAAGCCATCTCAGCTCCAACATTCATTGAATCAGATGGCTCATTTATCATGAAGCCCACTAATATTGCCAACTACTTTAAGGACTTTTTCATTGGCAAGATACGCAAACTTAGGGATGACATGCCAGCAACAAACGCTAACAGTACACATCCAAGTATATCGGACCAAATTATGAAATTTCAGCCTGTTACCAATCAGCCTGTTACCGACCATTATTAAACCATGTGGAGACCTCACCTGGCTTAACTGGTGGTTTAACAAACCTCCAAATGAGTTTCAATGACATACAACACTCCTTCCGTGGCTTCCAACTGCTCTTAGTAAAACTAAATGCATGCTCTTCAACTGATTGCTGCCCGCACCCGCCCCTCCGACTATCATCACTACACTGGAAGGTTCTGACTTAGAATATGCGGAGAACTACAAATACCTAGGTGTCTGGTTAGACTGTAGACTCACGTTAAGAATCTCCAATCCAAAATTAAATCTAGAATCGGCTTCCTATTTCGCAAGACAACCTCCTTCACTCATGTTGCCAAACACACCCTCGTAATACTGACTATCCTACCGATCCTTGACTTCAGCGATGTAATTTACAAAATAGCCTCCAACACTCTACTCAACAAATTGTATGCAGTCTATCACAGTGCCATCCGTTTTGTCATCAAAGCCCCATATTTTACCCACCACTGTAACCTGTATGCTCTCGTTGGATGGCCGTTGCTACATGTTCGTTGCCAAACCCACTGGCTCCAGGTCATCTATAAGTCTTTGCTAGGTAAAGCCCCCCCTTCTCAGTTCACTGGTCACCATAGCAACACCCACCCGCAGCACGTGTTCCAGCAGGTATATTTCATTGTCATCCCCAAAGCCAACATCTCATTTGGCCGCATTTCTTTCCAGTTCTCTGCTGCCAATGACTGGAACGAATTGCAAAAATCACAGGAGCTAGAGACTTATATATCCCTCTCTAACTTTAAGCATCAGCTGTCAGAGCTGCTTTCCAATCACTGCACCTGTACATAGCCCATCTGTAAATAGCCCACCCAACTACCTCATCCCCATGTTGTTATTTTTTTGCTCTTTGCACCCCAGTATCTATACTTGCACATCATCTGCACATCTATCACGTCAGTGTTAATGCTAAATTGTAATTATTTCACCACTATGGACTATTTATTGCCTACCTCCCTAATCTTACTACATTTGCACACAGTGTACATAGATGTTTCTATTGTGTTATTGACTGTACGTTTGTTTATCCCATGTGTAATGCTGTTGTTTTTGTCACTTTGCTTTATCTTGGCCAGGTCGCAGTTGTAAATGAGAACTTGTTCTCAACTGGCCTACCTGAATAAAGGTGAAATAAATGTTAAAAAGTCAATTCCGGAGTATACCACCCGTTTACCGGCTTCATCAATAAGTGCATCGACGACGTCGTCCCCACAATGACCGTACGCACATATCTCAAACAGAAGCCATGGATTACAGGCAACACCCGCACCGAGCTAAAGGCTAGCGCTGCCACTTTTAAGGAGCGGGACACTAATCCGGACCCATTAGAGAAATCCCACTATGCCCTCAGACGAACCATTAAACAGGCAAAATATCACTACAGGACAAAGATTGAATCCTTCTGCACCGGCTCTGAGGCTCGTCGGATGTGGCAGGGCTTGCAAACTATTACAAACTACAAAAAGGTAAACCCAGCCGTGAGCTGCCCAGTGACGCAAGCCTACCAGACTGACTAAATGACAACTGGCTACTGTCTTCACTGACATTTTCAACCTCTCCCTGACCCAGTCTGTAACACCTACATGTTTCAAGCAGACCACCATTGTCCCTGTAACCAAGAAAGCAACGGTAACCTGCTTAAATTTCTACCGCACCATAGCACTCACGTGGGTATTCATAAGGTGATTTGAAAGGCTGGTCATGGCTCACACACACACCATCTTCCCGGAAAACACTCCAATTCGCATACTGCCCCAACAAATCCACAGATGACGCAATCTCAATCACACTCCACACTGCCGTTTACCACCTGGACAAGAGGTACACCTATGTGATAATGCTGTTCACTGACTACAGCTCAGCTTTCAACACCATAGTGCCCACAAAGCTCATCACTAAGCTAAGGACCCTGGTACTAAACGCCTCCCTCTGCAACTGGATACTGGACTCTGTAACGGGCCACGTCCATGTGGTAAGGGCAGGCAACACATCTGCAACGCTGATCCTCAAGACAGGGGCCCTCAGGGGTGTTTGCTTAGTCCCCTTAGTCTGTACTCCCTGTTCACCCATGACTGCATGGCCAAGCACAACTCCAACACAATCATTAAGTTTTCTGATGAGACAACAGTGGTAGCCAACAATGTTGAGACAGCCTATAGGGAGATTTCAGAGAACTGGCAGTGTGGTGCCAGGACAACAGCCTCGTTCTCAACTTGAGCAAGGCAAAGGAGAGGATTAAGGACTACAGGAAAAGGAGGGCCAAACACGCCCCCTTTCACATCGACGGGGCTGTAATGGATTCCTTGGAATCCGACCGGCGCTACAGAGGGAGAGTTTCAAGCTCATTGTTGGTGATGTGGAAACCAATGAACTTGAAACTCTAGTAGATTCTTTTATATCTGTTCTGTATTGAACCTACCTTCTGCACCTGCTTTCTGACTCCCGGCTTATACATAACAGAATAACACCTCAGCAAGATGGAAGTAGCAGAAGATTCAACCCTCTTCCAGATGGTTAACGAACAAGGTCATCTATTTTTATCAGCACCGCGAACAGCAGGCAAAACTGGTTACGACCATGGAGGAGGTTCTCTGCGTTCTCCATACCTATATCAAAGGTTCTCTTACCACGGGTCGTCACAGTGAGCCAGACGCCCAGCCAACCCAGCTGTCCGGCCAGGTCAGCGATACCCGACTGTCCTTTCGAGAGAAATATGATTGTACTCGATCAAAATGATGTAGCTACCTACTCCAGTGCTCCTTCTATTTCGTCCATCAGATGGGAGCCCCCACCACTGAGTGGTCCAAGGTTTCCCTGGTCATTTCCCTGCTGACCGGAGAGGCGTTGGAGTGGGCTATGACCATCTGGGAGAGAAGAGAGGAGGAGCTGGGTGCGTATGAGAGGTTCATGGCTCTGTTCAGGGCGGTCTTTGCCCATCCTCCAGATGTCAGAGAGGGAGGTGAGCTTATTTTCCAGCTCCAGCAGTGTGCCCAAACCACTGCAGAGTACACCCTCACCTTTTGCACGGTGGCAGCCTTCAGCAGATGGAATGAGCCAGCAAGCCACAATCTTTTCCACAATGGACTGTGCGAGGAAGTCCAAATGAAGTTGGAATGTCAGGATGACAACATATCCTTGGACGCTCTCCTCTCAATGGCCATCCATCTGGATGACGTTCTTCGGGAGCGCCAGTGTCCACCTCGCAACTCGTTTCCCTCCATTGGCTGTCATGAGACAGAGCATAGACCCATGAAGGTTCACCGGAGACAGCTGGGGCTCAGTCCCTACTACGACCAGGAGGGGAACCAGCTTCAGCAGTGTCCGGTGCACCCTAATCCAGGGTCCACTGGAGCAGAGGGGCGGCCCTGTGATCTTCCGTCTTCCAGGGTAGGCGTGTTTATTCCATTATCATTGTTTTCCGCCAAACCTTTTATGGTTCCTATTTCACTGGCTGGCTGTCCCTCAAGTGTTGTCTCTACAGCTCTAGTAGACACAAGTGCCACTGGGAACTTTGTCGACCAGGCCCTCGCCTCCTCCCTGTACTTAACATCATATCTGCTCTCCTTTTCCTGTCCAAGAACCTGTACACAAGGTAATCCTCGGCCTCAAATGGCTCCAACGTCACAACCCCATCATGGTCGAGCACAAAAATCACTACCTGGGGTCCAGGATGTCAGAAGACCTGCTTCCCTGTATACTGTGGTTCCACGCCGGTTGAGAGTACTGTGAGTGCCCACCAGCCCATCAATCAATTCTCCCATATCATTGGCCCCGTGTTTTGGGACGTAGTTGTGGACATCCGCAAGGCTCTGGAGATGGAACCTGCTCCTGTTACCTGCCCTCCAGAAACCATCTACGTTCCCTTGGGGGTTAGAAATCTGCTGTTGACCTGGGCACACACATCCCTCGCCGCTGGACACCCAGGAATCACCCGCACCACCCAATCCCTCTCAGAGAAGTACTGGTGGCCCACCTTGGCACAGGATATCGCCCATTATGTCATCTCATGTTCCATATGTACCCAGTCCAAATCTTCCCGGCATGAACTCCTTCCCGTGCCACAGCAACCATGGTCTCATCTGTCCATTGATTTCATCACTGATCTCCCCTCTTCTGATGGTTACACTACTATTATGGTTTTTGTGGACGATTTTCTAAATCCTGTCGTTTTATCCCTCTCTCTGGTCTCTCTACCGCTATCCAGGTCGCTGAGGCACTGTTCTGGCATGTGGAGCACTATGGCTCTATGGCTTTCCGGATAACGTCATCTCCGACCGTGACCCCCAATTCACGTCATGGGTATGTAGAAGCTGGGTGTCACGGTCAGCCTCCCTTCCGGGGACCAGCCTCAGTCCAACAGGCATGTGGAGAGGATGAACCAGGAGCTGGGAGGTTCCTTAGGAGTCCCTGTCAGAACCGGCAGGGATAGTGGACCCGGTTCCTTCCCTGGGCGGAATACACCAATAACTCACTTCATCACTCCTCTACAGGGCTGTCTCCATGGACCCCGAGCCAGACCAAAGACCCTGCAGTGGACGAGTGATTCCGGTGCACAGAGGAGGTTTGGAACGCATCCCATGTGAGGCTCCAACAAGCCACCCGTGACAGAAGGAGCAGGCGGATAGCCACCACAGTGAGGCTCCCATGTTCCATTCTGGTGATTGTGTCTGGCACTCCACCAGGAAACTCCTGCTCCACCTGCCCTGCCGGAAGCTGAGCCCTCGGTTTGTGGGGCCTTTCAAAGTCCTCCGGAGGGTCAATGAGGTAACATACCATTTACAGCTCCCCACTAACTACCAGATTTCACAATATTTTCATGTTTCCCTCAGGCCAGTGGTTCCTGGTCCCCTGGCTGATGCCGTCCCCCACGACACCCCTCCACCACCCCTGGACATCAAGGGAGGCCCCGCCTATGCTGTCAGATCCCTACTGGACTCCGGACATCATGGGAGTCGACTACAGTACCTGGTGGACTGGGAGGGGTACAGTCCAGGGGAGCGGTGTTGGGTTCCTGTGGACGCATTCTAGATCCCACCATCCGAGATTTCCACCTTCTCGGTCCGGACCGGCCTGCTCCTCGCCCTCGGGGCCGTCCCTCTGGCCGGTGACGTCGTAAGGCTGGAGCCGCACGTTGGGGGGGTACTATCACGTCTACTCCTGCTCCACCACCCCGGTGCTCGACATCGCTGGTTTACTAATCACCGGTCCTGGCAACCCATGATTACACACACCTGGCACACATGTGCCTCATCATTAGGCAGACATGAACTTCATCACTTTCTTGATTACTTCCCCTTTATTTAGCCCTCTGTGTTCATCAATCCTTAGGGGTTAGTGATTGTCTCTCACATTCAGTACTCTTCACATGTTTGTGCTTTTGTAACTCACCTTCTGCACCTGCTTTCTGATTCCCAGCGTATACGTAATATTTAGCGGTTTGAAATTAAGCCTTTCACCGGCACGTGACAAATAAAATGTGAGTTGATTTTTTTACAACGTCTTGGCCAATTACGCTAACAAAAAGCTAGCAATTTGATAGTACATCTGTTACATAAGCAATATTGTGACAAGATGGAAAAATGGAGCTACCCCTATATTGCTTACACATCTACTCAAGTGCCTATAGGCAATAGGGGTGTCTCTGGCCCTCTCCCAGTTAGGGTGAGTGATGAGCTCTACAGCAGTCTCACAACTCAATCGCTGGTTGAAAACTGTTTTCTGCCCCTACCAAAAGATAGAATTTGTAGATAATTGGCCCTCTTTCTGGGACTCACCCACAAAGAGGAGTGACGGACTCCATCCTAGCTGGAGGGGTGCTCTTATCTTATCTACGAACATAGACAGGGCTCTAACTCCCCTAGCTCCACAATGAAATGGGGTGCAGGCCAGGCATCAGGCTGTTAGCCAGCCTGCCAGCTTAGTGGAGTCTGCCACTAGCACAGTCAGTGTAGTCAGCTCAGCTATCCCCATTGAGACCATGTCTGTGCCTCGACCTGGGTTGGGCAAAACTAAACATGGCGGTGTTCACCTTAGCAATCTCACTGGAATAAAGACCTCCTCCATTCCTGTCATTATTGAAAGAGATTGTGATACCTCACATCTCAAAATAGGGCTACCTAATGTTAGTTCCCTCACTTCCAAGGCAGTTATAGTCAATGAACTGATCATAATCTTGATGTAATTCTCCTGACTGATACATGGCTTAAACCTGATGAATGTGCTGTGTTAAACGAGGCCTCACCTCCTGGTTACACTAGTGACCATATCTCCCGTGCATCCCGCAAAGGCGGAGGTGTTGCTAACATTTACGATATCAAATTTCAATTTACAAAAAAAACAAAACTTTTTCATATTTTGAGCTTCTAGTCATGAAATCTATGCAGCCTACTCAATCACGTTTTATAGCTACAGTTTACAGGCCTCCTGGGCCATATACAGCATTCCTCACTTAGTTCCCTGAATTCCTATCGGACCTAGCAGATAATATTCACATTTTTAATTACTTTAATATTCACATGGAAAAGTCCACAAACCCACTCCAAAAAGCTTTCGGAGCCATCATCGACTCTGTGGGTTTTGTCCAACATGTCTCTGGACCTACTCAATGCCACAGTCATACTCTAGACCTAGTATTGTCCCATGGAATAAATGTTGTGGATCTTAATGTTTTTCCTCATAATCCTGGACTATCGGACCACCATTTTATTATGTTTGCAATCGCAACATATAATCTGCTCAATCCCCAACCAAGGATCATCAAAAGTCGTGCTATAAATTCTCAGACAACCCAAAGATTCCTTGACGACCTTCCAGACTCCCTCTGCCAATCCAAGGATGCCAGAGGACAAAAATCAGTTAACCACCTAACTGAGGAACACAATTTAACCTTGTGCAATACCCTAGATGCAGTCGCACCCATAAAAACATTTGTCATAAGAAACTAGCTCCCTGGTATACAGAAAATACCCAAGCTCTGAAGCAAGTTTCCAGAAAATTGGAACGGAAATGGTGCCACACCAAACTGGGAGTCTTCCGACTAGCTTGGAAAGACAGTTCCGTGCAGTATCGAAGAGCCCTCACTGCTGCTCGATCATCCTGTTTTCCCAAATTAATTGAGGAAAATAAGAACAATCCAAAATGCATTTTTGATACTGTCGCAAAGCTAACTAAGCGAGGATGGCTTTCACTTCAGCAGTAATAAATTCATGAAGTTCTCTAAGGAAAAGATCATGATCATTGGAAAGCAAATTACGGACTCCTCTTTAAATCTGCGTATTCCTCCAAAACTCAGTTGTCCTGAGTCTGCAATACTCTGCCAGGACATAGGATGAAGGGAGACACTCAGGTGTTTTAGTACTATATCACTTGACACAATGATGAAAATAATCATGGCCTCTAAACCTTCAAGCTGCATTCTGGACCCTATTCCAACTAAACTACTGAAAGAGCTGCTTCCTGTGCTTGGCCCTCCTATGTTGAACATAATAAACATCTCTCTATCCACAGGATGTGTACCAAACTCACTAAAAGTGGCAGAAATAAAGCCTCTCTTGAAAAAGCCAAACCTTGACCCAGAAAATTTAAAAAACTATCGGCCTATATCGAGTCTCCCGTTCCTCTCAAAGTTTTTTGAAAAAGCTGTTGCAACTCACTGACACTTCCTGTCTCAGCCTCCAGTATTTATGTGGCAGTAGTTTGTGTTGGGGGGCTAGGGTTAGTATGTTATATCTGGAGTATTTCTCCTGTCTTATCTGGTGTCCTGTGTGAATTTAAGTATACTCTCTCTAATTCTCTTTCTCTCTCTCTTTCTTTTTTCTTTCTTTCTTTCTTTCTTTCTTTCTTTCTTTCTTTCTTTCTTTCTTTCTTTCTTTCTCTCTCTCTCAGAGGACCTGAGCCCTAGGACCATGCCTCAGGACTACCTGGCATGATGACTCCTTGCTGTCTCCAGTCCACCTGGCCATGCTGCTCCAGTTTCAACTGTTCTGCCTGCAGCTATGGAACCCTGACCTGTTCACCGGACGTGCTACCTGTCCCGGACCTGCTGTTTTCAAATCTCTAGAGACGGCAGGAGTGGTAGAGATACTCTTAATGATCGGCTATGAAAAGCCAACTGCCATTTACTCCTGAGGAGCTGACCTGTTGCATCCTCGACAACTACTGTGATTATTATTATTTGACCATGCTGGTCATTTATGAACATTTGAACATCTTGTCCATGTTCTGTTATAATATCCACCCAACACAGCCAGAAGAGGACTGGCCACCCAGTTCCTCTCTAGGTTCCTCTCTAGGTTCCTCCCTAGGTTTTGGCCTTTCTAGGGAGTTTTTCCTAGCCACCGTGCTTCTACACCTTCATTGCTTGCTGTTTGGGGTTTTGGGTGGGTTTCTGTACAGCACTTTGAGATATCAGCTGATGTAAGAAGGGTTATATAAATACATTTGATTTGATTTGAGGGGCTAGGAGTTGGTTTGGAATGTAGGGTATAGCTTTATTGTATTAAACATGGCATACATGCCCATGTGACATTTCTAACCATTTAAATGAGTATACAGTGTACAGCGAGGAATACACTTCAGGGATGTAAAGGTAAATGCCATCTTAAATAAATGCATATATTCACACATAGGAGAACACTTGCAAACATGCACACATACATGCCACATAGACAATGCATTTGCAAACATGTACACAGTCAAGCACATTGCAGAGATAATTATTTTGGTTGCCCTATAGGACCGTACATCACACTCACACACAATACTCGCTTCCATGCTGATAGAAGACATCTAATTTGCTTCCTCTGTGTTTCCATGGTGACCAGAGCACATTCATATTTTCCAAGGTGAGCAAAGAAAGTTTTGCTGGATTGTATGTTTTGTGAAAGCTTTTTTACTGATTGGCCGAGAGAAAATAAAAGAGTGATTTACTGTGCAAATGAAACATTTCCTTACCCATGAACTTGATGCCCAGTTCATCAGCTGCTCCATCCAAGGACACAGAGCATAAGAGAGGGAGAAAGAAAGAAAGAAAGACACGGGGAAGAGATGGAGAAAAAGTAAGGTAGAGCGATATACACAGAGAGATGGAGATGGGCAGAGGGAGAAGGAAAGGGGGAGAGAAAGAGAGTGGGAAGACAATACAGCATTATTGAACAGCATTATATGAAACACAGTCATAAACCTCACTCATGATTTACCAACTGGAGCACTGCGGCTATATTACTAGAACCTCCCTAAAATCCATTTTCTTTAAAAAAAACTTTTTTTCAAACATATAAATATTGTTATTGAGACAGACAATAGGCTTTACAGACCTAAAATGCCTTTCATGTTCCAAGTCCACAAAATAGGGATGTTTTGGGTGGACAGAGGTTAATTGTGACGTAGGTACTAGTATAAAAATAGTTGCTGAGTAGCATAACCAGTCAAGGGTGGGGAGAAGGGGGAGGTGAAGACTTCAATGAAAGATGACAATGTCATTGAAAGATGACAATGTCATGGTTTGTTATGTGATTGAAATTTGCTCCGTACTGGCCTTGATTTGGTTTTTTCATCCCAGCCAAGCGATCATTTTTCGTTCCCCACTTCTCTGACCCCAACCTTATGTTTATTTCAATATTAATGTTAGTTATCCCCAGTTCTTCTGTTCACAAGACTGTCAGTAAATACACACACACACACACACACACGCACACACATACACACACACACACACACACACACACACACACATACACACACACACACACACACACACGTCCCTCTCTCCCTGCATTCAAGTATTTTCGAATAATCTCTGAGCTGGGGTGATAGATAAAGAGGAGCACTCGTGTTCTCTTCATCCTGACGTGGCCCTCCTCCCCCTTTTCACGGCACTGTAATATATTCTCATTTAAATTCAAATGAACCCTCACACTTAATTGCTTATCTGACAGAGGTGGTCTGGGTTTTTAAGTAGAATGTGGTTAGCAGGGCCTGGTGACAGATTATTTAGTTGCAGTATTCTCTCTTGAAATCGGAGTCCTCAAGTTTTCCAGCCATAGCCTGACTATATGCCGATCAAAATTATACAATGGTTTTCAAATATGTAGCCTATTTGACTGATAAACATTTTAAACTACATCTTTTGTGGACTTAGAATACGGAAGATCATAACAATTCATTTTCTACTAAAAACCAACGCAATTTTTCTATTTATTTTACCAGTAGACGTGAGAAACGTAGACTTGCTTTATAATTTGAAGGGCTATGACGCAGTTGGCTCATGTGGCCTGTCCGATTTCTCTCATTCACTCATGTGCATTCTATTTCCAATGTGAGCACCCTTGTTCGCGCTTGTAAAAAAATGCTTTTCATTTGAATTGAGCTTAACTGGTAAATTATTCCCTAAATTCCAAATAAACGTTGGTTTAACAATACATTCATGTAAAGAAGTGGCTGTATTTTGAATGGTACTGTAACCCCACAGAATACGGTACCTCACTGTATTTTTAAAGCACCTAAAACTTCTGAGCACTACTGGGTGCATGGTATTGTTGCTTCTAGCTCATTAACCTATTTTGAGGCGTGCCTTGTAAGATGCTACATTTGTTGCACACTTTAGTGAGAGTCTATAACTGATGTAGTGCCAGTCAAAAGTTTGGACACACCTACTCATTCAAGGGGTTTTCTTTATTTTCACTATTGTTTTACGACATCAAAACTATGACGTAACACATATCATGTAATGGAATCATGTAGTAACCAAAAAAGTGTGAAACAAATCAAAATATATTTTAGATTTGAGATTCTTCAAAGTAGCCACCCTTTGCCTTGATGGCAGATTTGCACACTCTTGGCAGTCTCTCAACCAGCTTCATGAGGTAATTACCTGGAATGCATTTCAACAGGACTGCCTTTTTAAAAGTACATTTGTGGAATTTCTTCCTTCTTATTGTGTTTGAGCCAATCGGTTGTGTTGCGACAAGGTAGGGGTGGTAAACAGAAGATAGACCTATTTGGTAAAATATAAGTCCATTTTATGTCAAGAACAACTCAAATTAGCAAAGTAAAAAGACAGAATGTCAGTTGTCATGACTCTCCTGTGAAGAGCTGGAGGATTGGGTTATGTGGGTCCGCTCTACAGCGCCCTCTCCCTCCGCATAGGGGGAGAGGGGTGAAGTTGGTAGTTTTATGACGTTTGTAAATACCTTGTAGAAGCTCTGCCTTTGGGCTTTGCAAGAGGGGAATGAAACCTCTTTGTTACAAGGAGATTCCTCCTGCCAAAACGGTGACATCAAAAGGATGAATAATGAAACAATATTTCTGTAATACAAACAGTTTGAATGGTCCGTGGGTACTGAAAGAACAATTATGTAAGATCAGTTGTTGTTGTCACGGATCCCCCTGGTACTGCTGCTCATTCGGTTCACCAGCTCCGGAGGTCTATGTGACCCGCCTTCTAGGCGTCACTGAATTGGATTCATTATCACCAAACCCAGACTGTCTTGTCTCATTACGCACACCTGGTTTCCATTTCCCCTGATTAGTATGTGTATATATGTACCCTCCGTTCCCCATTGTCCTTGTCGATTATTGTCCCCATGTCCGCTGGTCTTGTGAGTACCTGTGCTCTGTTGTATCAGCTTTCGTGCTACGTGTTATTGTGCTCTTGTTAATACGGGTCTCATCCTGTGTATTGGTTAGGGGTTTACACCTCGCTCTTTTGTTTGGGTTACATCCCTGTGTTATATATATATATAGTGGGGAGAACAAGTATTTGATGTACTGCTGATTTTGCAGGTTATCATAGGTACACTTCAACTGTGAGAGACGGAATCTAAAACAAAAATCCAGAAATTCACATTGTATTGATTTTTAAGTAATTCATTTGCATTTTATTGCATGACATAAGTATTTGATACATCAGAAAAGCAGAAATTAATATTTGGTACAGAAACCTTTGTTTGCAATTACAGAGATCATACGTTTCCTGTAGTTCTTGACCAGCTTTGCACACACTGCAGCAGGGATTTTGGCCCACTCCTCCATACAGACCTTCTCCAGATCCTTCCGGTTTCGGGGCTGTTGCTGGGCAATACGGACTTTCAGCTCCCTCTAAAGATTTTCTATTGGGTTCAGGTCTGGAGACTGGCTAGGCCACTCCAGGACCTTGAGATGCTTCTTACGGAAACACTCCTAAGTTGCCCTGGCTGTGTGTTTCGGGTCATTGTCATGCTGGAAGACCCTGCCACAACCCATCTTCAATGCTCTTACTGAGGGAAGGAGGTTGTTGGCCAAGATCTCGCGATACATGGCCCCATCCATCCTCCCCTTAATACGGTGCAGTCATCGTGTCCCCTTTGCAGAAAAGCATCCCCAAAGAATGATGTTTCCACCTCCATGCTTCACGGTTGGGATGGTGTTCTTGGGATTGTACTCATCCTTCTTCTTCCTCCAAACACAGCGAGTGGAGTTTAGAACAAAAAGCTCTATTTTTGTCTCATCAGACCCCATGACCTTCTCCCATTCCTCCTCTCGATCATCCATATGGTCATTGGCAAACTTCAGACGGGCCTGGACATGCTCTGGCTTGAGCAGGGGGACCTTATCTGCGCTGCAGGATTTTAATCCATGATGGCGTACTGTGTTACTAATGGTTTTCTTAAAGACTGTAGTCCCAGCTCTCTTTAGGTCATTGACCAGGTCCTGCCGTGTAGTTCTGGGCTGATCCATCACCTTCCTCGTGATCATTAATGCCCCACGAGGTGAGATCTTCCATGGAGCCCCAGACCGAGGGTGATTGACTGTCATCTTGAACTTCTTCCATTTTCTAATAATTGCGCCAGCAGTTGTTGCCTTCTCACCAAGCTGCTTGCCTATTGTCCTATAGCCCATCCCAGCCTTGTGCAGGTCTACAATTTTCTCCCTGATGTCCTTACACAGCTCTCTGGTCTTGGCCACCATTGTGGAGAGGTTGGAGTCTGTTTGATTGAGTGTGTGGACAGGTGCCTTTTATACAGGTAACGAGTTCAAACAGGTGCAGTTAATACAGGTAATGAGTGGGGAACAGGAGGGCTTCGAAACGAACAGGTCTGTGAGAGCCGGAATTCATACTGGTTGGTAGGTGATCAAATACTTATGTCATGCAATAAAATGCAAATTAATTACTTAAAAATCATACAATGTGATTTCCTGGATTTTTGTTTTAGATTCCGTCTCTCACAGTTGAAGTCTACCTATGAAAAAACATTACAGACCTCTACATGCTTTGTAAGTAGGAAAACCTGCAAAATCGTCAGTGAATCAAATACTTGTTCTCCCCACCACTGTTTTGGGCTTGGTTCCTGTCGTTTTCGGTACTTTATTTTGGGTGGAAAAATAAAAATCCCTATTACGTATTCCTGCAACTGTCTACTATCATTATACAGCATGACAGTTGTTTTGAGCTCTCATTAACAATTAACGTGAACAACGTAACTGTATCTCTGTATCTCTGAAAGTTTATTATCAGATTTACATCTAAATGTTGTGGAACTTACATGCTTAAATATGAAACTATTTGTGAGAAGATGAAATGTTATGTTAGCCTTCTAAATGAGAATTGTTTTTCATATAAAAGTTTTAACCAGTCAGTGAGCAAAGACATTATGTCGGCCCCTTTTGCCAGAGTATAGAAAAGGAAATGCTAAGAAAATGTACATTAGACCAGAAAACGTGAGGACGCAGTCCACACACTGAAATGGTTGCCATTTACTGTACATGGGGACCAGTTATGTCAAGCGCTAGCTGAATGTGTCACAAATGGTTAAGACATTGCTGGGTTGCTATGGACGTGTAAAATGTTTCTATTTAAAAAAATGTATCCATTATTTTACCAGGTAAGTTGACTGAGAACATGTTCTCATTTGCAGCAACGACCTGGGGAATAGTTACAGGGGAGAGGAGGGGGATTAATGAGCCAATTATAAACTGGGGATTATTAGGTGACCGTGATGATTTTAGGGCCAGATTGGGAATTTAGCCAGGACACTTGGGTTAACACCCCTATTCTTACAATTGAGATGGTTTGGGATGGGTTGGACTGCAGAGTGAAGGAAAAGCAGCCAACATGTGCTCAGCGTAATATATTTTTATTTGTTTAGCACTTCTTTGGATACTACATGATTCCATATGTGTTATTTCATGGTTTTAATGTCTTCACTATTATTCTACAATGTATCATTTTTGAGGGGATTGTGCAGAGCATTATGGTGGTTCTACGTGTTGAGAAGCTTGGTGACAATTTTGGATAGAGATTAAGAGTGAAGAGTGATAGTTGAGCATTTTTTTTTTAAATTTGAGGGCCTGGAGTTTTTTTCTGAATTGTTTTTAAACCATGTGACCTAATTAGGAAAAACTGGTCCCATAGCCCATGTAAACGCTTTTTACAACTGATTAATCACGGTCTTTATAGGGTCCAGAGTTTTCCTAGTTAGGTTAACATATAATGAAAAACACCAAGCCCCAGGGGGTCAAAATTGTCCCACTGCTCTGGGACTTATTGTCCCACAAGTCTGTTTGCATTTGTCAGTTATCATCAGGTATGTCGGGGCTTTAATCAGGAGCATTTCTTGGTGTCGTGTGGTTGAGATGCGCAGTCTGTATTTGACATTGTGCATTTTGAGATGTCAGTTTAACTTCATAGAGAAACTCGTTGTCCAAACCTACGATGGCGTAGCTGTAATGGAATGTATCTGCTATTTGTTTTCCAGCTAAGTCCCCTCCTGTTCCTTGATTTAAGAAGAAGTGATGACCACTCCACTCCACTACCATTGTCAACTCTCTCCTGACATGAACTGAAGCAACGTCTCATGTGCCCACTCATCCACTGGCACATTGAATGTTTCCTCTCCAAGCACTGTGTACCCCTATTAAATTTCTCTCATTACTGTATGTAGAGTCAATCACATACACAAAAACAATCACGTTATTACACATCAATAACTTTGCTCCTTGCTTGGACTAACTCATTCGTAGCTCTTTTGTCTAACTGTGCAGTAGTATGTTGTGTTATTGTCTTCCTAGTCATATCCTGTCCTGCACTGGTCAAGCCTCTGAACAACTTAACTCATGACTCATACCCTCTATCAATCAGTGCTGTGATCCCTTTCCAACAATGTAAGTAGCACTCTTATTCCCATTCCCCATAATATTGTGCTATAAATGTGTTTATTAAATGCTTTGGGTTAAAATAATTAGTCTTTGACCATTTTTGAAACACACTTTTTTGTTTCCGTGCGTTCTGCGCCTATCCCGTGGGTCTCCCATCCTCCTCAAATTTTCAAGTCACCAGCCAACTGGATGAGCTAATGCTAAGATATTTGCCAGCTATGTGTGGCTCCATGTTTGATGACATCATACAATGCATTCTGGTTGTCACGTAAGCGTCTGTCAGACCAATGATGTTATAACAAGTTTACATGACTGACTTATGGTGCTTTCAAGACAACTGGGAACTTGGAAAAATACGAGGTCAAATCATGATGTCAGTGTTCTTCAGGTCAGTGCTCTAGAAAGAGGCCCGAGTTCCCAAGTTGGAATTCCCAGTTGGATGACCTTCTAAAAAAAATCTGAATCAGATATCATTTATTTCCCAGTTGTCTTGTACGCACTGAAGGCGGAAGTTGGAGATTTCCGAGTTCTCAGTTCCCAGTTGTTTTGAACGCGGCATTAGATTGTAACTATGGTACCTCATGTTTGCCCACTCTGACACCCCTTTCCAGGGTTTTTATTTGTATTTAGTGTATTAACTTCTCCTGTGTTTGCCCCCCATTTATTGATAACTAAAAACATTTCTCATAAGAAAATAGCTCCCTGGTATACAGAAAATACCCGAGCTCTGAAGCAAGCTTCCAGAAAATTGGAACGGAAATGGCGCCACACCAAACTGGAAGTCTTCCGACTAGCTTGGAAAGACAGTTCCGTGCAGTATCGAAGAGCCCTCACTGCTGCTCGATCATCCTGTTTTTCCAAATTAATTGAGGAAAATAAGAACAATCCGAAAAGATTTTTGATACTGTCGCAAAGCTAACCAAAAAGAAGCATTCCCCAAGTGAGGATGTCTTTCACTTCAGCAGTAATATATTCAATGAACTTCTTTGAGGAAAATATCATGATTATTACAAAGCAAATGACGGACTCCTCTTTAAATCTGTGTATTCCTTCAAAGCTCAGTTGTCCTGAGACTGCACAACTCTGCCAGGACATAGGATCAAGAGACACTCAAGTGTTTTAGTACTATATCTCTTGACACAATGATGAAAATAATCATGGCCTCTAAACCTTCAAGCTGCATACTGGACCCTATTCCAACTAAATTTCTGAAAGAGCTGCTTCCTGTGCTTCGCCCTCCTATGTTGAACATAATAAACGGCTCTCTATCCACCTGATGTGTACCAAACTCACTAAAAGTGGCAGTAATAAAGCCTCTCTTGAAAAAGCCAAACCTTGACCCAGAAAATATAAAAAACTATCGGCCTATATCGAATCTTCCATTCCTCTCAAAAATTTTAGAGAAGGCTGTTGCGCAGCAACTCACTGCCTTCCTGAAGACAAACAATGTATACGAAATGCTTCAGTCTGGTTTTAGACCCCATCATAGCACTGAGAATGCACTTGTGAAGGTGGTAAATGACCATTTAATGGCATCAGACCGAGGCTCTGCATCTGTCCTCGTGCTCCTAGACCTTAGTGCTGCTTTTGATACCAACGATCACCATATTCTTTTGGAGAGATTGGAAACCCAAATTGGTCTACAGGGACAAGTTCTGGCCTGGTTTAGATCTTATCTGTCGGAAAGATATCAGTTTGTCTCTGTGAATGGTTTGTCCTCTGACAAATCAACTGTACATTTCAGTGTTCCTCAAGGTTCCGTTTTAGGACCACTATTGTTTTCACTATATATTTGACCTCTTGGGGATGTCATTCGAAAACAGTGTTAACTTTCACTTCTATGCAGATGACACAGCTGTACATTTCAATGAAACATGCTGAAGCCCCAAAATTGCCCTCGCTAGAAGTCTGTGTTAAAGAGATAAGGAAGTGGATGGCTACAAACTTTCTACTTTTAAACTCGGATAAAACAGAGATGCTTGTTCTAGGTCCCAAGAAACAAAGAGGTCTTCTGTTGAATCTGACAATTCATCTTAATGGTTGTACAGTCGTCTCAAATAAAACTGTGAAGGACCTCGGCGTTACTCTGGACCCTGATCTCTCTTTCACGAACATAATAAGACTGTTTCAAGGACAGCTTTTTTCCATCTACGTAACATTGCAAAAATCAGAAACTTTCGGTCCAAAAATTATTCATCCATGCTTTTGTTACTTCTAGGTTAGACTACTGCAATGCTCTACTTTCCGGCTACCCGGATAAAGCACTAAATAAACTTCAGTTAGTGCTAAATACGGCTGCTATAATCCTGACTGGAACCAAATTTTTGTATCATATTACTCCAGTGCTAGCCTCCCTACACTAGCTTCCTGTTAAGGCAAGGGCTGATTTCAATATTTTACTGCTAACCTACAAAGCATTACATGGGCTTGCTCCTACCTATCCCTCTGATTTGGTCCTGCCGTACATACCTACACGTACGCTACGGTCACAAGACGCAGGCCTCCTAATTGTCCCTAGAATTTCTAAGCAAACAGCTGGAGGCAGGACTTTCTCCTATAGAGCTCCATTTTTTTGGAATGGTATGCCTACCCATGTGAGAGAAGCAGACTCGGTCTCAACCTTTAAGTCTTTACTGAAGATTCATCTCTTCAGTGAGTCATATGAATAGTGTAGTCTGGCCCAGGAGTGTGAAGGTGAACGGAAAGGAGCAACGAACCACCCTTGTTGTCTCTGCCTGGCCGGTTCCTCTCTTTCCACTAGGATTCTCTGCCTCTAACCCTATTACAGGGGCTGAGTCACTGGCTTACTGGTGCTCTTTCATGCCGTCCCTAGGAGGGGTGCGTCACTTAGGTGGGTTGAGTCACTGATGTGATCTTCCTGTCTGGGTTGGCGCCCCCGCTTGGGTTGTGCCGTGGCGGAGATCTTTGTGGGCTATACTCGGCCTTGTCTCAGGATGGTAAGTTGGTTGTTGAAGATATCCCTCTAGTGGTGTGGGGGCTGTGCTTTGGCAAAGTGGGTGGGGTTATATCCTTCCTGTTTGGCCCTGTCCGGCATTATCATCGAATGGGGCCACTGTGTCTCCTGACCCCTCCTGTCTCAGCCTCCAGTATTTATGCTGCAGTAGCAATGGATGCAGCCATCTTTGACTTCATTTATTTGCGTCTTATAGTGAATGGCATTCTGGGATGAGGGAGTTGTTGCTTGTCAAACATAAACAAACATGGCTGCCATCGTAAAGAATTTAGCTGCTGTTAGCTTAGCTGACATGCATCTCTTTTCATGCATCTCTTTTCTAGTTTATAAAATTAGTGTGGCTGTTGATGTGTTCCGTGTCATTTTTGGATTATGAAGTTTGCATTTATCTTTTACAATAAAAGGTGAAATTGAGGAATAAAGTTGTGAAGACCTTTATTTCCCATAAGAACAAAACATTCTTTAGATGATTTTCAGATATCAATGCTCTTTAGAAAAGTTTGTTGCATCAGACGTTCTGTTGCTATCACATATTCCAATCACATATTTGTGATGGTACGCTGCAAGGACCACTCAACAATGATCACAAATATGTGATTGTACACATCAAAGGGTTAAGGACTGCAGAGTTTTTCAGGATAAAAAAGAAACGGAGTAGAGCTAAGCACAGGCAAAATCCCAACGGAAAACCTGGTTCAGTCTGCTTTCCACCAGACACTGGGAGATGAATTCACCTTTCAGAAGGTAATAAAATGAAGAGAAAAATCCACTTTCAAGATGACACTTCGTTTAATTTTTCTTTGAAGTGTTGGCCAATAGTTTACTGAAAGATAAGAAAGCTATCTGATTTTCAATAGCACCGATGACAACAATCCATTAATTTAATGATAAGGCAAAGCAAACAAGTCTTGATTTGAAAGAATCCTGGAGAAGGAGCACTTGAGAGGGAGAACTGAGCGTAATCAATGGATTTGTTGAATTCTCCATTGTAGGGATCAACTTGCTGTGGTTATAACATGCAGTAGTAGCACAAATAATAATAATAAACAAATACCACCTTACTATTTTGTGCAGGCTGACAGACTGATTATGCTATTTCAAACAGTTCAAGCTATCAGGAGTCAAAAGCCACCTACTGGGAAAATGTCTGAGGTGCACAATGATTACTTGGTCAATAATGTTGTGTGGAGTCGATTGTATTTGCAGGAAGACGTTTAACTAATGATTCATTCTGGGGTCTTTGGAAAATAAAAGTGTCACAATACATAGGAGCATATTCGAAGCCAAGCAGATATCTTCATGCTTTCTGTCAAACCTGGTCTGATAACACAAAGAAGATTTGTCCTGTGGGGGGGATTTCGAAAATTAAACATTATTTTAGGGACTGCAGATTACTGGTGTAGAGCTGTTTTTACGCACCAATCATCTGTGTTCTCTATTGTTCTAGCAGATGGAGGCAGCGAGAGCGGAATGGAGACGAAACGAGGAGTTAGAGCAACAACGGAAGCACGAGAGGCAGCCCCAAAAAATATTTCGGGGGGAGGGGGACACACGGGGAGATTGGCGGAGTCAGGGTTTAGACCTGAGCCAACTCCCCGTGCTTACCGTGGGGAGCGTATGACCGTTCAGGCACCGTGTTATGCAGTGATGCGCACTGTGTCTCCAGTGGCCTTGGAACTGGACTGGACGCCGTGCTTAGACTGGGCATCGGCGCAGGGGAAGGCTCCGGCCATGGAGCTGGAGGTTTCGAACCATGGACCGTCTCAGTAGGTTCTGGACCGTCTCATAAGGTTCCAGACCATTGACCGTCGCAGGAGGTTCTGGACGGTTGACCGTCTCAGGAGGTTCCGGACCGTGCACCGTCTCAAGAGGTTCTGGACCGTGGACCGTCTCAGGAGGTTCAGGACCGTGGATCGTCTCAGGAGGTTCCGGAACGTGGACAGTGTCAGGAGGTTCTGGACTGTGGACCGTCGTAGGAGGTTTCGGACCGTGGACCATCTTCGGATGTTCCGGACCGTGAAATGTCGCCGGAAGCTCTGGACTGGGCACTGTCGCCGGAAGCTCTGGACTGGGTACTGTCGCTGAAAGCTCTGGACTGGGAACTGTCGCCGGAAGCCTGGTGCGTGGGGCCGGCACTGGTGGTACCGGGCTGGTGACACGCACCTCAGGGATAGCGCAAGGAGCAGGCACAGGACGTACTGGACTGGGGAGGCGCACTGGAAGCCTGATGCGTTGGGCCGGTACAGGTGGCACCGGACTGATGACGCACTTCAGGGCGAGTGCGGGGAGGAGGCACAGGATGTTCTGGACTGGGGACACGCACTCCTAGGAGAGTGCGAGGAGCAGGAACAGAACGCACCTGACTGGGAAGGCACACTGGAGACCTGGTGCATATAGCCGGCATCAATGGAACCGGAACTTTAACACACTTCTCACGGCAAGTGCGAGGAGCTGGCACAGGACGTACTGGGCTGTGAAGGTGCACTGGAGACCTGGTGCGTATAGCCGGCATCAATTGAATCCTACAGACGAAGAACCATATATGTGACATTTAAAAAAAAAGAGATATACATGAAAAATCATAATTGGACACAATTTTTCTATTGTGAACCGGTTTCACAAGCTTTCCACGCGCTAATTAACAATAATTTTAAATTTCAAGATAGGCTCTCTTGGAATAACCGTTTATGTGCACCACTCAGAATGGACGGACAAGCGCACAACCTTTCTGTTGCTGATGAAAATCGCAGAAATGTGGGAAAGAAACGTAAAACAAAACTAAAAGAATGGAAAGACAGGCAAAGGAAGATCTTACGGGATGCGGGAAAACCCTATACAAATCGTAAGGGTCAAGAAAAAACTGGGAAAAGCTGTCCAAAAGAGGTATGTGGAAGAACCGTATCTCAAACAATCAAGCTAGCTAGCTATAGAGTACAGTAACTAACATGTATGTTCTGGGTTGTCTAATTTGTAACTATAGAGAAAACATATTAGCTAAAGTTCGTTGGCTACTAACTCATACATTATCGTTACAAATGTTATTGCTAGATTATAGAAGAAACATAGCTAGCTACTTTTTCTCCGTCCACCGGATGATTCGACATGGCTACAGTAGCTAGCTAGTTGCACTGTATCCGGCAGGGAAGAGCGTGTTCCACGACGTGCAGAAAGGATTGTGGAAAGTTGACTGATGAACGCAAGCTGCATCTGTTCAACAGTTTCTACACTGTCCCATACGAGAAACAACAAGCATTGATTCTCTCCGGCTTAGAACAGGTTAGAAATAAGACAAAACGCCTATTATTATAATGGCTATATTGAACACTTGCATAGTTTAACTTTGACAGTAATGATACGTACATTAACGTTAACTCTAAAAGTGCTGTGTTACACAATGGCGCAATACAAACTCATTCTGTGTATAGATTGGGAGTGTGTGAAAGATGGAGGTCCTGATCAAGCAATATCCTGAATGTGCTACAGTATATTAAATTCTGAATTCATCATTGTCAATTTTTATTGCAGCATGAGGTGAAACGGAGATGTAAACCTGAGGATACAAAGGAGAACAAACGACGGAAACAAACCTTCAAATACCATGTACAGCAAGCAGGCCAGAGATTGAATGTGTGCAAGGTTACTTTCATGTCTGTGTTCCAGCTAACCAACAGCCGTCTTCAGGCAAGTGAAAATATGAATTAATGTCTATATGAATATCAATTACAAACATATTGTATTCTCTGTACTAGTTTTTAATAACCTGCTAATTGAAATGTAATTGTTTTGGTCAGGTTATTCAGGAAAAGTTAGCTGAGGCAGGTGAGGTTGCAGGGTTTCTGAGGCTAGGTCTCCTTTAGAAGATGGAAGAGGGAAGCATAGCAATAGGTAATGCGCTATGGATTATTTCACTATAGCAGTGCTCTAAACATTCTTCTAAACATTAACATAGAGTATCGAATGGATGAATAGCGAATTCTGAAACAAAAATATAAAAATGTTTATTACTTTTAAACAAAACGATGGTAACTAAGCTTTCCAACTACCACCTGAGCATTGAGGACTGAGTGCCGATTACCTTCCCCCTCCCACCGGACAGCACTGGCCTAATTCTCGCCGCCCTACAGGACCCCCGGCCACAAACGGCAATGGTGTGACCGGGATTTTAGCTGACTCAGATGGCACCAAACTGACAACATGTTCCTTTTGTCCAAATCTGTGCATCCTCCACCAACTAAACAACTCCCTAATTTCTCTCTCCTCCAAATTCTCCTTCTCCCAGACTGGCTCAGGTTCACTCCTCGGCTCTGCCGACTGCTCCATGTGCCCCTCCCAAAAATGTTCTTGGGGTTTCTGTGGCCTTCCTCCCCGACGTCGTCACTGTCCCTCCTTCGCTGCTTCCATGGCAGGCTCTTCTCTCCTGCCATTATGTCTTCCCAAGTCTAGGATGTTCTCTCCCTAATCTCCTCCAAAGACCAGAATGCTATTACCTTCCGGGCACGCTGCTTGGTCTGTTGTAGATGGGATACTCTGTCACGATGTTCGTAATAATGATCGGACCAAGGCGTAGCGTACTTTGAGTTCCACATACAGTGCCTTGCGAAAGTATTCGGCCCCCTTGAACTTTGCGACCTTTTGCCACATTTCAGGCTTCAAACATAAAGATATAAAACTGTATTTTTTTGTGAAGAATCAACAACAAGTGGGACACAATCATGAAGTGGAATGACATTTATTGGATATTTCAAACTTTTTTAACAAATCAAAAACTGAAAAATTGGGCGTGCAAAATTATTCAGCCCCCTTAAGTTAATACTTTGTAGCGCCACCTTTTGCTGCGATTACAGCTGTAAGTCGCTTGGGGTATGTCTGTATCAGTTTTGCACATCGAGAGACTGAAATTGTTTCCCATTCCTCCTTGCAAAAACAGCTCGAGCTCAGTGAGGTTGGATGGAGAGCATTTGTGAACAGCAGTTTTCAGTTCTTTCCACAGATTCTCGATTGGATTCAGGTCTGGACTTTGACTTGGCCATTCTAACACCTGGATATGTTTATTTTTGAACCATTCCATTGTAGATGTTGCTTTATGTTTTGGATCATTGTCTTGTTGGAAGACAAATCTCCATCCCAGTCTCAGGTCTTTTGCAGACTCCATCAGGTTTTCTTCCAGAATGGTCCTGTATTTGGCTCCATCCATCTTCCCATCAGTTTTAACCATCTTCCCTGTCCCTGCTGAAGAAAAGCAGGCCCAAACCATGATGCTGCCACCACCATGTTTGACAGTGGGGATGGTGTATTCAGGGTGATGGGCTGTGTTGCTTTTATGCCAAACATAACGTTTTGCATTGTTGCCAAAAAGTTCAATTTTGGTTTCATCTGACCAGAGCACCTTCTTCCACATGTTTGGTGTGTCTCCCGGGTGGCTTGTGGCAAACTTTAAACGACACTTTTTATGGATATCTTTAAGAAATGGCTTTCTTCTTGCCACTCTTCCATAAACGCCAGATTTGTGCAATATACGACTGATTGTTGTCCTATGGACAGAGTCTCCCACCTCAGCTGTAGATCTCTGCAGTTCATCCAGAGTGATCATGGGCCTCTTGGCTGCATCTCTGATCAGTCTTCTCCTTGTATGAGCTGAAAGTTTAGAGGGACGGCCAGGTCTTGGTAGATTTGCAGTGGTCTGATACTCCTTCCATTTCAATATTATCGCTTGCACAGTGCTCCTTGGGATGTTTAAAGCTTGGGAAATCTTTTTGTATCCAAATCCGGCTTTAAACTTCTTCACAACAGTATCTCGGACCTGCCTGGTGTGTTCCTTGTTCTTCATGATGCTCTCTGCGCTTTTAACGGACCTCTGAGACTATCACAGTGCAGGTGCATTTATACGGAGACTTGATTACACACAGGTGGGTTGTATTTATCATTATTAGTCATTTAGGTCAACATTGGATCATTCAGAGATCCTCACTGAACTTCTGGAGAGAGTTTGCTGCACTGAAAGTAAAGGGGCTGAATAATTTTGCACGCCCAATTTTTCAGTATTTGATTTGTTAAAAAAGTTTGAAATATCCAATAAATGTCGTTCCACTTCATGATTGTGTCCCACTTGTTGTTGATTCTTTACAAAATAATACAGTTTTATATCTTTATGTTTGAAGCCTGAAATGTGGCAAAGGGTCGCAAAGTTCAAGGGGGCCGAATACTTTCGCAAGGCACTGTACTTTAATCAAAGTGAAACTTAAGCTAATACAAAACAAAATGAAAAATAAATTAACCGTGATGACAATGCAGTGCGAACAGGCCACTAAACATAAACAATATCCCATAACCCACAGGTGGATAAATGCAACTTAAGTTTGATCCCCAATTAGAGACAATGATTATCAGCTGCCTCTAATTGGGAATCATTCTAAAACACCAACATAGAAAAAACAAACTAGAACCCCACATAGAAATAATAAACTAGACTAAACACCCCTAGTCATGCCCTGACCTACTCTACCATAGAAAATACAGCCTTTCTATGGTCAGGGCGTGACTTCTAATGTTAACATGCATGAAACCAATGCCTTTATGGTTACAGAAGTCAACAAATGAGAATGCCTGGAGAATGGGAGTGGAGCTAGGAACTGCAGGGCCTGGATTAACCTCTACATCACCAGAGGAACAGAGGAGGAGTAGGATAAGGGTACAGCTAAAGTCTATAAGAACTGGTCGTCTAGTACGTTCGGAACAGAGAGTAAAAGGAGCAGGTTTTTGGGCACGGTAGAATAGATTCAAGGCATAATGTACAGACAAAGGTATGGTAGGTTGTGAATACAGTGGAGGTAATGCACTGATGCACTGAGTGACGATGAGAGAGATATTGTCTCTCGAAACATAATTTAAACCAGGTAAGATCACTGCATGTGTGGGAGGTGGAATTTAAGGGTTAACTAAGGTGTATTGAGCAGGGATAGAGGCTCTACAGTGAAATAAGGCAATAATTACTAACCAAAACAGCAATGGACAAGGCATATTGACACTAGGGAGAGGCATGCGTAGCCGTGTAACAATAGGGGTCCAGTGAGTGGCTCGGGCCGGGGACACGGCGATAAAGGCAGCTATAGCAGGCCGGGGCTAGCAAGCTAGCAGAAGGGCCTTAGAGGGACGTCGCAATGGAAGAAAGTTTGTTATAGCCCCCTCGTGCTGTTACGTCTGCAGACCAGTCATTGTGGAACAGCAGGGCTTTGTGTGGTAAAAGGGGTCTAGGCCAATTGGCAGAATAGGTATCTTAAGCTAACAGTCCTATATGCTGTAGACAGCTAGCAGGACGTGGATAGCAGGCTAGCAGATAGGCATTCAGGGGACGTCGTGACAGAGGAGCCAGTTGATAAACCCCTTCGGGCGAATTACATCAGTAATCCAGTCGCGAAGGGTCTGCGGGGTTCCAGGCTAATTGACAAAATAGGTATTGTAGCCCAAGGAGTGGCTGATGTACCTCTTCGGCTTGCCGGGAGATGGGCCTAGCAAAGCTAGCTCCAGGCTAACTGGTTCTTGTTACGGGACAGAGACGTCAGCCAGGAGTGGCCACTCGGATAGCAGCTAGCTAGCTAGGATGATCCAGGTGAAAAGGTTCACAGCTTGCGGTAGGAATCCGGAGATATGTAGAAAGAAAATAAGTCCGATTTGCTCTGGTTTGAGTCGCGCTGTGCAGACTGGCGAGAGTTGTCCGGGCTAATGTTAGCTGATGACTGCTAGGAGTTGCTAGCTGGCTTGTAGCTAGTTTGCTGGCTAGCTTCTGTTGAGGGTTCCGATTCAGAGGTAAAGAAATAGCAGATCCATACCACATTGGGTGAGGCGGATTGTAGGAGGGTATGTTGTAGTTGAGTTTAAGAAAAAAAAAATATATATATATATATATATATGCGAAGAAAAAAATACACTGCTCAAAAAAAATAAAGGGAACACTTAAACAACACAATGTGACTCCAAGTCAATCACACTTCTGTGAAATCAAACTGTCCACTTAGGAAGCAACACTGATTGACAATAAATATCACATGCTGTTGTGCAAATGAATAGACAACAGGTGGAAATTATAGGCAATTAGCAAGATACCCCCAATAAAGGAGTGGTTCTGCAGGTGGGGACCACAGACCACTTCTCAGTTCCTATGCTTCCTGGCTGATGTTTTGGTCACTTTTGAATGCTGGCGGTGCTTTCACTCTAGTGGTAGCATGAGACGGAGTCTACAACCCACACAAGTGGCTCAGGTAGTGCAGCTCATCCAGGATGGCACATCAATGCGAGCTGTGGCAAGAAGGTTTGTTGTGTCTGTCAGCGTAGTGTCCAGAGCATGGAGGCGCTACCAGGAGACAGTCCAGTACATCAGGAGTCATGGAGGAGGCCGTAGGAGGGCAACAACCCAGCAGCAGGACCTTTGCCTCTGCCTTTGTGCAAGGAGGAGCAGGAGGAACACTGCCAGAGCCCTGCAAAATGACCTCCAGCAGGCCACAAATGTGCATGTGTCTGCTCAAATGGTCAGAAACAGACTCCATGAGGGTGGTATGACGGTCCTTTCTCCACAGGTTGGGGTTGTGCTTACAGCCCAACACCGTGCAGGACGTTTGGCATTTGCCAGACAACACCAAGATTGGCAAATTCGCCACTGGCACCCTGTGCTCTTCACAGATGAAAGCAGGTTCGCACTGAGCACATGTGACAGACGTGACAGTCTGGAGACGCCGTGGAGAACTTTCTGCTGCTTGCAATATCCTCCAGCATGACCGGTTTGGAGGTGGGTCAGTCATGGTGTGGGGTGGCATTTCTTTGGGGGTCCGCAAAGCCCTCCATGTGCTCGCCAGAGGTAGCCTGACTCCCATTAGGTACCGAGATCCTCAGACCCCTTGTGAGACCATATGCTGGTGCGGTTGGCCCTGGGTTCCTCCTAATGCAAGACAATGCTAGACCTCATGTGGCTGGAGTGTGTCAGCAGTTCCTGCAAGAGGAGGGCATTGATGCTATGGACTGGCCCGCCCGTTCCCCAGACCTGAATCCAATTGAGCACATCTGGGACATCATGTCTCGCTCAATACACCAACGCCACGTTGCACCACAGACTGTCCAGGAGTTGGCGGATGCTTTAGTCCAGGTCTGGGAGGAGATCCCTCAGGAGACCATCCACCACCTCATCAGGAGCATGCCCAGGCATTGTAGGGAGGTCTCACAGGCACGTGGAAGCCACACACACTACTGAGCCTCATTTTGACTTGTTTTAAGGACATTACATCAAAGTTGGATCAGCCTGTAGTGTGGTTTTCCACTTTAATTTTGAGTGTGACTCCAAATCCAGAGCTCCATGGGTTGATACATTTGATTTCCATTGATAATTTTTGTGTGATTTTGTTGTCAGCACATTCAACTATGTAAAGAAAAAAGTATTTATTAAGAATATTTCATTCATTCAGGTCTAGGATGTGTAATTTTAGTGTTCCCTTTATTTTTTGAGCAGTGTATATAAAATAATTAAAAAAGATATATACACGACGAGAACAAAAAGATGCCTGACTGCTACACCATCCCTGCACCACCATGGTTTAATATGGACATCAATATGGACATCAATTGCACAATACATGAAAAGTAAACACAAAACGCGAAAAGCAAAACACATTCTTCACTAAAAAGGCCCTCTAACATCTGCCTGATTTACCCTAGTGGCACCAACACCACCAACTTGAAGGAGTTTTGGAAATCATTCCACATGAGATGCACAAAAAAACTAAAAGCAGATTTTCTTAATCAGTTGAGATTGACGGGATCTCCAGGGTTAGCTAACCCTGAGTCCGAGTTTGGTAACTTATACATCCGAATGTTAACAGTTAAGTAAGGTATGGCAGAAGTTTATGCAAAAGGCCTTTATAGACAAAAAGGTGCAATGAGTCGATCTACAAGACTTCAAAGAGAGCCCTGATACAAAATGATACAAAATTCAATGATGTGTACTGAACCTATCGCCGGTAATAATGCACAATGATAAACTGTATCCAATGGCTTCAATACAGTGGCAGCTGCACTTAAAACACTCTCTGCAGGGGGGGATACAGTATTTTTGACAGAACTTCTGTCTCCCCTGAAAAGTGGGGACTCCGCTCTGGCATATTTTTACACCTGCTACGTTAAGTTACATTCATATAGGAGATATTGCCGTAGTCAATAGCTGGAAAGAATGTTGACTGAATGATTTGTTTTCTGCTATTTAATGAAAGACAGGACCTGTTCCTGTAGAAGAAGCCAATTTTAACTCAACAACATTGTTTTTGAAAGAGCTTTTTGTCAATCCAGATGCCCAGATATTTATGAGCATGGACACAGTCAATGAGGTCACTATCCAAAGTATGTATGCATAAATGTGACTTGTTTCAGGAAACTAGGCGCATGTTGCAAGTCACAAATGCATAGAAGAGTATTTTGAACTCTATTTTATATTTTTCAGACGATGAGGAAACCCCTGATTTAGGTAAACACATTTTCATTGAAGAAGACATTGTAGAGTCTTGTGATGGGGAAGATATGGCGATCAACAGTGTTGTTATTAGTCAAAGAGAACACAGAAGGCTGTTGTACAAAACACCTGTCTCCGGACTACATCTTCAAATGAAAGGCAACCATGGCATCTGTGACAGAGGGAGAAAGATCTGATGATTCTTATGGCATTGTACATGGTCAGTGTGAACCAGAGCTCTTGACACAACGAGACAAGCAAGCTGTACAAACAAAACGGACCCCAGCTAACAATGAGGAATCGGCACAGAAGCGGGCCTCTCCCGGGGGGCCGGAACTGATTGAATCGGGTGTCAGACTCGGCCCGGAATCAAAATTAATGACTGCCCAGAATCGGCCTAAGTACATCGGGCTGTTAACTTCTTATGGCTGCAGGGGCACTATTGAGTAGCTTGGATGAAAGGTGCCCAGAGGTGCCCAGAGTAAACGGCCTGCTACTCAGTCTCAGTTGCTAGTATATGCATATTATTATTAGTATTGGATAGAAAACACTCTGACGTTTCTAAAACTGTTTGAATGATGTCTGTGAGTACAACAGAACTCATATGGCAGTCAAAAACCTGAGAAGAAATGCAAACAGGAAGTGAGAAATCTGAGGTTGGTATATATTCAACCCATTCCCTATTGAAATCCCCTTGGGATATGAATGAAGATTCACTTCCTAGGGCTTCCAGCAGATGTCAACCGTCTATAGAAATTTGAATGAAGCTTCTACTGTGTTGTGGGACTGAATGAGAGGGGAATGAGTCAGACTACTGGCAGAGAGCCAGTTCCAGGTCATGCGCGTAGCACATGATATCTTCCTGCGTTCCGTTCCTCCTCAAGGCACAAAGTAATTCTCTGGTTGGAACTTTATTGAAGATTTATGATAAAAACATCCTAATGATTGATTCTGTACTTAGTTTGAAATCTTTCCTCGACCTGTAATATAACTTTTTGAAGTTTTTGTCCGAAGAAAAGGCCGCCCAGCACCAGCATTTGGATAGGTGTAACAAACTCGCTAACAAAAGTAGCTAATTGGACATAAATAACGGACATTATCGAACAAATCAAGCATTTATTGTGGACCTGGGATTCCTGAGAATGCATTCTGATGAAGATCATCAAAGGTAAGGGAATATTTATCATGTAATTTGTGGTTTATTTTGACTCCAAAATGCGGGCTAATTTGACTATTGTTCTGAGCGCCGTCTCAGATTATTGCATCGTTTGCTTTTTCCGTAAAGTTTTTTGAAATCTGACACAGCGGTTGCATTAACTTCTTAAGGTATAGGGGACGCTTGTGTCCCACTTGGCCAAGAACCAGAGAAAATGCAGCGTGGAAAATTCAAATAAATTGACATAAAAATCTAACTTTCATTAAATCACACATATAAGATACTCAATTAAAGCTACACTCGTTGTGACTCCATCCAACATGTCAGATTTAAAAAAAGCTTTTCGGCGAAAGCATTAGAAGCTATTATCTGATGATAGCACAACAGTAAACAAAGAGGGTAGCATATTTCAACCCTGCAGGCGCTACACAAAATGCAGAAATAAAACATGCCTTACCTTTGACAAGCTTCTTTTGTTGGCACTCCAATATGTCCCATAAACATCCCAATTGGTCATTTTGTTCGATTAATTCCGTCCATATATATCCAAAATGTCAATTTATTTGGCGAGTTTGATCCAGAAAAAAACAGCTTCCAAAATGATCAACGTCACTACAAAATATTTCAAAAGTTGCCTATAAACTTTGCCAAAATATTTCAAACTACTTTTGTAATACAACCTTAGGTATTTTTAAACGATAATAATCGATCAAATTGATCAAATTAAAGACGGGTCTATCTGTGTTCAATACAGGCAGACAACAAACCAACGCTACTTTTGAAGTCTTCTTGCAACTCTCAACAGTGTTATCCAGTTCCTAGTTGGCCCTACTTCTTCATTGTACAAATTAATAACCTCAACCAAATTCCAGAGACTGGTGACATCCAGTGGATGCGGTAATAACTGAAAACATGTTCACAAGAAATATCGTTTGCCAATGAGAACAGAGACCTAAAAAAAACATTCTGAACGGTTCGTCCTCGGGGTTTTGCCTGCTCCATAAGTTCTGTTATACTCACAGACATAATTCAAACCGTTTTAGAAACGTCAGAGTGTTTTCTATCCAAACTATGAATAATATGCATATCTTATATTCTTGGCATGAGTAGCAGGAAGTTGAAATTGGGCATGCTATTTATCCGAAAGTGAAAATGCTGCCCCCTATACCTTAAGAATTTAAGGAGAGGATTATCTATAATTCTGTTCTATTCTATTCAATTCTATTCTATTTCTGTTGAATCGATGTGGCTATGCAAAATCACTGGATGTTTTTGGAACTAGTGAATGTAACGCGCCAATGTTTTGATATAAATATGAACTTTATCAAACAAAACATACATGTATCGTGGAACATAAAGTCCTATGAGTGATATCTGAGGAAGATCATAAAAGGTTAGTGTTCTCTATTTCTGCTTTTTGTGACTCCTGTCTTTGGCTGGAAAAAATGGCTGTGTTTATTGTGTTTTGGTGGTGACCTAACATAATCGTTTGTGGTGCTTTCGCTGAAAAGCATATTTGAAATCAGTCACTGTGGTGGGATTAACAACAAGACTACCTTTAAAACGGTATTAGATACATGTATGTTTGAGGAATTTGAATTATGAGATTTCTGTTATTTTGAATTTGGCGCCCTGCACTTTCACTGGCTGTTGTCATATCATATGGGATCGCAGCCCAAAGAGGTTTTAACATCTACCGGAATTCTGTCTCGCTAGCTAACATTGTGTGAAGTAATGTTATCTCAGAATGCCATTTTGCATCGCTAGTTATAGCCCACTGTTAGATAGCTAACATTTAACCTATTTGTTTAACTTTATCTTGCTATTACAATCGGTTTGTAGTGATAGTAAAATATGGCTTGGAATTACGGTTCATTGTTTAGCTAGCTAGCCACATGTCTAAACAACAGACCCCAAGTTAAAGCTTACTACTCCACATCTTAAGCACTAAGCCCAGGACAGACCTGCACCTATCAGGTCTTCAGATCTGCCAACCTGCCAGAAACAAGCGCAGGAACTCCTGCTTGTTCAGAGTGAGCGGTCTGTCTACCAGAAGATGGTGGCTGACTGCAAAACTTGTCAAGACCTGCAGCTGTCTCTGGAGGCCCCTAATGAACAAACAAGCAAAGACATCAGGATGCATTATAGCTTTGATTTTGCTCAAAAGTAAGCAACATTACCTCCTTTAAACTAATTAAGGACATAAACGCAGCAAAAAAAGAAACGTCCCTTTTTCAGGACCTTGTCTTTCACATATAATTAGTAAAAATCCAAATAACTTCACAGATCTTCATTGTAAACAGTTTAACTTCTTGGTGACAGGGGGCAGTAATTTCGTGTCCGGATTAAATGCATGCCCAAATTCAACTGCCTGCTACTCATCCCCAGAAGATACCTAAAGTTGTATTACAAAAGTAGTTTGAAATGTTTTGGCAAAGTTTACAGGTAACTTTTGAGATATTTTGTAGTCACGTTGCACAAGTTGGAACCGGTGTTTTTCTGGATCAAACGCGCCAAATAAATTGACATTTTGGATATATATCGACAGAATTAATCAAACAAAAGGACTATTTGTGATGTTTATGGGACATATTGGAGTGCCAACAAAATAAGCTCATCAAAGGTAAGGCATGATTTATATTTTTATTTCTGCGTTTTGTGTCGCGCCTGCAGGGTTGAAATATGATTTTCTCTCTTTGTTTACTATGGTGCTATCCTCAGATATTAGCATCGTTTGCTTTCGCCAAAAAGCTTATTTTTTAAATGTGACATGTTGGCTGGATTCCCACCAAATGTATCTTGCATGTGTGATTTAATGAAAGTTTGATTTTTATAGTAATTTCTTTGAATTTGGCGCTCTGCATTTTCTCTGGCTTTTGGCCAGGTGGGACGTCGTCCCACATTATCCCAGAGAGGTTAACACTGTTTCCCATGCTTGTTCAATGAACTGTAAACAATTAATCAACATGCACCTGTGGAATGGTCATTATTAAGACACTAACAGCTTACAGACGGTAGGCAATTAAGGTCACAGTTATGAAAACTTTGGGACACTAAAGAGGCCTTTCTACTGAATCTGAAAAACACCAAAAGAAAGATGCCCAGGGTCCCTGCTCATCTGTGTGAATGTGCCTTAGGCATGCTGCAAGGAGGCATTAGGACTGCACATGTGGCCATGGCAATAAATTGCAATGTCCTCACTGTGAGACGCCTAAGACAGCGCTACAGGGAGACAGGACGTAGAGCTGATTGTCCCTGCAATGGCCACGTGTAACAACACACAACATCACCTGCACAGGATTGGTACATCCGAACATCACTGCTGCGGGACAGGTACAGTATGGCAACAACAACTGTCTGAGTTACATCAGGAAAACACAATCCCTCCATCAGTGCACAGACTGTCCGCAATAGGCTGAGAGAGGCTGGACTGAGGGCTTGTAGGCCTGTTGTAAGGCAGGTCCTCCCCAGACAACATCGGCAACAACATCGCCTATGGGCGCAAACCCACCATTGCTGGACCAGACAGGACTGGCAAAAAGTGCTCTACACAGACGAGTCGCGGTTTTGTCTCACCACAGGTGATGGTCGGATTCGCGTTTATCGTCGAAGGAATGAGCGTTACACCGAGGCCTGTACTCTGGAGCGGGATCGATTTGGAGGTTAGAGGGTCCGTCATGGTCTGGGGCGGTGTGTCACAGCATCATCAGACTGAGCTTGTTGTCACTGCAGGCAATCTCAATGCTATGCGTTACAGGGAAGACATCCTCCTCTCTCATGTGGTACCCTTCCTGCAGGCTCATCCTGACATGACCCTCCAGCTTCACAATGCCACCAGCCATACTGCTCATTCTGTGCGTGATGTCCTGCAAGACAGGAATGTTAGTGTTCTGCCATGGCCAACGAAGTGCCCAGATCTCAATCCCATTGAGCACGTCTGGGATCTTTTCGATCGGAGGGCGAGGGTGAGGGCCATCTCCCCCAGAAATGTCTGGGTACTTGCAGGTGCCTTGGTCGAAGGGTGGGGTAACATCTCACAGCAAGAACTGGCAAATCTGGTGCAGTCCATGAGGAGGAGATGCACTGCAGTACTAAATGCAGCTGGTGGCCACACCAGATACGGACTGTTACTTTGATTTTGACCAGGGACACATTTTTCCATTTCTGTTTGTCACACGTCTGTGGAACTTGTTCAGTTTATGTCTCAGTTGTTGAATCTTGATATGTTTCTACAAATTTGAACACATGTTAAGTTTGCTGAAAATAAATGCAGTTGACAGTGAGAGGAGTTTATTTATTTTTTAGTTTAGATATGTATATATATATATATATACATTACCAGTCAAACGTTGACACAGCCTCTCCTAGGGTTTTTCTTTATTTTTACTATTTCCTACATTGTAAGGGAAGTCATTAAAATACTTGAAATAACACTTATGGAATCATGTAGTAAGCAAAAAAGTGTTAAACAAATCAAAATATATTTTATTTTCTGCAGTTGCCACCCATTGTCTTGATGACAGCTTTGTGCACTCTTGGCATTCTCTCAACCAGCTTCAACTGGAATGCTTTTCCAACAGTCTTGAAGGAGTTCCCACATATGCTGTGCACTTGTTGGCTGTTTTTTCTTCAATCTGCAGTCCAACTCATTCTGGACCATCTCAATTGGGTTGAGGTTGGGTGATTGTGGAGGCCAGATCATCTGATGCAGCACTCCATCACTCTCCTTCTTGGTCAAATAGCCCTTACACAGCCTGGAGGTGTGTTTTGAATCATTGTGTTGTTGAACAACAAATTATAGTCCCACTAAGCGCTAATCAGATGGGATGACGTATCGCTGCAGAAAGCTGTGACAACCATGCTGGTTAAGTGTGCCTTGAATTCTAAATAAATCAATGACAGTGTCTCCAGCAATGCACCCTCACACATCCTCCTCCGTGCTTCACGTTGGGAACCACACATGCAGAGATCATCCGTTAACCTACTCCGAGTCTCACAAAGACACAGCGGTTAGATCCTAAAATCTAAAATTTGATCATACCAAAGGACAGATTTCCACTGGTCTAATATCTATTGCTCGTGTTTCTTGGACCAAGCAAGTGTCTTCTTCTTATTGGTGTCCTTTTAGTAGTGGTTTCTTTTGCAGCAATTCGACCATAAAGACCTGATTCACACAGTCTCCTCTGAACAGTTGATGTTGAGATGTGTCTATTACTTGAACTCTGTGAAGCCTTTATTTGGGCTGCAATTTCTGAGGCTGGTAAGTCTAATGAAGTTATTCTCTGCAGCAGAGGTAACTCTGGGTCTTCCTTTCCTGTGGCGGTCATCAGGAGAGCCAGTTTCGTCATAGCACTTGATGGTTTTTGCGACTGCTGCTGCTGCAAAGTTCTTACCATCTTCCAGATTGACTGACCTTCATGTCTGAAAGTAATGATGGACTTTAGTTTATCTTTGCTTATTTGAGCTGTTCTTTTCATAATATGGACTTGGTCTTTTACCAAATAGGGCTATCTACTGTATACCACCCCTACCTTGTCACAACACAACTGATTGGCTCAAACGCATTAAGAAGCAAAGAAATTCCACAAATTAACTTTTAACAAGGCACACCTGTTAATTTAAATGCCTTCCAGGTGATTACCTCATGAAGCTGGATAAGACAATGCCAAGAGTGTGCAAAACTGTCATCAAGGCCAAGGGTGGCTACTTTGAATAATCTAATATATGAAATATGTTCATTTGTTTAACACTTTTTTGCTTACTGCATGATTCGATATGTGTTTTTTCATTGTTTTGATGTCTTAACTATTATTCTACAATGTATTCTATTCTACAAAAAAACATGGAATGGGTAGGTGTGTCCAAACTTTTGACTGGTACTGTACATCGACGACTGGTTGAACTGTGTGGACACTCGGGCTCAAGCAGCGGAGCACACAGCCCAGCTGTTGTCGCACCTGATCTTTCTAGTCTTCAGGATAAATCTTTCCAAAATCTTGCTCTTACCGACCCAGCAGAAAATATTTTTGGGATTGTCTCTGGACTCTGTAGCTGATTAGTCCTCACTGTAGAGAAAGTGACTGCTTTTCGCCACTGGCTCTCATTGTTTACTAGACACTCTAAGTACATTAGAGTGTCTAGTTTGAGAAACTTACGCCTCACAAGACCTCAACTGGAAGCTTCATTAAATAGTACACACAAAACATCAGTCTCAACGTCAACAGTGAAGAGGCGACTCCGGGATGCTTGCATTCTAGGCAGAGTTCCTCTGTCCAGTGTGTTCTTTTGCCCATCTTAATCTTTTATTTTTATTGGCCAGTCTGAGATATGGCTTTTTTTTTGCAACCCTGCCTTGAAGGCCAGCATCCCGCAGTCGCCTCTTCACTGTTGACGTTGAGGACTTGTGAGGCGTCTGTTTCTCAAACTAGACAATCTAAAGCACTTGTGCTCTTGCTCAGTTGTGAACTGGGGCCTCCCACTCTTTCTATTCTGGTTAGAGCCAGTTTGCGCTGTTCTATGAAGGGAGTAGTACACAGCGTTGTAGAAGATCTTCAGTTTCTTGGCAATTTCTCGCATGGAATAGCCTTAATTTCTCAGAAGAAGAGTAAACTGACGACTTTCAGAAGAAAGTCTGTTTCTGGCCATTTTGAGCCTGTAATCGAACCCACAAATGCTGATACTCATCTAGTCTAAAGGCGGCCAGTTTTAATGCTTATTTAATCAGCACAACAGTTTTCAGCTGTGCTAACATAATTGAAAAATTGTTTTCTAATGATCAATTAGCCTTTCAAAATGATAAACTTGGCTTAGCTAACACAACATGCCATTGGAACACAGGAGTGATGGTTGCTGATAATGGGCCTCTGTACGCCTATGTAGATATTTCATAAAAAATCTCCTGTTTCCAGCTCCAATAGTAATTTACATCTACAATGTCTACACTGTATTTCTGATCAATTTGATGTTATTTTAATGGACAATGTTTTTCCTTTTCTTTCAAAAACAAGGATATTTCTAAGTGACCCCAAACTTTTGAACGGTAGTCTATATATAAAATGTCTTACAGAGCCTTTCCATAAGTCCACTCAAGTTTTTTCAACTGTCTTCTGACTGTGATTAGAGCGATGTTGATGTTGTGCAGTGATGCCAGCAGATTCCAGATTGCCTTTGCCGATCGCTCATCATCTTCAACCATCAGTGAGTCGATGACATGGAACAAGACGATAGATGCTGTGTTTTTGGTTGATGGCCAATATTAAAAACAGTCAAATGCATTTGTGAATTCAATCGCATGAATGTTGAATTATTTAAGGCTCCTTTCTCTTCTCTCTGGAGTTCTTTTAAGAATAAAGTAGGCTAATGAAGACAACAAATTGTTGCTTACTGGAACACCCAAAGTCATATAATTGTTATAATAGGATTTTAAACAATAGCCTTCCAACGTGTGGTCAACTATTTCATCACCGTTTTGTGCTGCTCTGAGACAAGCATGGAGACTGGTCTTGATAATTGTTTTCACTGAATCTCCATTTGGGTATTGGTTAGCCTACAAATAGGGTGTGTTATTGTTAGGATTATTTTGCTCTTCATTCGCAGTCACTTAGTAGCTTACTCCCGCCCGGTCACATTGTACAGAGCCAACTTTTGAAAGCCAATCACTGCTTCCCCCCACCCCCCATGTTAACAAAACGTTCTCTCTTTCTTATTCTAAATCAAATCAAATTTTATTTGTCACATACACATGGTTAGCAGATGTTAATGCGAGTGTAGCGAACTGCTTGTGCTTCTAGTTCCGACAATGCAGTAATAACGAACAAGTAATCTAACTAACAATTCCAAAAAACTACTGTCTTATACACAGTGTAAGGGGATAAAGAATATGTACATAAGGATATATGAATGAGTGATGGTACAGAGCAGCATAGGCAAGATACAGTAGATGATATTGAGTACAGTATATACATATGAGATGAGTATGTAAACCAAGTGGCATAGTTAAAGTGGCTAGTGATACATGTATTACATAAGGATGCAGTCGATGATATAGAGTACAGTATATACGTATGCATATGAGATGAATAATGTAGGGTAAGTAACATTATATAAGGTAGCATTGTTTAAAGTGGCTAGCGATATATTTACATCATTTCTCATCAATTCCCATTATTAAAGTGGCTGGAGTTGAGTCAGTGTCATTAACAGTGTGTTGGCAGCAGCCACTCAATGTTAGTGGTGGCTGTTTAACAGTCTGATGGCCTTGAGATAGAAGCTGTTTTTCAGTCTCTCGGTCCCAGCTTTGATGCACCTGTACTGACCTCGCCTTCTGGATGACAGCGGGGTGAACAGGCAGTGGCTCGGGTGGTTGATGTCCTTGATGATCTTTATGGCCTTCCTGTAGCATCGGGTGGTGTAGGTGTCCTGGAGGGCAGGTAGTTTGCCCCCGGTGATGCGTTGTGCAGACCTCACTACCCTCTGGAGAGCCTTACGGTTGAGGGCGGTGCAGTTGCCATACCAGGCGGTGATACAGCCCGCCAGGATGCTCTCGATTGTGCATCTGTAGAAGTTTGTGAGTGCTTTTGGTGACAAGCCGAATTTCTTCAGCCTCCTGAGGTTGAAGAGGCGCTGCTGCGCCTTCTTCACGATGCTGTCTGTGTGAGTGGACCAATTCAGTTTGTCTGTGATGTGTATGCCGAGGAACTTAAAACTTGCTACCCTCTCCACTACTGTTCCATCGATGTGGATGGGGGTGTTCCCTCTGCTGTTTCCTGAAGTCCACAATCATCTCCTTAGTTTTGTTGACGTTGAGTGTGAGGTTATTTTCCTGACACCACACTCCGAGGGCCCTCACCTCCTCCCTGTAGGCCGTCTCGTCGTTGTTGGTAATCAAGCCTACCACTGTTGTGTCGTCCGCAAACTTGATGATTGAGTTGGAGGCGTGTGTGGCCACGCAGTCGTGGGTGAACAGGGAGTACAGGAGAGGGCTCAGAACGCACCCTTGTGGGGCCCCAGTGTTGAGGATCAGCGGGGAGGAGATGTTGTTGCCTACCCTCACCACCTGGGGGCGGCCCGTCAGGAAGTCCAGTACCCAGTTGCACAGGGCGGGGTCGAGACCCAGGGTCTCGAGCTTGATGACGAGCTTGGAGGGTACTATGGTGTTGAATGCCGAGCTGTAGTCGATGAACAGCATTCTCACATAGGTATTCCTCTTGTCCAGATGGGTTAGGGCAGTGTGCAGTGTGGTTGAGATTGCATCGTCTGTGGACCTATTTGGGCGGTAAGCAAATTGGAGTGGGTCTAGTGTGTCAGGTAGGGTGGAGGTGATATGGTCCTTGACTAGTCTCTCAAAGCACTTCATGATGACGGATGTGAGTGCTACGGGGCGGTAGTCATTTAGCTCAGTTACCTTAGCTTTCTTGGGAACAGGAACAATGGTGGCCCTCTTGAAGCATTTGGGAACAGCAGACTGGTATAGGGATTGATTGAATATGTCCGTAAACACACCGGCCAGCTGGTCTGCGCATGCTCTGAGGGCGCGGCTGGGGATGCCGTCTGGGCCTGCAGCCTTGCGAGGGTTAACACGTTTAAATGTCTTACTCACCTAGGCTGCAGTGAAGGAGAGACCGCATGTTTTCGTTGCAGGCCGTGTCAGTGGCACTGTATTGTCCTCAAAGCGGGCAAAAAAGTTATTTAGTCTGCCTGGGAGCAAGACATCCTGGTCCGTGACTGGGCTGGATTTCTTCCTGTAGTCCGTGATGGACTGTAGACCCTGCCACATGCCTCTTGTGTCTGAGCCGTTGAATTGAGATTCTACTTTGTCTCTGTACTGGCGCTTAGCTTGTTTGATAGCCTTGTGGAGGGAATAGCTGCACTGTTTGTATTCAGTCATGTTACCAGACACCTTGCCCTGATTAAAAGCAGTGGTTCGCGCTTTCAGTTTCACACGAATGCTGCCATCAATCCACGGTTTCTGGTTAGGGAATGTTTTAATCGTTGCTATGGGAACGACATCTTCAACGCAGGTTCTAATGAACTCGCACACCGAATCAGCGTATTCGTCAATGTTGTTGTCTGACGCAATACGAAACATCTCCCAGTCCACGTGATGGAAGCAGTTTTGGAGTGTGGAGTCAGCTTGGTCGGACCAGCGTTGGACAGACCTCAGCGTGGGAGCCTCTTCTTTTAGTTTCTGTCTGTAGGCAGGGATCAACAAAATGGAGTCGTGGTCAGCTTTTCCGAAAGGGGGGCGGGGCAGGGCCTTATATGCGTCGCGGAAGTTAGAGTAACAACGATCCAGGGTCTTTCCACCCCTGGTTGCGCAATCGATATGCTGATAAAATTTAGGGAGTCTTGTTTTCAGATTAGCCTTGTTAAAATCCCCAGCTACAATGAATGCAGCCTCCGGATAAATCGTTTCCAGTTTGCAGAGAGTTAAATAAAGTTCGTTCAGAGCCATCGATGTGTCTGCTTGGGGGGATATATACGGCTGTGATTATAATCGAAGAGAATTCTCTTGGTAGGTAATGCGGTCTACATTTGATTTTGAGGAATTCTAAATCAGGTGAACAGAAGGATTTGAGTTCCTGTATGTTTCTTTCATCACACCATGTCACGTTGGCCATGAGGCATACGCCCCCGCCCCTCTTCTTACCAGAAAGATGTTTGTTTCTGTCGGCGCGATGCGTGGAGAAACCCGCTGGCTGCACCGCTTCGGATAGCGTCTCTCCAGTGAGCCATGTTTCCGTGAAGCAGAGAACGTTACAGTCTCTGATGTCCCTCTGGAATGCTACCCTTGCTCGGATTTCATCAACCTTGTTGTCAAGAGACTGGACATTGGCAAGAAGAATGCTAGGGAGTGGTGCACGGTGTGCCCGTCTCCGGAGTCTGACCAGAAGACCGCTTCGTTTCCCTCTTTTTCTGAGTCGTTTTTTTGGGTCGCTGCATGGAATCCACTCTGTTGTCCTGGTTGTAAGGCAGAACACAGGATCCGCGTCGCGAAATACATATTCTTGGTCGTACTGATGGTGAGTTGACGCTGATCTTATATTCAGTAGTTCTTCTCGACTGTATGTAATGAAACCTAAGATGACCTGGGGTACTAGTGTAAGAAATAACACGTAAAAAAACAAAAAACTGCATAGTTTCCTAGGAACGCGAAGCGAGGCGGCCATCTCTGTCGGCGCCGGAAGTATAGCATTTGCAGGTACATGAAAACACGAGGAAAAACAAACAAATAGGACATAACTTTGTCCATACTCTCGAGACCTGTCCATAAAGTCTTATTCTCCAATTATAATTAATTTAAAAATATTATATTATATATAATAATAATAATAATAATAATTTTAATATTCTCCAATTTTCTTGTCGCTTAATAAAAGGTACTGTAGTTGCCCAGATACTTCCCACCTTTCTCTCAGCTATACATCAATAGCTCTTCTGTTATTGAATCAGGTGCTGTCGGTCAGATGTATAATTTTTGTTTTTCTTGGAATAAAAACACCATAATATTAATCAAATGTATTAAACAACATTTCTTAAAATGAATCCCATATACTATGTTCTTCCAAAAAAAGGTTTTAAATTCTATAGTACAGACAACATTAAAAACAGTCAAATGCTTCTCAAAGATGCCCTCTGTTGGTCAAACTAGCATTAACGGCAACAATGGCTGACACTTAAATTCCGTGCCATAGAATTCTACGGCAGCCCGCAAGCTGTGCTGCAGAACGACGCAACTTTTAAAGGAAGCACTGTACGTGCTTCTGTACGCTTTTTCTTCCATGGGCCTGATATTCCCCACTCTGGACAGAGTGAAAGCGAATGGTCTATCCCTAATCTTGACAGCCCTGCATTAACCTGGGAGATCATGGATGGAGGAGATTATAATCGCCAAACTGAACTCCCACAGTACAGGAACCTGCTATCCCATGCGCAGTGCTAAATATTCCACCCTCATCCCGAGCTGACGGATCTCAGGGTCTGGTCCATGAGAGGCTCAAACTAGACTCGGTGGGCTTGCTTCCTAACGTGGTCGCCACAATTCAGGTCGCCTTAGAGGTCTTCAACCTGAAGTGGAGGGTTGTTTGAGAGGTGATCTGAGAGACGTGAGTTGATCCCCTTCCAGTGTTCCATCCCTTCTGTTCTCTCCTGTCTATAGGACTTGCTCCAAGAGGGAAAGGGCTTTTCCACCATTAAGGTCTACTTGGTGGCGTTCTCAGCCTGCTATGTAGGACTTGGCTCACCCCCCTGTTCACATTTTATGAAGGGAGCATGCCGTCTCCGTCTGGTCTCCAAGCCAAGATCTTAAAACTCTGTTGCTCACCTTGGCCACTGCCACTGCCTCACACCTTTTGTGAGGTTCTATCGTCTGGATGTCACTGTGCACACACAGTCCTCAGCGCTGGAGATCAGTAGGAGGGATCAGGTACATTACCATGTATCACAACATGCTTCTAAGGAAATGGGCTATTGAAAACTCTTTATCGACCAATTTTTTACATTTGTGTTTTTTTTTCGTCAGAAATGATTGCTTATTGGGCCTCCCGGGGCATGCAGTGGTTAAGGGCGCTGTACTGCAGCGCCAGCTGCGCCATCAGGCTCTGTCGCAACCGACCGCGACCGGGAGGTCCGTGGGGCGACGCACAATTGGCCCAGTGTCGTCCAGGTTAGGGAGGGCTTGGCCGGTAGGGATATCCCTGTGTCATCGCGCACCAGCGACTGCTGTGGCGGGCCAGGTGCAGTGCACGCTAATCAAGGTTGCCAGGTGCACAGGGTTGGATGCGCGCTGTGTTAAGAATCAGTGCGGCTTGGTTGGGTTGTGTATCGGAGGACGCATGACTTTCAACCTTCGTCTCTCCCGAGCCGTACGGGAGTTGTAGCGATGAGACAAGATAGTAACTACTAAAACACAATTGGATACCACGAAATTGGGGAGAAAAAGGCTCAAATAAAAAAATTAAAAAGATTGCTTATTAAAATATGACCCATCTCAGATTTTTTATTCATAAATATTAAATGTTTTTTCTGCAAAACACTATACATCCATTGTTGAGCTGGAACGGAATGTTCATATCATGTATATTTGACTGTGATATTTGGTTGTCTCACCTAGCTATCATAAGATGAATACACCTTACTGTAAGTTGCTCTGGATAAGAGCATCTGCTAAATTACTAAAACATGAAATGCAATTGTTTTACATTCAGATCACATATTACTATATATACACACAGTGCCTTCGATAAGAATTCAGACCCCTTGGCTTTTTCCACATTCTAAAATAGAGGAAATTAAAGACTATCAGAAAGAATGTTGGGACTTACTGAATATATTTTGATCCAAAGCCATGAGTGACTCATGTATGTAGGTGCCGGCTATATGACTGTGTCATTAACTTGATAATATAAATTATAACAATATTTAGGGTTATTTCATTTTTGTTTTAATGGTGCTAATCAACTTTAAAAAAAAGGCCAATTAGCTATCAGAATCTTCTAAAGCCATGAAATCATTTTCTGGAATATGCCAAGCTGTTTAAAGGCTCAGTCAACTTAGTGTATGTAATCTTCTGACCCACTGGAATTGTGATACAGTGAAGTATAAGTGAAATAATCTGTCTGTAAACAATTTTTGGAAAACATACTCGATGTCCAAACCCAAAGCTATAGTTTGTTAACAAGACATTTGTGGAGTGGTTGAAAAATGAGTTTTAATGACTCCAACCTATGTGTATGTAAACCTCCGACTTCAACTGTATGTGTGAAATTTGTTTAGATTTAGAATGGACCATTAACATGCACCTTTATCATGCACCTATCTCGAAACAGGGTCAGGGGGAAAATACATGTCATCTATGCACTTAAATAGTGAATGGAGGAACGCTTTCACCGTGGTTCATTTTCATGACAGCCAGGTAGGCTATGCTCTTGTTGTAAAGAGAAGCAATTTGCTTAATATTAGGAAATGTGAGAAATAAATATAGTAGGCCTAGCCTATAGAACCTGATGGGATCATTGAGTGAGACATTGGGTGAGACAATGTTACTAATTTGTAAATATAGCCAGTTTGTTATTTAGAATATTTTATTGCTGTTTCTGGAGGGAGAGAAACCAAAAACCTCTAATCATCTCATGGGTCTCCCAGTCGAGAAGTCTCCCAGTACTACAGTAAGACCAAAATAGTCATAATAAAATAATAAACATCTTGTGCACAATTATCAGTTTCTATTTAGGTCCATGTCGCCCATTCATTGTCAGTTAGAGACACAGTAGGTCCCAAAAGCATAATCAGTGCTCTAACTCCCCTTTGCACTGGTCTGGAGCAATGACATGGTGACGCAGGGTACCGTACTAAACCACAAATTACCTCCCGCAGCATAATCGCAAAACTTTTAGTGGAGCAACCACTGTACCTTGTCACAACACAACTGATTGGCTCAAATGCATTAAGAAGGAAAGAAATTCCACAAATGAACATTTAACAAGGCACACCTGTTAATTGAAATGCGTTCCAGGTGACTACCTCATGAATCTGGTTGAGAGAATGCCAAGAGTGTGTAAAGCTGTCATCAAGGCAAAGGGTGGCCTCTTTGAAGAATATACTAAGGGCTAAATAAAGGATGTGTATGATGATGATGATAGAGAGAGAGATCCGTCCTGGGGCTCTGTTCACAAACACACCCCACAGAGCCCCAGGACAGCAGCACAATTAGACCCAACCAAATCATGAGAAAACAAAAAGATAATTACTTGACACACTGGAAAGAATGAACAAAAAAACAGAGCAAACTAGAATGCTATTTGGCCCTAAACAGAGAGTACATAGTGGCAGAATACCTGACCACTGTGACTGACCCAAACTTAAGGAAAGATTTGACTATGTACAGACTTCGTAAGCATAGCTTTGCTATTGAGAAAGGCCGCCGTAGACAGACATGGCTCTCAAGCGAAGACAGGCTATGTGCTCACTGCCCACAAAATGAGGTGGAAACTGAGCTGCACTTCCTAACCTCCTGCCCAATGTATGACCATATTAGAGAGACATATTTCCCTCAGATTACACAGATCCACAAAGGATTCGAAAACAAATCCAATTTTGATAAACTCCCGTATCTACTGGGTGAAATTCCACAGTGTGCCATCACAGGAGCAAGATTTGTGACCTGTTGCCACAAGTAAAGGGCAACCAGTGAAGAACAAACACCATTGTAAATACAACCCATATTTATGCTTATTTATTTTCCCTTGTGTACTTTAACCATTTGTACATTGTTACAACACTGTATATATATATATATATATATATATATATATATATATATATATATATATATATATATATAAATAATATGACATTTGTAATGTCTTTATTGTTTTGAAACTTCAGTATGTGTAATGTTTACTGTCCATATTTATAGTTTATTTCACTTTTGTATATTATCTACCTCACTTGCTTTGGCAATGTTAACACATGTTTCCCATGCCAATAAAGACCCTTGAATTGAATTGAATTGAGATCCTGACCACAATATGTACACTATTTGTTGCTCCACTTCCTTCTCTGTCTCACCCTCTCCCTCTGTTAGTCTGTTCCTCTAGGTCAGTGAACGCAAGAGAAGCGATGTGGAGACTCAGAGTTCAGCAGTAGAAGGCTGGAAGGAAGAGAAGTTAGAGAAGATAGTAGGGATAGAGATATGGAGAGAGAAGAAGATGAGAGTAGAGGGAGAGGAACATGGAGAGGGAGAGGTTGGAGCCTACATTTCCATGGAGTGTGTCTGCCCCAAGTCCCACCATTCACCCTTCTACCACACATCCTGGGCCTAAAGTGACAGAGGCAGGGATTTTGGAGTTGTTTTTAAAAGTGGTAGGAGTATGTTTTCTTTTGTATCTGGTGTTTAAGACCATCCTGTCCACATCCAATTCACTGAATCGTTGTCAAAGTAGGCTTCTATGTATACAATTTGTTTCAGGCCTAGTCTGTACTAAATTTATTATGAGAGAGGTTATCTCAATTTTTAAATAGTCTGAATAGATGTTTGCATTTTGCATTGTTATGGAAGCAATCCTCTTTTTTAATACAATAGCCTACTTTGTGGGGGTGCATTTAGATTTTTTCTCAGGATTGTTTCTTTGAATCTTTCTTGATCTAAATCTTGTTGCTGTCACGTCTACTCCTGCTCCTCCCCTCCGGCGTTTGCCGTCGCCAGTATACTAACCACCGGTCCTGGGGTCCATCATTACGCACACCTGGCACCAATCATTACACGCACATGCACATCATCATGAGGCCCACCTGGACTCCATTACCTCCCCTATATCTTTCACTCCTTAGGTTCTTTCCCCAGTCAGTATTGTTCCTGTGTTTATGTGTACATGCTACTGTTATGTTGGCTCGTTCCATGTTTGTTCTATTAAATGTTTTACCTGCTTCTCGATTCTCAGCGTCTCCGTTACCGTTGCATTTACTGAATTGTTGGCAAATTACTATAATGGGGTTGCGCTTCAAGAAGTTTCATGTCATGTTGTTGTCTAAATCAAAACACTCAAGTGACAGTATGACATGAATTTGTCCTTCAAATCCTATAGGGAAATTGTGTACTTAAAACAGTCTCTGAACACTTATTGTGTTTTGTATTTTCTCTCTTTATCTGTCTGTCTATCTAGTACTTGTTGAATTCACTGAATTGTCAAAGTAAGCTACTATTTCTACAGTTTGTGTCTGGCCTGGTCTGTACTAAATCTTATTGAGAGAGAAGTTATCTACATTTTGAAATGGTCTCTGAATAGTTTGCATTTTTACATTGTTACAGAAGTAAGATTCATTGTCAAATGGCCTACTTTGTGTGGGATTTAAAATTCTTTCTGAATATTGTCCCCTGGTCACATTTTGGATTAAAAAAATATGTTTATATGTAACTAATACATATACTATACTTGGTACATTTTGAGTGAGTAATATAGACAAATGTACTACAATTTAAATACTCCAGGGTTTTTTGTTGAGTTTTAATAGTTTTTTGATAGCGAGGGTCTTTTACTCAATGGAAGACATGGATGTGGTGTCATATTAGAGAAGAGGTTGTGCTCTAAGTGAACTTGTAATTGTAACTCACTGCACTCTCTGTCAAAGGTTTTCAAGGTCTGTACGTAGACATTTGATTACTTTCTATTCCATTTTGCCAGAACATTCCCAGAAGTAATAATAAATGTGTTGTCCAACTTCAGCTCAATTTTTAAACAACCTTGTGCTCTTGCACATTTATTTAAGGTAATTGTTCAGGCTGTTATGTTCCAATAGGGATCTTAAATTCAAACATGCTATACTGTTCGTAGAATGTTTCATAAGGACTACAAGGGCTGTGAACAATTTCAGAAGCCATTGTGTTCATCTTGACCAGGGCCGGTTTCCCAAAATAAATGTAAGGGTAAGTTCATCGTTAGATCCTTATTAGGAGCATCATTAAATCTCCGAACTGTTTCCCAAAACCGCCGTTAACGAAGTTGCACAGAAGACAGATCATTCTCTAATACTCTTTTGTTTTCACTTTAATTCTCGATCAATAGGAAGACAAGGCATGTACTTGGCTCAGATAAGATGGAGTCCGTCTTGGGTACAAACTGGTCACAGCGTAGTCCGTGGTAACCCTCTTTACACCTGCAAACAGAAAAACAACAGAAGTTAATATCTGAGGTATATGGAGGAAAAACACACTTTCATAGCATACATGTGGGTAGAGTATGTGGGCGTGAGTAATTTTACTCATTGAGCAGACACTCTTATCCAGAGCGACATAAAATCATTGCATTTAACTAAAGTAGGCAAACAAATGACATATCATGATAATTTGCAAGTAAAACCTGAGGTGAAGCCAAGGCAGATAGAATACTGGCCCAACCCAATCAGGCTGGCTTTATATATGTAAAAAATATTATAACAATTAAATAAATGAACTTGATTTGTTAGTTGTGCTGTCTCCATACTAATCAGAAATGTTGAACATGCAGTAGGAAATTCCTGGGATCTAATTGGTTATATTGCAATCATATGGTTAAAATGTAATCACATGTGCATAGCCTACAGTCGGGAATGGCAAATATCAAATAGCTGATTGTCGAGTTGCATCTGTCAGTGAAAAGCACCAATAATAGGCCTTTCGCAATACTTAATCACTGGTAAAACACAAAATTCACATATATTCCTGATGATCCTTTCAATTTATTGTGTAGTCTAGTTTATTCCCATTAGTATACCAGGACTAATCTCTTGGGACCAGCGGAGACCGTTGGCCATGTCACTGATGAGTGCACATATTCACTGTCTATCATTGTGTGATTCAGTGACACTGGATGGAGGTCCCTTTTCGTAGGCCTAGATTAGATAGTTGCATTCCACACAAGGTCGTTTTTATTGATTTTAGTTTTCAGTGTCCACAGAATATGCCTACCCTGTCATTTTTTGTTGTATTAAATATTCTGATAATGTCTCCAGTGATTTAAAGTGTCGTAAAATTGCATAAATTGTGTTTATAAAAGGCAAAAATAAATTTACTGAATGTGTGCAAAGAAAGGAGAAGAAACACCAAACAATCTTTTTTGAGAACAGTGTGTTACATTATTAGCCTAATTTATGACTATCTAGTATTGAGTAGCTTGGATGAAAGGTGCTCAGATGTGCCCAGAGTAAACTGCCTGCTCCTCAGTCCCAATTGCTACTATATGCATATTATTATTAGTATTGGATAGAAAACACTCTGGAGTTTCTAAAACCGTTTGAATGATGTCTGTGAGTATAACATAACTCATATGGCAGGCAAAAACCTGAGAAGAAATCCAAACAGGAAGTGGGAAATCTGAGGTTGGTCGATTTTCAACCCAGACCCTATTGAATACACAGTAAGATATTGGTTATGTTGCACTTCCTAAGGCTTCCACTAGATGTGAACTGTCTTTAGAAACTTGTTTGAGGATTCTACTGTAAAGTGGGACCGAATGAGAGAGGAATGAGTCAGAGGTCTGCCAGCAGTCACGTGCTGGTCTTGCGACTTTCACATGAGAGGTAGCTGCGTTCCTTTGCTTTTCTGAAGACAAAGGAATTCTCCAGTTGGAATATTATTGAAGATGTATGTTAAAAACACCCTAAAGATTGATTCCATACATCGTTTCACAAGTTTCTACGGACTTTGATGGAACTTTTTTACATTTCGTCTTATCATTGTTGTTTAATTTTAACTAGCTAACGTTAGCTGGTGTCAGCATTTGAGCTTTTATGTTTATTGTTGTGTAGAGTAATGCAAGGAGAATTCAATATATTTCCAATGCAAGAACCCAACTGATGCCCCAGCTGTGCATGGCTGCATCTCACTGTAGGTTATTTGTATCTCTGTTTGTTTTTGTTTACTGTTACTATAACTAGTCTAAATATAGATTGTGTCATGCCTTTATCAGTCTGATATTTTGTTTTCTAGGCCTACTTGGTACTGCTGTTTTGTCCTGTTCTCGTTCACAGTTGTGTAGGTATTCTAATCCAAACTGCTATTTTTTATTTTTGTTTGCATGCTTGAATAACTAGGCTACTACTTTCGGTATTTAGTTTGCATTATTTTGGTAAAACAGCTGTGTGCACGCTATGTACTGTATTTTGTACCCTGTAGTCATTACCAAAATGGCCTTGCTTTCGTGTGTAGGTGCTGACCATTGTGCTGATACAATTCAGGCTACAGATTTTGAGCCAATCTCCTCTAACTGTCACTTCAAAAGCACTCAATCAATGGTCTCTGAGTCTTTTGTGGTATAGAGTGATATAAGCAGAATTCAATATAATTCCAATGCAAAAATCCCCCAAAATTGTGCCCCTTAACCGATTTCCACTACCCGCTTAATCACTTTACCCTGGTGCTGGGTCTGCATTGGTCATAAACAATTAATGCATTAACAAGACGAATCAGTCAGAATCATTGGCTGCATCTCAGTTTAATTCACCTAGGATACTTTAGAACACATTTATTCTCTCTCTCCTTCAAACATGTATTTACGACTAATGTATATTATTATTATTCTTATTATTTGACCATGCTGGTCATTTATGAACATTTGAACTTATTGGCCATGTTCTGTTATAATCTCCACCCGGCACAGCCAGAAGAGGACTGACCACCCACATAGCCTGGTTCCTCTCTAGGTCTCTTCCTAGGTTTTGGCCTTTCTAGGGAGTTTTTCCTAGCCACCGTGCTTCTACACCTGCATTGCTTTCTGTTTGGGGTTTTAGGCTGGGTTTCTGTACAGCACTTTGAGATATCAACTGATGTACGAAGGGCTATATAAATAAATTTGATTTGATTTGATTTTGATCAAACGTATAAGAAAGTGCCATACCCACAGAAGTACCAAACAAATCAATTGGATTCAACAATTTGATTCTGACCCAAAAACATGATCAAGTTGACAAACGGGAGGAAAAATACACTCGATAGGTGGCCAACTGTGCTCTTATTGGCTTGGGTCAAGCTCAGCCATATACACAGCCGCGACACAATACAGACCCAGCTAGAGAGCGAGCAAAGTTAGAAAGCGGATCACAGCAAAGTTAGAAATGAGTTTAAATGAGCGCTGTAAGATTTAAATGGAATTTAATGGGGTCTGATGTCTACCTATTTCTAGTCTTGTTTTGACAGGTAGACTTCCAACCTCAGCTCCTCTCAAAAGCAAGGAAATAGACCTTATAATTACTCCAAAGCTGGGTGGGTGGTTATTTATAGTCTTACAAAGCTGTACATAGTAATCTACACTGAGGCACTTAAATATTTTGTCTTGGCCATTCACCTTCTGAATGGCACACATACAAAATCCATAATTCAATTGTCTCAAGGCTTAAAAATCCTTCTTTAACCTGTCTCCTCCCCTTCACCCACACTGATTGAAGTACATTTAACAAGTGACTTATGGATCATAGCTTTCACCTGGTCAGTCCATGTCATGGACAACGCAGGTATCCATAATTTTTTGTACGCTCAGTGTATATTTTATACATTTGTTAATTTTACTGATAGTCACAAGCAACAAGATTCTATCCACTTCCTCATTTCCATTGTCACATAGAGATGTAAGGAGTTTGCAACGTTGTATCTGTCTCGATGGCACTGACCGTGCACTCACAGTCGTCATAATGGGACAGATATGTTTTTATTACATGGCTTCTGAGTTTCAATGAAAGTGTTTGTCCACGTGAATGCAAAAGTGGAAGGGCATTTCAGTTGGTATGAAACCTGCCTGGTATGAAAAATACCTGGTACAGTATACTAAGAAGTAATGTGGATATAATGGACTTTTTCCGGTAATTAATTCAAATAATAGCCTGGTCCCAGGCTATCTGTGTGTGCTGTTGTCATGACTCCCACTGAAGTTGGCTCCCCTGCCTGTTCGGGCGGTGCTCGGTGGTCGTCGTCACCTGCCTACTAGCCGCCACTGATCCCTTTTTCCTTTTCTGTTAGTTTAGTCTTATGAGTTGCACCTGTTCCTATTTGTGTTTTCTTGATTTGCTTACCTATTTAAGCTTGTGAAGCCCGCCCTTGTTTGTGCGGGATCATTTTCGTGTTCACGTTTTGAATCTGAGGTGTTTTTGTGCTCCGGACCATGTTACCCTGCGCATCCTTGGGTGTGTTTTAAAGATAATATAAATGACTGTACATTTCCAATGTATTGGAGCTATAGTTCTACATTTCAAAAGCATTTACCACAACATGCTAGAGTCGGGAAGAAATATACCTCTGTGTCTGGGCATTGGAAATAGGGGTGAGGAATACGGCCACCTAGTGCGTTAATTAACAACTGAGTAAAAATAATGAAAGTGCTGAAGAGCTCAGTGACTTTCAACATGGACTGAGGATGCCACCTTTCCAGCAAGTCAGTTTGTCAAATATCTGCTCTGCTAGTATAACCGATGTGAAATGGCTAGCTAATTAGCGGGGTGAGTGCTAATAGCGTTTCAATCAGTGACGTCACTCGCTGAGACCTTGAAGTAGTTGTTCCCCTTGCTCTGCAAGAGCCGCGGCTTTTGTGGAGCGATGGGTAAAAATGCTTTGAGGGTGGCTGTTGTCTATGTGTGCAGAGGGTCCCTGGTTCGAGCCCAGGTAGGGGCGAGGAGAGTGACAGACGCTATATTGTTACACTAAAGCTGTAAGTGCTGTTATGGTGATGTAAAAATGTCTAGGAGCAACTACAGCTCAGCCGTGAACTGGTAGGCCACACAAGCTCACAGAACGGGACCGCCAAGTGCTGAAGCACGTAAACATGTTTGTCCTGAGTTGCAACACTCACTACCGAGTTACAAACTTCCATGGCTGAGCAGCAGCACACAAGCCTAAGATCACCATGCGCAATGTCAAAAATCGTCTGGAGTGGTGTAAAGCGCACCACCATTGGACCATTGCACCATTGGACTCCTCCTGAAACGCTTATTCTGTAGTGATGAATTGCATTTCAATATCTGGCAGTCCGACGGACGGATCTGAGTTTGGCGGATGCCAGGAGAACGCTACCTGCCTGAATGCATAGTGCCAACAGTAAAGTTTGGTGGAGGAGGAATAATGGTCTAGGGCTGTTTTTCATGTTTCAGGCTTGGCCCCTTAGTTCCAGTGAAGGGACATTTTTACGCTACAGCATACAATGACATTGTAGATGATTCTGTGCTTCCAACTTTGCGGCAACAGTTTGGGGAAGACCCTTTACTGTTTCAGCATGGCAATGCCCACGTGCACAAAGCAAGTTCTATACAGAAATGGCTTGTCAAGATTGGTGTGCAAGAACTTAACTGGCCTGCACAGAGCTCTGACCTCAACCACATTGAACACCTTTTGATTAATTGGAATGCCGACTGCAAGCCAGGCCCAATCGCCCAACATCAGTGCTCGACCTCATTAATGCTCTTGTGGCTGAATGGAAGTCCCTGCAGCAATGTTCAAACATCTAATGGAAAGCCTTCCCAGAAGAGTGGAGGCTGTTATAGCAGGACCAACTCCATATTAATGCCCATGATTTTGGAATGAGATGTTAGACAAGCAGCATTCGTTTTCACTGTTCTAATTACCTCGGTAAACAGTTTAAAATAGCAACAAGGGACCTCAGAGGTTTGTGATATATGGCCAATAAACCACGGCTAAGGGCTGTATCCAGGCACTCCGCATTGCGTCGTTTTTAAGAACAACCCTTAGCCGTGGTATATTAGCCGTATACCACACCCCCTCAGGCCTTATTGCTTAAATATGAGATGGGAGGAGGAATATACCCCATAGTGTCACACCCTGACCATAGTTTACTTTGTATATTTCTATGTTTTGGTTGGTCAGGGTGTGAGCTGAGTGGGCATTCTATGTTTCATGTCTAGTTTGTCTATTTCTATGTCTGGCCTGATATGGTTCTCAATCAGAGGCAGGTGTTAGTCATTGTCTCTGATTGGGAACCATATTTAGGTAGCCTGGGTTTCACTGTGTGTTTGTGGGTGATTGTTCCTGTCTCTGTGTTTTCACCAGATAGGGCTGTTTCGGTTTTCGTTACGTTTCCACGTTTGTTGTTTTTTGTAGTTTTTGTATTGATCCGTGTTTTACGTTTGTTGATTAAACATGGATCGAAATCTACACTCCGCATTTTAGTCCGACTCTCCTTCACCAAAAGAGAACCGTTACACACAGGCACTGATGTATGACCAGTTTAACCAATAACTACTAGAGGGAAATAACTCAAAACTGACCCTAGTTCTGTATATAGTATTTCATTCTACTCACTGGCTTCACTGGTGTACCGGACATCCCTGCAGCCCCGACAAGGTGGTGTGGCCCACAATCTCTGGGTGCCTACGTGCCTGTCATCAGGCACAGTAACACTCCAAAAGGTCATTCATAAACCAATTTAATTTCCATATGTACTAGGACTCTAAGTGTTTGTTTCTTGGGATTCAGGGATGTGACCGAAAAAGGGCCTTAGGCCTTGAAAAAGAAAACATTTAACTGACTGAAAGGGGAAATCATAAACAAATGCTGTGGTCAAAACCTTCTTTAGTAGTTCTTTATGAGTTTTAGTGAACATATCAGAGCAACGTCAACTCACCATCATTACGACCAGGAATACGACTTTCTCGAAGCGGATCCTGTGTTTTGCCCACCACCCAGGACAATGGATCTGATCCCAGCCGGCGATCCAATACAATGACGCCATAAAAGGGGCAGACAAAGCGGTCTTCTGGTCAGGCTCCGGAGAAGGGCACATCGGCCACCTCTCCCGAGCATACTACTCGCCAATGTCCAGTCTCTTGACAACAAGGTTGATGAAATCCGAGCAAGGGTAGCGTTCCAGAGAGACATTAGAGACTGTAACAATCTATGCTTCACTGAAACATGGCTCACTTGAGACACGCTATCAAAGTCGGTACAGCTAGCTGGTTTCTTCAAGCATCGCGCCTACAGAAACAAGCATCTTTCTGGTAAGAAGAGGGGCGGGGGGGTATGCCTTATGATTAACGAGACGTGGTGTGATCATAACAACATACAGGAACTCAAGTCCTTCTGTTCACCTGATTTAGAATTCCTCACAATCAAATGTCGACCGCATTATCTACTAAGAGAATTCTCTTTGATTATAATCACAGCCGCATATATTCCCCCCCAAGCAGACACATCGATGGCCCTGAACAAACTTTATTTGACTCTATGTAAACTGGAAACCACATATCCTGAGGCTGCATTCATTGTAGCTGGGGATTTTATAAAGGCTCATCTGAAAACAAGACACCCTAAATTCTATCAGCATATCGATTGTGCTACCAGGGCTGGTAAAACCCTGAATCATTGTTATTCTGACTTCCGGGACGCATATAAGGCCCTCCCCCACCCTCCTTTCGGAATAGCTGACCACGACTCAATTTTGTTGCTTATAGCCTATAGACAGAAACTAAAACAGGAAGCTCCCGATCTCAGGTCTGTTCAACGTTGGTCCGACCAATCTGATTCCATGCTTCAAGATTGCTTCGATCACGTGGATTGGGATATGTTCCGCATTGCGTCCAACAACAACATTGACGAATACGCTGTTTCGGTGAGCCAGTTCATTAGCAAGTGCATTGGCGATGTCGTACCCACAGCAACTATTAATAAAACATTCCCAAACCAGAAACCGTGGATTGATGGCAGCATTCGTGTGAAACCTAAAGAGCGAACCACTGGTTTTAACCAGGGCAAGGTGACCGGAAACATGACCGAATACAAAGAGTGTACCTATTCCCTACGCAACGCAATCAAACAAGCTAAGCGTCAGTATAGAGACAAAGTAGAGATGCAATTCAACGGCTCAGACACAAGAGGCATGTGGCAGGGTCTACAGTCAATCACGGATTACAAAAAGATAACCAGCCCGTCGCGGACCAGGATGTCTTGCTCCCAGGCAGACTAAACAACCTCTGCTCACTTTGAGCACAATACAGTGCCACTGACATGGCCCGCTACCAAAACCTCCGAACTCTCCTTCACTGCAGCCGACGTGAGTAAAATATTTAAATGTGTTAATCCTCGCAGGGCTGCAGGCCCAGGCGGCATCCCCAGACGCGTCCTCAGAGCAGAGCTGGTGTGTTTACGGACATATTCAATTAATCCTTATCCCAGTCTGCTGTTCCCACATGCTTCAAGAGGGACACCATTGTTCCTGTTCCCAAGAAAGCTAAGGTAAGTGAGCTAAACGACTACCCGCCCCGTAGCACTCACTTCTGTCATCATGAAGTGCTTTGAGAGACTAGTCAAGGACCATATCACCTCCACCCTACCTGACACCCTAGACCAACTCTAATTTGTTTACCGCCCCAATAGGTCCACAGACAACGCAATCGCAACCACACTGCACACAGCCCTAACCCATCTGGACAAGAGGATTACTTATGTGAGAATGCTGTTCATCGACAACAACTCAACATTTAACACCATAGTACCCTCCGAACTCGTCATCAAGCTCGAGACCCCGGGTCTCAACCCCGCCCTGTGCAATGGGGTACTGGACTTCCTGACGGGCCGCCCCCAGGTGGTGAGGGTAGGCTAACAACATCTTCACCCTGCTGATCCTCAACACTGGGGCCCCACAAGGGTGCGTTCTGAGCCCTCTCCTGTACTCCTTGTTCACCTACGACTGCATGGCCATGCATGCCTCCAACTCAATATCAAGTTTGCAGACAACACTTCAGTGGTAGGCTTGATTACCAACAACGACGAAACGGCCTACAGGGAGGAGATGAGGGCCCTCGGAGTGTGGTGTCAGAAAAATAACCTCACACTCAACGTCAACAAAACAAAGGAGATGATCGTGGACTTCAGGAAGCAGCAGAGGGAGCACCCCCCTATCCACATAGATGGGACAGTAGTGGAGAGGGTAGATAGTTTTAAGTTCATCGGTGTACACATCAAGGAAAAAACTGAAATAGTCCACCCACACAGACAGCATGGTGAAGAAGGCGCAACCTCACCTCTTCAACCTCAGGAGGCTGAAGAAATTCAGCTTGTCACCAAAAGCACTCACAAACTTTTACAGATGCACAATCGAGAGCATCCTGTCGGGCTGTATCACCGCCTGGTACGGCAACTGCTCCTCCCACAACCGTAAGGCTCTCCAGAGGGTAGTGAAGTCTGCACAACGCATCACCGGGGGAAACAAACTGCCCTCCAGGACACCTACACCACCCGATGTCACAGGAAGGCCATAAAGATTATCAAGGACAACAACCACCCGAGCAACTGCCTGTTCACCCCGCTATCAGGTGCATCAAAGCAGCGACCGAGAGACTGAAAAACAGCTTCTATCTCAAGGCCATCAGACTGTTAAACAGCCACCACTAACATTGAGTGGCTGCTGCCATACGTGTAAAAAATGAATTACTAGCCACTTTAAACAATGCCACTTAATATAATGTTTACATACCCTACATTACTCATCTCATATGTATATGTATATACTGTACTCTATACCATCTACTGCATCTTGCCATCTTTAAGTAATGCATGTATCACTCGCCACTTTAAACAATGCCACTTCATATAATGTTTACATACCCTACATTACTCATCTCATGTGTATATGTATATTACTGTACTTTATATCATCTACTGCATCTTGCCTATGCCGTTCTGTACCATCACTCATTCATATATCTTTATGTACATATTCTTCATCCTTTTACACTTGTGTGTATAAGGTAGCTGTTGTGCAATTGTTAGGTTAGATTACTTGTTGGTTATTACTCCATTGTTGGAACTAGAAGCACAAGCATTTCGCTACACTCGCATTAACATCTGCTAACCATGTGTATGTGACGAATAAAAATGGATTTGATTTGAGTTACAGTGTAAATACAGCTTGATTGCGGTGGCAGCACCAGAGAAACTGGGCAGAAAGAAGTGGTGCTTCAAATATAGCAGTTCTATTATTGAGCCTCTCATTCACCTCAATTGCCGGCCTCAACACGTTACGGAAAGAGATTAACTGAATAGGAAGCTCTGGGGATACTGGACAGCCAATAAATTGTCAGATGAAAACATATAATCTTTAGCAGACAACAGTTCTTGAGGGCTTGAACAAAAAAAGTGATTTTCGATTTAATGTCTACTGGTGAACTGGAAATTGAGTTGTGTGGTTGGAATATCAACAGTCCCTTATCTCTGGTATATCTTGGCATGCATCATTCAAGACTAAGTTTAAATTGTATGCAGCACAATGGATAAATAATGCACAATGTTTCAGGAAAGTCTGTGTTGGCAATACTCAATAGAGAAAACAGTCGGGCTGCAAACTGGACCAACAGGCCATGATGAAAACATTTGCACACAAAAATGCAAGGAGATGCAGTAGGATACTGTAGGCCTCTATGTAGAAAAAAAAGAGAAAGACAAGCACAGACGCAGAGACACTTTTTCTAAGAGAAATAGGACTTCAGGAGACTTTTAATTTGATGTAATTTACCTTGAATATTGCAGCCCTTTTGTGTAGGCTATTATTTCCCAGACACAACCTTCTGAGTTCAACAATAAAGTGGCTGAATTCATCCTCAAACCGACTTATTTTTTCCTCATTGTTAGGTTATTTGATGTGTAATTTTTAATAACATGTTCATGAATAGCAGCTAAATAACAGCTCAATACGGTATGTATTAAGTTACACTGCACAATGAAACAATTCCTGGTAAGCTAGAGTTTAGGGTGGACTGACTGTATTCTTTGTCATTAAAAGATTAAAAGACAGATTTTACATATTTATGTTGTTTTTCGAATGCACAGATCGCTTTGTATATTCTGAAAGAAACTATCGGTAGTTCGAAAATGTGGCATCATATTTCTGTCATACTGCTTTGTTGACAACTCAAATCTCCTCATGCACCAGGTATTCAGCCAAACAGCGGCCACTCGCTATATCCCAAAAGTCACACTTTTCCCTATGCCCTCATCAAAAGTAGTGCACTATATTGGGAATAGGGTGCCATTCGGGATGCATCCCCAGTCTTCCTTAAAAATATATTTAAAAAATAAACATTTTATGTGTTATTTCTAACATAAATTAGGGGTGGTTTATTACATACAACCGGAAATAACTTTTGGACATCAGAGTGACGGTAACTCACCAGAATTACAACCAGGAATACAACTTTCCCGAATTGTATCCTTTGTTTTGTACCCCTCAAGGGAATTGAACTGATACCAGAGGCTGATCCAAAACACTGCCAGCGAAGAAGAGGTATTCAGAGTGGACTCCTAGTTCGACTCAGGACGCACGCACACCACCCACCGCTTCCGAGTATATTACTCACTAATGTTCAGTCTCTGGATAATAAAGTTGACAAGCTCAGGGTTAGGATCTCCTTCCAGAGAGACATCCGGGATTGTAACATACTATGTTTCAGGGAAACATGGCTCTCTCAGAATATAGGGTCTGAGCCCATAAAGCCAGTTGTGTTCTCAGTTCATTGCGAGGACAGGAGTAAAGATCTCTCCGGGAGGAAAAAGGGAGGGGGTGTATGTTTCATGATTAACTACTCATGGTGTGATTGTGAAAACATACAGAAACTCAAGTCCTTTTGTTCACTCGACCTAGAACACCTCACAATCAAATACTAACCGTATTACCGCCCAAGATAATTATGTTCGGTTATAGTCACAGGCATGTATTTTCCCCCTCAAGCCGATACCAGACAGCTCTCAAAGAACTACACCGGACTCTATGCAAACTGGAAACCACATACCCTGAGGTCACATTTATTGTAGGGATTTTAACAAAACCAATCTGAGAAAACCGCTACCGACGTTCTACCGACACATTGACTGTAGAACTTGCTCTGAGAAAACATTGGACCACTGCTTTTTTCAACTTTCGAAGCCGTCCCCCGCTCTCCCTTCGGCAAATCTGATCACGACTCCATTTGCTTCTCCCTTCCTATAGGCAGAAAGTACTCGTGCTACAGACTATTCAAAGCTGGTCTGATCCATGCTTCAAGATTGTTTTGAACACGCGGACTGGGATATGTTCCGGGTAACCTCGGAAAATAATATTGAGGAATATACAGTGACTGAGTTTATCAGGAAATATATAGCAGATGTTGTACTCACTGTGACTATTAAAACCTACCCAAACCAGAAACTGTGGATAGATGGCAGCATTCTCGCAAAACTGAAAGCGCAAACCACCACATTTAACGATGGAACGGTGACTGGGAATATGGTTGAATACAAACATTGTAGTTATTCCGTAAGGCAATCAAACAGGTAAAATGTCAGTACAGAGACAAAGTGGAGTTGCAATTCATCGGTTCAGACACAAGACTTACAGTGGGTATAGAAACCACCCCCTTTCAAAAGGTTCACCTTTTGTTGCCTTACAGCCTGAAATGAAAACACATCCAATTGGACTTTTTCTGGCTTTATTTACACACAGTAAGTGAACCATTTAACAAAAAAAACTCATTGCAAGTAAAACAGTAAAATTCCCTATTTGGAAAAGTGACCCCCCCCCTTAGAATTGCAAACTTGCTGCGATATATCCAATCACGTTCCAGATCACAAATAAATCAATTGTAGTGACTTTGATTAGTTCAGAAAAAGCTCTACTGCTTAGTAGTGCAATTCAAAGCAAGAATCCAATATGGGCCGAAATGGATTTTCAAAGGATCTACGAGATAAAGTTGTGGAAAGGCACAAGTCAAGGGATGGACCCCTCGGAGAACAGTTAAGACCATTATTAAGAAGTGGAAGGCTTATGGCACCACCCAGACCCTGCATAGATCAGGCCGTCCCTCCAAACTGGATGACCGGGCAAGGAGGAGACTGATCAGAGAGGCTACCAAGAAGCCAATGGTGACTTTGAAGGAGCTTCAGGAATTTATGGCAAACACTGGTCAATGTGTGCATGTGACCACAATATCACAAGCGCTCCACAAATCTGGGTTCTATGGGAAGGTGGCAAGAAAAAAACCAGTCCTCCCAAAAAATCAACATCAAGTCTCATTTGAGCTTTAGTAAAAAGCACATTGTAGATTCCGAGGCCAAGTGGCAAAAGGTGCTGAGGTCAGATGAGACCAAATTGAACTTTTTGGCCTAAAATCAAAACAATATGTCTGGCGAAAACCCAATACATCTTTCCACACAAAAGACCTCATACCTACAGTAAAGCATGGCGGCAGCAGCACTTGTCAGGATAGAAGGGAAAATAGATAGTGCAAAGTACCTGCCAGGAAGATGAAAATGGGAAATGGTTCAACATGACAATGACCCAAAGCACACCACCAAAGCAACCGTACAGTGGCTGAAGGACAAGGAAGTGAATGTCCTTGAGTGGCCTAGTCAGAGCCCCGACCTAAATCCCATTGAGAATCTGTGGAATGACTTGAAAAGTGCGGTCCAAGAGCGTTCACCATGCAATATGATTTTGCTTGAACAATTCTGCAAGGAAGAATGGGCAAATATTGCACAGTCTGGTTGTGCGAAGTTGGTAGAGATGTATTCAAAGAGGCTCATGGCTGTAATTCAAGCAAAATGTGGTTGCACCAAGTTAATACTCAGGGGGGTGTTCACTTATCCAAATAGGGTATTTTACTGTTTCAATTTTTATACATTTTCTGAATCCCCCCACACACTTGGATATTGTGGGTTACTGTTATGGGGATTTTTCAGTAACATATTGTGAAATAATAATGTAATTAAACAAAACCCTTAAAAGGTTTAAAGGAAGCTGTAACCACACCTATATAGCATAAGTAAAGCCAATATACAAAAGAAATAGACACACATTGTAATCCAGACGCATGCCTGGATAAGAAGTGTCATAATATAATGAATGTACTTATGACTCTAAACTGGTGGGTGCTGATATAAACTGTATAATGAATGTTCTTATGACTATAGCCTGGTGGGTGCTGATATAATCTATATAATGAATGTTCTTATGACTATAGCCTGGTGGGTGCTGATATAATCTATATAATGAATGTTCTTATGACTCTAGCCTGGTGGGTGCTGATATAAACTATATAATGAATGTTCTTATGACTCTAGCCTGGTGGGTGCTGATATAAACTATATAATGAATGTTCTTATGACTCTAGCCTGGTGGGTGCTGATATAATCTATATAATGAATGTTCTTATGACTATAGCCTGGTGGGTGCTGATATAATCTATATAATGAATGTACTTGTGATTGCAGCCTGGTGGGTGCTGATATAATCTAAATAATGAATGTACTTGTGATTGCAGCCAATATAATCGGTTAAGTGATTTGTAGCGGGATAAATGATTTGTAGAGGCGGGAAAAAGCCTGCCTCAAAGAAATAACTTATTGTGTGAAACAATAGTGGCGCTAAGCCAAAAAGATTTGATCATTTACGTAGAGAGGAGTGACTATGTATGTGATGTAAAGATGAAACTGTATTAAAGGAGTGTGTTGAGGCTGGGAAAAACAGTTGATTCATGGACCAGCTCGGCTGGTTACTTTGTAATAAAGTCTACTTTGAATTCACAAGTTCCGGTATCTGAGAAATATTATTGGACCAATATTTATATGACATAAATGGCGAGCTTGCCAGGAGTGGCTACAATGGACCAATAAATGATGGAAAATCTTCGGCTTCAGACGGGTCTATCTGGACGAATTACACAAACCTTAAGAAGGTAAGCAATGTTCTTACTTATAGTATAAAGTTTTTGGTTAGGTTCGAGAGCAATAGATCACCATGTAGGTCTCTCCAAATTGAACGTACTAAAGGATATTGAGAGCATTTGAATTGAATGAATGCACGCAAAATAATGAAAGAAATGCTTTGGGGGTTACAATAGTTAACAGATAATATTTGTGTGGACCACTGTGGATTGGGAGTTGTGTGCTTCATCTGTGTTGGATGGTTCAGTTGAGTGGGTTAATTCTCTTGTTTTATGGGAGTTCATCTGACCTGTTTGTTCAGTCTATTTGAGTTAGGATTGTTGTCTGATTCAGTTTGGCCAGACTTGTTTGTTCAACCTGTTTGAGTTTGTGAGCGCAATTCATTGCAAACACAATTCATTCATCTTATTCAATCAATCCGAGTCATTCAATCACTCAGACGCTCATCTGGGGTATTTGGTTGATCTCGTTCAATTCATCTGTCTGCCCTGTTGACTGTTCTGCTCAATACATTTTGGGACGGCAGCTGTCCGTCTGCATGGTCGAATACAAATAAGCAAAGTCCTATGGTTACCTCTTTATTGTGTCAATAAAGGACTGCTCAGACAGGCAACAATCCTCTAGTTACCGCTTTGCTGTGTTGATGAAGTGATTCAGCGAAGGACTGCTCAGACAAGCAAAAATACTATGGTGACCGCTTTGCTGTGTTGAGGAAGTGAATCAGCAAAGGACTGCTCAGACAAGTAAAACCCTGTATAATACCGCTTTTCTGTGTGAGGAAGTGTATCAGAGAAGGGCTGAATTTGCAGGTCGCTTAGGAAAGCGTACGAGGTGTGTAAAAGTGAGTGTGGAAGTTCTCTGCTGTTGGTGGACAGGGGGTCACACACCACTCCTGGACCGTTGCTTAGGTGCGGACTGGCAGAGGGGACGTGCCCAGTCTCCGCTGAAGCAAGAATAAGTGTGAAAGTGAGTGTGAAAACTTTCTGTCCTTGGTGGGGAAAGGGTTGCACACCTCTCCTGGACCGTCACTTGAGTGTGACCTGGTAGGGAGGATGCACCCGGTCTCACACTAAAGAAGGAAAGTGTGAATGGTGCACGAATGTCTATTGAAGTATTCAGAATAGAAAGCTATAAGCTGCCAAGTGACCTAGAAATAAGGCAAACAAGAATAAAAAGGCAATTTATGAGGCTAACTACAAAAAGGCGGTGGCAGACAGGAGGAATAAGTGTACTATGAGAAAAACGAACACACACATTTAAAATAACTGAAATTTGGCTTGGAGAGTCAAGAATGTGGATAAATTACCAGTAGAAAAGTAAATAGCACAATAAAACGAAACTAGAGAGCGAAGAACAATAGATATTATAGGAGGCTAAAGGAAAAACCAGACAACAAATAAAAAACCCGTAAATAGAAATATCAGTAGCCCTAAGATAGGTAAGGAAGATAAATAAATAAAAGAGAAGCAATACTAAAAACACAAACTGTCACCAGACTAACATTAACTTCTTGGTGACAGGGGGGCACTATTGAGTAGCTTGGATGAATAAGGTGCCCAGAGTAAACTGCCTGCTACTCTGTCCCAGATGCTTTTCTTCAGACAATGAAATTCTCCAGTTGGACCCTTATTGATGATTTAAGTTAAAAACATCCTTAAGATTGATTGCAAACATCATTTGACTTGTTTCTACGACCTGTAATGGAACTTTTTGAGTTTTTGTCTGGAGGAAGTGCTCGCTCCTCATGAAGATGGAATACTGGGCTGAACATGCTGAGTGGCTAAATGATGGGCTTTATGGAACAAATCAGTCATTTATTGTCAAACTGGGATTCCTGGGAGTGTCTTCTGATGAAGATCATCAAAGATAAGTGAATATTTATAGTGTTTTTTCTAACTAATGTTGACGCCAAAATGGCAGCTATTTCTTTGGCTGAAATGGGTACTGAGCGCCCTTCTCAGATTATGCTTTTTCCGCAAAGTTTTAAAAAAATCTGACACACCGGTTGCATAGAGGATAAGTCTATCTTTAATTCTGTGAATAACACTTGCATCTTTTATCAATGTTTATGAGTATTTCTGCAAAATCACCTGATATTTTGGATCAAAACATTACTGCACGTAACGCACCAATGTAAACTGAGATTTTGGGATATAAATATGCACATCATCGAACAAAACATACATGTATTGTGTAACATGATGTCCTATGAGTGTCATCTGATGAAGATCATCAAAGGTTAGCAATTCATTTGATCTATATTTCTGCTTTTTGTGACTCCTTTCTTTGGCTGGAAAATGGCTGTGTGTTTTTGTGACTTGACTCTGACCTAACATAATTATATGTTGTGATTTCGCTGTAAAGCATTTTTGAAATCGGACACCACGGGTAGATTAACTTCTTGACGCTACCCATCCCATAAGCATGTCCCAGTTTAGGTTACCTAGTAGCACGAGTCCGAAGATAGATGGGGGCAATCAATTCACATATGGTATCGAGGGCACAGCTGGGGACAGAGGGAGGTCTATACCAAGCGGCAACAGTGAGAGACTTGTTTCTGGAAAGGTGCATTTTTAGAAGTAGAAGCTCGAATTGTTTGGGTGCAGACTTGGAGAGTAATACAGAACTCTGCAGGCTATCTTATCAGTAGATTGCAACACCGTCCCCTTGGCGGAAAATTTTATAGTTAGCAATGGAGATTTCAAGGTTTTTGGTGGTTTTCCTAAGCCAGGATTCAGACACGGCTATGACATCCGGGTTAGCAGAGTGTGCTAAAGCAGTAAGTAAAACAAACTTAGGGAGTAGGCTTCTAATGTTAACATGCATGAAACCAAGGCTTTTACGGTTACAGAAGTCAACAAATGAGAGCACCTGGGGAGTGGGAGTGGAGCTAGGCACTGTAGGGCCTGGATTAACCTCTACATCACCAGAGGAACAGAGGAGAGGTAGGATAAGGGTACGGCTAAAGGCTATACGAACTGGCCGTCTAGCACGTTCGGAACAGAGAGTAAAAGGAGCAGGTTTCTGGGCACGATAGTATAGATTCAAGGCATAGTGTACAGACAAAGGTAAGGTAGGATGTGAGTACATTGGAGGTAAACCTAGGCATTGAGTAATGATCAAAGAGAGTAGCTCTAGGTAGCCGGCCTAGCACGGCCTAGCACGCCAGAGGGGCCTGTTGGAATCCTCGGGCAGGTTATGTCGGTATTCCAATTGCAGAGGATCCGTGCCTCGTACCAGCAGTAGAAGGGGTCCGGATATTGTAGCCCAGGAGTGAGCCGGGAGATGGGTCTAGCATGGGCTAGCCCCAGGCTAGTTGTTGCTAGCTCAGGGATGGAAACATCAGCCAGGAATAGTCAACCCGGGTTGCGGTTAGCTAGCTGTGATGATCCAGATGAAAAGGTTCAGAGTTTGTGGTAGGAATTCGGGAATATGGAGAGAAAAATTGGTCCGTTATGCTCTGTTTTGAAATGCAAGATATGCAAGATGTGCAGTGGTAAGAAAACAAGTAAAATCATTTGCAGAGGAAAAACTAGAATACTGTCCACAACCATGTTTAGCTTAGTTGGTAGAACTAAAAGCTCTTACTGCAGCATGCGTTTTAGGAAAAGGGGAAACAGTAAAAATATATACTGACTCAGTATGCCACTTATTTGGAGCTGTGTGGAAACAAAGAGGATTTAAGAAAAGTGATGGAACACCCATACAACATCACTAACACATTTTAAAATTAATGACGGCATTGATGTATCCTAGAAAGCTAACAATAATAACATGCCAAACACACAAAAAGGAAATGACTTTGCTGTGAAAGGAAATAATGCAAAAAAGGCATCTAAATGTACCATTCCAATTTTAACAGCCCCAATGGTTATCATTGAATCCACACCTCAGCCAGATGATATCATTAAGATGCAGGAACGAGTCGGACCTTATGAGCAATCCATGTGGCACCAAAGGGTGGAAACCAAAGATAGCAGGGGATTATGGAGAACCCATAAAGGGACCATAGAGGCACCTGCTACATTGCTTAATTTGCTTATTACTGATGTGCATGGTTTGGACCCATGCGCTAGGGGGGAAGTGGTAAGAACATTTTAAAGCAAGGCTACTGGTCACTATACCTACAGGCACTGGTGGATGAGGCATTAGCAAAGTGTGAGATATGTGCACAAAACGGGATAACCACACCCATAGCCCATATACCAGTCCCAGGAGGGCCAATCTGACACCTAGTAATGGACTGTGTGGATATGATAAGGATGGTAAATGGCAAGAGATACATGCTGGTTATCATAGACAGATTCAGCATATGGATAGAAGCAGTATCATCAGCAGATCAGGGATCAGGAACAGTGATACAATTCTTAACCAGAGAATTAATATCCAGGTTTGGAATACCAACATAAATTAGTTCAGACAATGGATTAGCATTTATTCAATAGACAGTAAAACAGATAATACCGCAGCTAAGGATTAAGCAAAGGCTGGGATGTGTTTATCACCCCCAGTCACAAGGAATGGTAGAAAGGATACATGGTACTCTTAAGGCTAAGATAAATAAGATTTGTGCTAGTTGCAAGGCTTAATTGGGTGGGTGCACTACCACTTGCTCTAATGAGGTACCGCATGCAAACTAACAGAAATATGTATCTAACACCACATGAAATGCTTACGGGTCGACCCATGACAGCGCCAGCTCTAAGAGGGCCCTATAAAGGTCCCCCATTGGAACAATTAGAAATGGATCCAAAAGCATATATGAGACAACTTTAGGACCATCCCTACCAAAGTTTAAAAAAAAAAGATTTATAGCAGACATTTTCTGGATGTGTGGAATGAACAAACTCTTAAATGTTTTACCAGAGAGACGGGCTGGACTATGTGCTTTGGTTAGAGCAATACAACAGGTGACCATTATAAAATCCCAACAAGAGCAGACTAAAAAATATAGAATAAAAAGAGCCTATGAACATGATCCATAAGTATATTTAGATTCAATAGGACAGACTAGAGGATTTCCTAATGAATAAGAGATGAGAGATGAGATTAAATCAGGATTTGAAACAATATTCCTGTGGATATCACCGAACAAGAATTTACAATGGATAAATTACATTTACTTTAACCAACAAAGATTCATTAACTATGCAGACTCTGCATTGACAGCTTTGGGAGAAGTAGTACAGGCCACTAGCAAAATTACATGGCAGAACAGGTAGGCTTTGAATTGGCTCTTAGCAGAGAAACGTGGAGTTTGCATCATGTTCGGAGAAGAATGTTGCACCTTCATTCCCAACAACACGGCCCCATATGGATAATTTATAGAAGCTATGACCTATCTGAAAGTATTATGGCAGGAAGTAAAGGACAATTCTGGATTTGATACCCACGTTGAGACTGGTTGGATTTAACTTTGGGAGAATGGGGAGCAATGTTTACAAATATTGCTATCATGATAGGTGTTGCACTGGTGGTCATGGGAATTGTTTTGTTGTTGTGTATTACCTTTGCTGAAATCTCACCTGATACAAACCACTGTAAAACAAATGGCTGTGGGAATGGATGTTTATGACCCACCTATAGTAGTGAACCCTGTGCCTGGGGCTCCTGGACAATATACGGATAGATATGGAAAACCATACAATGCTAAATGAGGACCATTGGACAATCCTTTTGGAAACCCAGAATATTTTTATTTTTTTATTTTACCTTTATTTAACTAGGCAAGTCAGTTAAGAACAAATTCTTATTTTCAATGACGGCCTAGGAACTGTGGGTTAACTGCCCGTTCAGGGGCAGAACGACAGATTTGTACTTTGTCAGCTTGGGGGTTTGAACTTGCAACCTTCCGGTTGTCCAACGCTCTAACCACTAGGCTACCCTGCCGCCCCAGAGTAAGACCAGGAGGGGGGTGGGCTTGCCATGACTATCAGGATCAACAAAGGTTGCTGGGAATTGGACTGGATAGAGATCTCCCTGACCCTTACCCAGTACCAAACTATGGTGGAGATGATGTACCGCCTCATGTACACAAACCATTCCCAAAATGCGGTTTGTGCAAATAGTGCAAACTAGATGATGTGAATCTTGGACATGTTCATCATGCTGACCCGATTTTCAGGGCCATGTGCCAAAGGGGGGACTGCCTCTTACGTTGGGATAACAAATGTGTTTAAAGGACACACATAGTATAACAGAATATACGTAATCATGTACTCAATGTTAAAGGGATATAACCATGTAATCAATGCTAAGAGTATATAACCATGTACTCAATGTAACAGTTGCTGAATGATGTTAGACCTTCTGAATATCTGTTCGCCTAGACATGTATGTGACATAGGGTTTTCCGGTTAGAAGAGTCCACGGACCAGGCCCTTAATTCTCTAACAGGTTTTTTCAATTATGACCAAACAGCTGTTAGAGAGGTGTCTGTGAGTGAGGGCCATATGTTTAGGTGTCATATTGAGAACGATGTTATAAGAGTTTGAGGTTTAATTTATTATTTTTTTATGTTTTTCTTATATTCAACATTAAGTTATTAATGTTAAGTTCCAAAGGGGGGAATAATATAATATAATAATATTAAGTTCCAAAGGGGGGAATATATGGTGATTTTTCAGTAGCATATTGTGAAATAATAAGGTAATTAAACAGAATCCTTAAAAGGTGTAAAGGAACCTGTAACCACACCTATATAGCATAAGTAAAGCCAATATACAAAAGAAATAGACACACATTGTAATCCAGATGCATTCCCTGATAAGAAGTGTCGTAATATAATGAATGTTCTTATGACTATAGCCTGGTGGGTGCTGATATAATCTATATAATTAATGTACTTATGACTATAGCCTGGTGGGTGCTGATATAAACTGTACAATGAATGTTCTTATGACTATAGCCTGGTGGGTGCTGATATAATCTATATAATGAATGTACTTGTGATTGCAGCCTGGTGGGTGCTGATATAATCTATATAATGAATGTACTTGTGATTGCAGCCTGGTAGGGGCACCTATTATTTTTTAACCAAATTGTCACAGTTGCGGCAACAATATAATCGGTTAAGTGATTTGTAGAGTGTTAAATGATTTGTGGAGGCGCTAAGCCAAAAAGATTTGATCATTTACGTAGAGAGGAGTGACTATGTATGTGATGTAAAGATAAAACTATATTAAAGGAGTGTGCTGAGGCTGGGAGAAACAGTTGATCCATGGACCAGCTCGGTTTGTTACTTTGTAATAAAGTCTACTTTGAATTAGAAAGATCCGGTATTTGAGAAATGTTATTGAACCAATATTTATATGACACTGTGTGTAAATAAAGCCGGAAAAGCCTGATTTTATGTGTTTCCATTTCAGGCAGTAAGGCAGCAAAAGGTGAACATTTTGAAAGGGACTGGTGACTTTCTATACCCGCTGTATGTGGCAAGGTCTACAGACAATCACGGACTACAAAGGGAAAACCAGCCACACTGACGTCCTGCTTCCGGACAAGCTAAACACCTGAGGATCACACAGCGCCACCAAAGTGGAAAGCTACCAAGGACTGTGGGTTCTCATTCTCTGTGGCCGATGTGAGTAAGACATTTCTATCGGCCCAGACGGCATCCCTAGCCACGTCTTCAGTGTGCAGACCAGCTGGCTCCCTATCCCAGTCTGTTGTCCCCAGTTGTTTCAAGATGGCCATCATTGTTCCTATACCCAAGAAAGCAAAAGTAACTGAACGAAATGACTATCGCCCTATAGCACTCATTTCTGTCATCATGCTTGGAGAGACTAGTCAGGTATCATATCACCGCTACCTTGCAGTCTAGATGCACTTCAATTTGCTTACTGCCCCAATTTGCTTACTGATCCACAGATGATGCAATCGCCATCACACTGCACACTGCCCTATCCCATCTGAACAAGAGGAATACCTATGTAAGAATGTAGTTCACTGACTATAGCTCAGCATTCAACACCATTTTACCCTCCAAGCTCATCATTCATCTCGGGGCCCTGGGTCTGAACCCCGCCCTGTGAAACTGGGTCCTGGACTTCCTGAAGTGCCGCCCCCAGGTGGTGAAGGTAGGAAACAACATCTCCACTTGGCTGATCCTCAACACAGGAGCCCCACAAGGGTATTATATTCCCTGTTCACCCATGACTGTGTGGCTACGCACGCCTCCAACTCAATCATCAAGTTTGCAGAAAACAAAACAGTAGTAGACCTGATTACCAACAATGATGAGACAGCCTACAGGGAGGAGGTGAGGGCCCTGGGAGTGTGGTGCCAGGAAAATAACCTCTCACTCAACATCAAAAAAACAAAAGGAGCTGATCGGGGACTTCAGGAAACAGCAAAGGGAGCACCCCCCTATCCACATCGACTGGACCGCAGTGAAGAAGGTGAAACGTTTTAAGTTCCTCGGCATACACAGACACACTGAAATGGTCCACCCACACAGTGTGGTGAAGAAGGCGTTACAGTGCATCTTCAACCTCAGGAGGATGAAGAAATTTGGCTTGTCCCCCAAATGCCTGACAAACTTTTACAGATGCACAATCGAAAGCATCCTGTCGGACTGTATCACATTTTGATACTGCACTGCCCTCAACCGCAAGGCTCTCCAGAGGCTGATGCGGTCTGCACAACGCATCACCAGGGGCAAACAACCTGCCCTCCATGACACCTACAGCATCCAATGAGCATGAAATCAGGAAGGGTGCAAATACTTTTTCACAGCACTGTGTGTTTGTAAAAATGGACAATTGCAGAGCATACTGAGTATTATGCTAATGAGCTCCGCTCCAAAACAAGGTTTTATCTAGAAGGGATACAAAAATGTTATTTTTGTAGCAGGTTTAGGAAAATTTACACAGCAGGTTAGGAGAATTCAGTTAAACTGTATCCCAGCTAGACATGAGGCCAATAATAATACCCAGTGTGCTTTGCAGTTCATTTCAGTATGTTTATTTTCACATATACATTTATATTTTGGTAATTTAGCAGACACTCTTACCCAGAGTGACTTACAGTGATTTCAACTAAGGTATCACAGTCATAGCAAGTGAAATGTTTCTGTGACAGTTTCGGAAAATGTTGTTGCTGTTTGGGCTGGCTAATTGCAAATGTATTTCTGTTTTATAAAATACATTTCAAAATACAAGTATGTTATAGTTTGTTTTAATACATTGATCTTTATGGTATTTTGTAATTGTATATAGACATTTTTGACCATCCTTACTGCCAGTCAAGGTGAGCTCCCTGATCACTCAGCCTGCTCGCTCCCTGCCTACTCAGTCTGTATTTTCAAACTTCCTGGTAGTTTGACATGAGAGAAAATGTCATTCAAATAAAAAAAAAGTGTGGGTAATGTTTTAGCCACTCAAAAGACCATTTTACATGGGAATCGGAATGACTGTTCGGGACCTTTGAATATATGTGGGGAGGAATGCACAAGGGCACACTTCCGGTGAAAGGGCTATTATTGGAATGCTGTGAAGAAGCGTTGTGGGTTGGTCAGGCAGTCATCAGTGACAGGTAAGTCAAACGCTTGAGCAGTTTGCCTGCTCTGATTTGTCTCGCTCTTGTATCTAAACACAGTCTCATAATAGCACAATTTATATACTACAACTAAAAAAAAAATCCCATTTTATATATAATTATGATTATTAAATATTATTAGTAGCGTCCATGCAGTATTGTGTTTTACTGTACAATTATGTTATTAATTGTCCATTGGCTTGTTAAACAAGCCAAACTGATTTCTTAACAGATGACACAACAGGCTCAAGTGTTCACCAAATTGAAAATGGGGATTGGCCAACACAGATATAAGGAATGGATATGCCTTCAGCGAAGGATGACCAAACCCAATGGGAAGACCCATCTCTAAGTGATCACAACTACAGTTCAGGTGATCATGTAAAGCCCACTACCTGTGAGGCAGGGACACAGCACTTCTCTACAAAACCCTGCTGAGGAACGAAGTTAAACTGCTTTACAGAAGTGCAAGAATCTGGAGTCAAGGGGGGAGTCATTTAGCCATTACTACACCCAGAACACTATCAAGTACCTGGTGGCCATTGCACCTTGAGGTCTAGTGATGTTCATCTCCTCAGCATATGGAGGTAGATGTGGTGAAAAATATATAACATCGGATACTGGGTTCCTGGGGTACCTCTGTCCAGGTGATGAGGTCATGGCTGACCGGGGCTTAACAATGCATGATCTGCTACAAGAGAGGACGGTCAAATGAACAATTCCATCCTTCACAAAAAGAGGTGCACAGCTGTCAGAGGAGGACACCACATGTACAAGATGACTAGCTAATGTGAGGGTTCATGTGGAACACGTAATTCAAAGGCTCAAACGATTTAGAATCATCTCACAGATAGTGCCAATCAACCTCTCACCTAAAATGGACAAAATACTTTCATTCTATGCTGCCCTGTGTAACCTGCGTGGTGATATCACTCACCACGCAATACTTTGGATCTGTGCTGAATGAACTGACCAGTCAAATGCCATTCAGAGGGTCGATTTCCAAATATGAATTAAAGTTGTCAAAAGTTATGTTAAATAAACTTCAATTCATTCTATAACAACTCAACTTAATTATTTGTTTTACATACTTATTAATATTAATAAAAAACAAAGCCACCAAAACAATTTCCACAATACTGTTGATGCATTAAGTCAGGCTTTTTAATTGAAAAACAATGTGTTAATTGTAACTGCAAACAGGAGAGACATCTGACTACATACTTCTACAGAGCTGGCCTATATATTTGTCACTCAGTGACAATCTGCCTGCCTGATGCTCCTCAACAATAAATGGCAGCATTTGTGTTGAGTAGAATGCCTTCAACCTCAGGACAGCCTCTGCACAGAACTGTGCATCATAGGGAACAGGGATGAGAACTTGCTGGAACGGAGTCCAGATGAGCACCTTACTTTCTCTCAGTCCTGTGCAAAATATAGCAATTTGCAGCTGCATGTAGTAGCCACGTGGCCCATGTGGTTGCAGTTGGGGTGTGCCCTCCACCACCTTCACATCACAGGCTTTCCCATTGAAGACATCATCCAGAGAATCACAGCCCTTCCCCATGACAGGCACTTGATCTCCAACAGCTCCTTGGACTTCGGCACTCCGGCAGGGCTTGCAATAGCCATGGCTCTTCAACACTGACAGCAGTGCCTCTATGGTCCACAGAGTATCCAGTCTTCCAGCCACTGGGAGGCCATCAGCTCATTATCTTTCCCGTAGTGAGTGACTGCATTCCCTCAGGAACCTGGGATACAGATGCTCCTGGAGAAACTTACCAGGGTTGGTGGATTCCCTGATAAGGACCTTCTTGGTTGAGCGTGCAGTAACTCAAAGCTTCCTTGAGTCATGCCACAAGTGTGAGGCACTCTGCTCCTTTGTCATCTGTTCCAAAGCAGTCGACTGGGTTGTGTCAGGTTTCACATTGTAGAAGGACAGGGACTTCTGGCAGTTGTAATTGACATGCTCTCCATGTGGCTGGGAAAAAGTAGAGACTATATTAAGTTATTATATGGTGTTAGAAAGCATTGAACAGAAGATACACACATCAGTTCAAATACATTAAAATGGTACAGCCACAAATAAATATTCCTTGATATTACTGTCGGTTCAGCATTAACAGACTGGCAGAGCAGACTCCCCACAGGTAGATTCAGGTCTCTCAGGCTCCTATTCAATTCCCCCTGTGAGTGGAATGCAAGAGTGGGAGGCAGGGGTGGACATTCTGGATGCTTTTCTTCATATTGGTCACTGGCCTTATGTTGTGTGAAGTCAATGCTGTTTAACCGCTTTGGCTCAAGGTTCATCCGAGTCCCTGCATTCCATTGTCGATGCTCATCTGTGCAGGCTATGCTAGTTAGCCCACTGGACACTGCATTCTGCACCTGTGATAGAATGTTTGTTACAAAAAAAGACATTCAGAGAAAATGAGAAGATCCCATTATTAAGGAATAGGTGACGACTATGTCATCAACTTTCCAAAACAAATGCTTTTTATTATAAACTTACCTTGGTATTGTTCCCAATGAGATGAGATCACTTATACTTACCATACTTTAGGCGTTACCCCCAACCACAAGGATATTTTACAAACCTTATTCACCGAGAAAACAATAACACCAAAGACACTAATAACACCAAAGAAATACATGTGATGCTGACATGTTAAAGTACATTATATACCCTACTCACCTGGATAAGCCTACCTTGCTTCAGCAATGTGAGATTTGACAGGATACTTACTGATTCCCCACATTAATACAGCAGTTCTGTTCATCCACAAATACATGTCAACATAACCAATAAATCATGACATTCTCAATTCAGCTTTCATCCAACAAAGTGTTTGGTCTAACTGCAATGTTTAGACTGACTATTTTATCATTCTGTGTCTAGATAAGGCAGTACTGCACACTTTCAAGACCAAGTAATGCAGAGATTGATCATATCATCTGAGAACTCTACCATAACGTTAGCCTATGGATTATAATAACTGTCACCACATCACATGTAGTCTGCTTGTATGCTGTAATCACTCATGTTAAGTAATGTTAGACATAGAAATGCAAGTGACTTTGCTTATTAGCCTACCTTCCACAAAATGGAGGCTGCATGACTTTCCAAGGCCAGCGTTGCATCCAGCCGTCTCTACTGGTTCATTGTTGGATACAAGTACCCAAACAGAGAGGTAAGAGCTGCTTGATTGGCTGGGCTGAACATCGGCTTTCAAAAATTCCAATCCTGTTCCCTCCTCCTGGTGAAGCCATTTGTGTTTGTTCCCAATTGTGTGCCATCTTTTGTTTTTGTTTATTTGTTAATGATGCACATTCGATGTAATTCACTAGCGTTGACGGAAATTGTGAAACGGAAACACAAACACAATCGCGTTTGAATGGAACTGGGTCAAGTGGGCGTGTCTACATAAGTCGAATATAGTGCTTACTTTTGACCAGAGTTAAGTCCATAGGGCCAATTACATTCTGTAATTGCATTTTTGTCCCCCCCTAGTTTTATAATTGGAATGTAATACAAAACGAGGCAAAGTTGTGCTTTAGGACCATGCGAAAGCCTCAGAGCGGTAGGTTAAGCTGTTTGGAGTGTTTATCTGACTGGAAAACAAAAAATGTTATGTCCCCCCGTTTGTAAGGTTTGTGAAATGAAAATGTTCAGTTATATTCCATGATATTCTTAAAATATATGTGTTGACTGAATATAAGCAGCAAGTGATGTGTGCTAAATAAACAAGTTGATGGCTCAGTCATATGGCCTCAGCTACAAGGCACAGATCAAATACAACTCAAAAACAGGTTTCACATATTTTCAAGACCTGAGCTATTTAATTGGTTTGTTTTATTTATCACATTTACTTATGGAATTTTCCTGAATATACAACAAAAATAGAAAGAAGCTGATAGAGCATCTGGTGGAGCATGGAGTGAAAGTGTGCTGTACTGTAAGTACGCTACAACACTGTGGGACAGGTGGAAATGGTTTAGCAGCCTGAAAATAAATTGGAATACAAAAGAAGCCATCCACCCTTAATGTCAATGTCAGGTTGTTTTCTTTTCACTGAATCTCCGTTAGGATATTGGTTAGGCTACAATTAGGCTGTGGAATAATGTAGCCTAAATAAATAAAGAGTAAGCCTATTATTTTGCTCAACCCCGTACAGTAAAGGCAACTCCAAATGTCCGCAGAGGTTGTGTAATACATTATGAACACGAGACTCACATGTTGCAGTTCATTTATTGTTTAATTATTCAAGGCTCCCTTTGTTATTTTGTTTAATATAAATAAAATGCTTGAATTAATGGATGATATATATCGAAGAACACTGGAGGTCATGGGGCAATTATCAGAGGACACAACAGTTAATCTGATACAAGACTATCAATATTGCAGACCTGCTTTGCCCTAACGAAAAATGCAACAATTTACAAATATGTCAATTTATTATAATCCACATAATAATCAAATCAACCTTATAATAGGTAATGATTTATATATTTCCAAAAGAAAGACGCATTTACAGGATTTGTTCATCAACATCTTTATGTTTTTGTTAATAAAATAATAGTTGTAGGCTTGGCAGTGTTACGGATTAATGTTTTCAGTTGATGCCAAACAAGTTTGATCTGGTTAAAATCAGGAGATCTACAAAAATATGTCTAGATGTACTGTAGGTCTCTTGTAGGCGAGGTGAGTCTCACTAGTGTTGAGTAATGTGCTGTTGTAGGTTTACTTACTCTGCTGGAGTCTTGACCCAGTTTATGCCCTCATTTGCAATGCAAACCCAGGCGGCAGTGTGTTTTGAGTCATTGTCTGCATTTGAGAGAGATCGCTCATCATCATAGCTACAGTATGTGCAACAGCCTAATCAAAGTGAGGACGTGGGAGGTCTGCTGTATACTTATGGTCTATTGTAACCTGGACTCATACCTTTCCAGTACTCTTCACCCCACCCTTAACTTCTTCGGCATAGGGGGCAGCATTTTCACTTTTGGATAAATAGCGTGCCCAAATTCAACTTCCTGCTACTCATCCCCAGAATATAAGATATGCATATTATTAGTAGATTTGGATAGAAAACACTCTGAAGTTTCTAAAATTGTTGGAATCATGTCTGAGTATAACAAAACGTATGTAGCAGGCAAAACCCAGAGGTCAAACCACTCGAGGTCACTACCGCTTTCACTGGATGTCACCAGTCTTTAGAAATTGATTGAGGTTATTCCTTTGTGTAATGAAGAAGTACGGCCATCTGAATGAGTGTCACTTTAAGTGTACTTTTTGAGAGAGGCGGCGCATGACTCAAAAAAGTTGTGTTAGTTTGTTGTCTTTCTGTATTGAACACAGATAGTCCCGTCTTCAATTTGATCGATTATTAACGTTTAGAAATACTTAAAGCTGTATTACAAAAGTAGTTTGAAATGTTTTGGCAAAGTTTACAGGTAACTTTTGAGATATTTTGTAGTGATGGTGCGCAAATTGGAAGCTGTGTTTTTCTGGATCAAACGCGCCAAATAAATGGACATTTTGCATATATATCGATGGAATAAATCGAACAAAAGGGCCATTTGTGATGTTTATGGGACATATTGGAGTGCCAACAAAAGAAGCTCGTCAAAGGTAAGGCATGATTTATATTTTATTTCTGCATTTTGTGTCACGCCTGCAGGGTTGAAATATGCTACTCTCTCTTTGTTTACTGTTGTGCTATTATCAGATAATAGAATCTTGTGCTTTCGCCGAAAAGCCTTTTTGAAATCTGACATGTTGGCTGGATTCACAATGAGTGTAGCTTTAATTTGGTATCTTACATGTGTGATTTAATGAAAGTCTGATTTTCATAGTATTTTATTTGAATTTGGCGCTATGCATTTTCCCTGGCTATTGGCCAAGTGGGACTCAAGCGTCCCCAATACCATAAGAAGTTAGGGCAAATCTGGTCTGTAATAGGACGGGGGGGGGGGTTCACACCTAGCTCAGCTCTTAGAATATTCTTCAGTATATGTTGAATAGTCTATTGTTCAGCTATTAGCCCCCCTCCCCAACTTGCATCAAATGAATATCTTTTTGTCGAGAGCAAAACTTGATTAAGTTAAAATTACATTTTCTGAAAGCAACTTTATTTTTCAATCAAAAATAATTGTTCTAAAAGCAAAAATGAAGCTTCAAAGTAAAAACAAAAGTGCAATTAATATTTTGTAATAGAGCACAAAACTTCATGCATTTTATCCTACCCAAAATATTTTGAGAACAAAAAATGTATTTGAAAACAAAACTCAAATTTTATTTCGCTATCAACCACCCTCTACTTTGGCCATTTTTTGAGTGACAGTTTGGCATACATACCGTAGAATGATAAATCATGCAATTATCATTCTCAAGCTAACCAAAAGCATTTCGCTACGGACGCCTGTTTTCACCATTTTCATTTGAATTAATCTAACTTCTTTCATGGCAACTCATAAGCAGGCCATGTCCTATTTGTTTCATAGTCGATATATAATCATATTTCATGACAGTGTAACGGTTAGCTTTTTTTTACAGAAGGATGAAAGAACACAATATGTCTGTCAGGGATTGCTATTCTGATATGTCAGATGAAGAGTTAGACCAGAAAGTCAGAGCCATTAAGGCAAGGATGCCCCATGCGGGCTTTAGAATGTTCAAAGGAAGTCTCAGAGCAATGGGCCACCATGTACAATGGAAAAGAGTTAAGGAGTCTTTGCAGTGGGTAGATGGTGCAGGTATCATTTCCAGAATGATCGAGCTTCATTGCATTGCTCTGCAAAAATACTTTGTTCCTGTCTCTCGTCCACATTGATACAAATCATAAATTAATAAGCTACTAAGATGTATAATGCCTCCCTCAAATCTAAGAAGTTATTTAAACTTTTTTATTCTGACTTATTCGTAGATACATTTTCAATTATGTATTAAATTGGTGTTGTTCTTCAACTGGTAATACATATATAATGAAGCAGGTTAATAGGTTAAACATTTCACTTTTAGTTCCAATGCTTTTTTTCAAGACACAACAGGTATATTATTTTGTATACATGTTGCAAATGTCCCATCACCTAATGAACAACCACAATGCCAGTCTGGTGTTAGACATCTGCTTCTTTAGATTGAACGGTCATATCTCAGTTATTGTTTTCATATCTGAAAAAAATAAGCTATTTTCTTTACTTTCAGAGTGCGAGCTGATCAAGGGGTTGAAAATTAAATATTGCCAGATGTTCACTGTCAGAGGAACATGCCGTGGAAGCTTTTTTGCTGGCAAAATTACCTCTGTCCATAACCAGAGGTAATTAAACTGTTCTGTGTTCTTTTTCTCTCTTCCTCTCTGCCTGTCTTGTTGTACATGGAACCTTTCTCACATGCACAGTTTGGAGGAAGAAGGATACCTTGACCTGTCGAATTCTATCCACCTCTTCTGTGTGGGATATGTGTTCCTACTTTGTCTGCGGGAATATCTGCAGCATTTCACAGAGTTGGAATAATCACCCTTTAAGTACAGAAGCGAATCTGACACCTCACCCGCTGTGGCATATCGAAATGCTCCAAACACCTGTACACATTTTTGTTTTTGCCTTGGCACTACACAGCTGATTCAAATGATCAAGTCATCATCAAGCTTCATGTGGTATTTAAGTCTAATAATGACATTATCTTCTATTGTTTGTCCACATGCCTGTTTTTCAGCATAAAGTACTCTGTAGCCACTTAGTGTGGACACCAGGTGACACATACACACAATAACAGCCTTTCTTCTTCACTTCATCCCTCTCCCACTTCTCCTTAAATCCTCTAGTTAATATCAGCTGTGTTGATGAACCCCTCACGCATCTCAACTAGCTGACACAAGGGCACAGCATGATCACAGGTGAGAGGTCACTTGCTCAGGTCAACAGGAAGTATTATTAAAGAGATGCTTTACATTGAAATACATATAGAGATGTAGTAGTCCACGCGTTAATGATCCAAGGTCAGTTTTGCATTTCACCCCCTGATGATTATGGTGACTGACCAAGTTAGAATTTTAAAAAACAAGGCTTAATCATGCTCTCTCTCTATCCATCCATCTGTCTGTCATCTGCAGGTATATTTTGATGTGAGAGAGGACTCCAGTCCCATCATCGCCACCTCACCCACTCTTAAAACTTCTTAAGGCTAGGGGGTACTATTTTAACGTCCAGATGAAAAGTGTAAAAAGTAAACTGCCTGCTACTCTGGCCCAGAAGCTAGGATATGCATATATTTGGATTTGGATAGAATACACTCTAGTTTCGAAAACAGTTATAATTATGTCTGTGAGTATAACAGGACTTATTTGGCAGGCGAAACCCAGAGGACAAACCATCCAGGATTTTTTTTTTAGGTCACTTTATTTTCAATGGATTTTCTTTGTGGATCAAGATTTCTAAGGCACTTGCTTGCAGTTTCGATCACTTCCACTAGATGTCAACAGTCTTTAGAAATTGGTTGATGTTTTTCTTTGAGAAATGAAGAAGTAGCCATTTCCTTTCTGAGAGTCAAGCCAAGTGTACTGTTGTGGTTCCACTTTGTTTTCGTCCGGTACTGAACACAGTTTATTCCGTCTGAAATTTTATTGATTATTTAAGTTTAAAAATATCTAAAGTTGAATCAGGAAAGTTGTTTGAAACGTTTGGATCAAGTTTACAGGTAACTTATTAGATACTTTGCAGTCATGTTGCGCGAGTTGGAACCGGTGTATTTTCTGACTCAAACTCGCCAAATAAATGTGTAACGGTTCTCTTTTTGTGAAGGGGAGTCGGACCAAAATGCAGCGTGTAGATTGCGATCCATGTTTTAATCAACAAACGTAAAACACGAATCAATACAAAAACTACAAAAAACAACAAACGTGGAAACGTAACGAAAACCGAAACAGCCCTATCTGGTGAAAACACAGAGACAGGAACAATCACCCACAAACACACAGTGAAACCCAGGCTACCTAAATATGGTTCCCAATCAGAGACAATGACTAACACCTGCCTCTGATTGAGAACCATATCAGGCCAGACATAGAAATAGACAAACTAGACATGAAACATAGAATGCCCACTCAGCTCACACCCTGACCAAACAAAACATAGAAATATACAAAGTAAACTATGGTCAGGGTGTGAGAGTACCCCCCCAAGGTGCGGACTCCGGCCGCAAAACCTGAACCTATAGGGGAGGGTCTGGGTGGGCATCTGTCCGCGGTGGCGGCTCTGGTGCTGGACGTGGCCCCCACTTCACCGTAGTCTTCCCCCCCCTTGTCTGCTTCCGTGACCTCCTAGCCACGGCAACCCTACTTAATAACACGGGACAGAGGGGCAGCTCGGGACAGAGGGGCAGCTCGGGACAGAGGGGCAGCTCGGGACAGAGGGGCAGCTCGGGACAGAGGGACAGCTCGGGACAGAGGGACAGCTCGGGACAAAGGGGCTCTTCAGACTCCGACAGCACAGGAGAGGAGGAAGGCTCTGGCAGATCCTGGCTGACTGGCGGATCTGGAAGAGTCTGGCTGACTGGCGGATCTGGAAGAGTCTGGCAGACTGGCGGATCTGGAAGGGTCTGGCAGACTGGCGGATCTGGAAGGGTCTGGCAGACTGGCGGATCCTGGCTGACTGGCAGTTCTGGCAGATCCTGGCTGACTGGCGGATCCTGGCAGACTGGCGGATCCTGGCTGGCTGGCGGATCTAACTGATCCTGGCAGACTGGCGGCACTTGCGGCGCTGGACAGACTGGCGGAACTGGGCAGACTGGCGGCACTGGCGGCGCTGGGCAGACTGACGGCACTGGCGGCGCTGGGCAGACTGGCGGCACAAGAAGAGTCTGGTTGACTGGCGGATCTGGAAGAGTCCTGTTGACTGGCAGATCTGGAAGAGTCCGGCTGACTGGCAGATCTGGAAGAGTCTGGCTGACTGGCGGATCTGGAAGAGTCCGGTTGACTGGCATATCTGGAAGAGTCTGGTTGACTGGCGGATCTGGAAGAGTCTGGCAGATCTGGAAGAGTCTGGTTGACTGACGGATCTGGAAGAGTCTGGCTGACTGGCGGATCTGGAAGAGTCCAGCTGACTGGCAGATCTGGAAGAGTCCCGCTGACTGGCAGATCTGGAAGAGTCCGGCTGACTGGCAGATCTGGAAGAGTCCGGCTGACTGGCAGATCTGGAAGAGTCTGGCAGATCTGGAAGAGTCTGTTTGACTGACGGATCTGGAAGAGTCTGGCTGACTGGCGGATCTGAAAGAGTCTGGTTGACTGACGGATCTGGAAGAGTCAGGCTGACTGGCAGATCTGGAAGAGTCTGGCAGATCTGGAAGAGTCTGGTTGACTGACGGATCTGGAAGAGTCTGGCTGACTGGCGGATCTGAAGAGTCTGGTTGACTGACGGATCTGGAAGAGTCTGGCTGACTGGCAGATCTGGAAGAGTCTGGCTGACTGGCAGATCTGGAAGAGTCTGGCTGACTGGCAGATCTGGAAGAGTCTGGCTGACTGGCGGATCTGGAAGAGTCCAGCTGACTGGCAGATCTGGAAGAGTCCAGCTGACTCGCAGATCTGGAAGAGTCCGGTTGATTGGCGGATCTGGAAGAGTCCGGCTGACTGGCAGATCTGGAAGAGTCTGGTTGACTGACGGATCTGGAAGAGTCCGGCTGACTGGCAGATCTGGAAGAGTCTTGCAGATCTGGAAGAGTCTGGTTGACTGACGGATCTGGAAGAGTCAGGCTGACTGGCAGATCTGGAAGAGTCTGGCAGATCTGGAAGAGTCTGGCTGACTGGCAGATCTGGAAAAGTCTGGCTGACTGGCGGATCTGGAAGAGTCTGGTTGACTGGCAGATCTGGAAGAGTCCGGTTGACTGGCGGATCTGGAAGAGTCTGGCAGATCTGGAAGAGTCTGGTTGACTGACGGATCTGGAAGAGTCTGGCTGACTGGCGGATCTGGAAGAGTCCAGCTGACTGGCAGATCTGGAAGAGTCCGGTTGATTGGTGGATCTGGAAGAGTCCGGCTGACTGGCAGATCTGGAAGAGTCTGGCTGACTGGCGGATCTGGAAGAGTCCAGCTGACTGGCAGATCTGGAAGAGTCCGGTTGATTGGTGGATCTGGAAGAGTCCAGCTGACTGGCAGATCTGTTTGAGTCCGGTTGATTGGCGGATCTGGAAGAGTCCGGCTGACTGGCAGATCTGGAAGAGTCCGGCTGACTGGCAGATCTGGAAGAGTCCGGCTGACTGGCAGATCTGGAAGAGTCTGGCTGACTGGCAGATCTGGAAGAGTCTGGCAGATCTGGAAGAGTCTGGTTGACTGACGGATCTGGAAGAGTCAGGCTGACTGGCAGATCTGGAAGAGTCTGGCAGATCTGGAAGAGTCTGGCTGACTGGCAGATCTGGAAGAGTCTGGCAGATCTGGAAGAGTCTGGTTGACTGACGGATCTGGAAGAGTCAGGCTGACTGGCAGATCTGGAAGAGTCTGGCAGATCTGGAAGAGTCCGGTTGACTGGCAGATCTGGAAGAGTCTGGCTGACTGGCGGATCTGGAAGAGTCCAGCTGACTGGCAGATCTGGAAGAGTCCAGCTGACTCGCAGATCTGGAAGAGTCCGGTTGATTGGCGGATCTGGAAGAGTCCGGCTGACTGGCAGATCTGGAAGAGTCCGGCTGACTGGCAGATCTGGAAGAGTCCGGCTGACTGGCAGATCTGGAAGAGTCTGGCTGACTGGCAGATCTGGAAGAGTCTGGCAGATCTGGAAGAGTCTGGTTGACTGACGGATCTGGAAGAGTCCGGCTGACTGGCAGATCTGGAAGAGTCTTGCAGATCTGGAAGAGTCTGGTTGACTGACGGATCTGGAAGAGTCAGGCTGACTGGCAGATCTGGAAGAGTCTGGCAGATCTGGAAGAGTCTGGCTGACTGGCAGATCTGGAAGAGTCTGGCTGACTGGCGGATCTGGAAGAGTCTGGTTGACTGGCAGATCTGGAAGAGTCCGGTTGACTGGCAGATCTGGAAGAGTCTGGTTGACTGACGGATCTGGAAGAGTCTGGCTGACTGGCGGATCTGGAAGAGTCCAGCTGACTGGCAGATCTGGAAGAGTCCGGTTGATTGGTGGATCTGGAAGAGTCCGGCTGACTGGCAGATCTGGAAGAGTCCGGCTGACTGGCAGATCTGGAAGAGTCCGGCTGACTGGCAGATCTGGAAGAGATCTGGAAGAGTCTGGCTGACTGGCAGATCTGGAAGAGTCTGGCTGACTGGCAGATCTGGAAGAGTCTGGTTGACTGGCAGATCTGGAAGAGTCTGGCTGACTGGCAGATCTGGAAGAGTCTGGCTGACTGGCAGATCTGGAAGAGTCTGGCTGACTGGCGGATCTGGAAGAGTCTGGCTGACTGGCAGATCTGGAAGAGTCTGGCTGACTGGCAGATCTGGAAGAGTCTGGCTGACTGATCTGGCTGCTCCATGCTGACTGGCGGCTCTGGCTGCTCCACGGTGACTGGTGGCTCTGGCAGATCCTAAGGCTGACAGTTCTGGCGGCTGACTACAGACTGGCAGCTCTAGACTGACTGATACAGGCTGGCAGCTCCATGCAGACTGGCAGGCTTGCAGACTGGCAGCTCCACGGTGACTGGTGGCTCTGGCTGCTCCTTGCAGGCTGACAGCTCCGTGCAGACTGGCAGCTCCTTACAGACTGGCATCTCTGGCAGCTCCTTGCAGACTGGCAGCTCCTTGCAGACTGGCAGCTCCGTGCAGACTGGCAGCTCCTTGCAGACTGGCAGCTCCTTGCAGACTGGCAGCTCCGTGCAGACTGGCAGCTCCTTGCAGACTGACAGCTCCTTGCAGACTGACAGCTCCGTGCAGACTGGCAGCTCCTTGCAGACTGGCATCTCCGGCTGCTCCATGCAGACTGACATCTCCGGCTGCTCCATGCAGACTGACATCTCCGGCTGCTCCATGCAGACTGACAGCTCTGGCTGCTCCATGCAGGCTGGCAGCTCTGGGTGCTCCATGCAGGCTGGCAGCTCTGGGTGCTCCATGCAGGCTGGCAGCTCTGGGTGCTCCATGTAGGCTGGCAGCTCTGGCTGCTTCATGCAGACTGACAGCTCTGGCTGCTCCATGCAGACTGGCAGCTCTGGGTGCTCCATGCAGGCTGGCAGCTCTGGGTGCTCCATGCAGGCTGGCAGCTCTGGGTGCTCCATGCAGGCTGGCAGCTCTGGGTGCTCCATGCAGGCTAGCAGCTCTGGCTGCGCTGAACAGACAGGAGACCCCAGCAGCGCTGTAGAGGAGGAAGGCTCTGGCTACGCTGAACAGGCGGGAGACTCCGACCGCGCTGGAGAGGCGAGGCTGCTACCGGAGGGCTGGGGTGTGGAGGTGGTACTGGATAGACCGGACCGTGCAGGCGCACTGGAGCTCTTGAGCACCGAGCCTGCCCAACCTTACCTGGTTGAATGCTCTCGGTCGCCCTGCCAGTGCGGCGAGGTGGAATAGCCCGCACTGGGCTATGCAGGCGAACCGGAGACACCGAGCGCAAGGCTGGTACCATATAAGACTGCCCAAAGAGATGCACTGGGGACCAGATGCATAGAGCCGGCTTCATGGCATTTGGCTCGACGCTCAATCTAGCCCGGCCGATATGCGGAGCTGGAATATACCGCACCGGGCTATGCACCCGCACTGAGGACACCGTGCGCACCACTGCATAACACGGTGCCTGCCCGGTCTCTCTAGCCCCCCGGTAAGCACAGGGAGTTTGCGCAGGTCTCTTACCTGGCGTAGCCCTACTCCCTGTGAGCCCCCCCCCAAGAAATTTTTGGGGCTGACTCTCGGGCTTCATTGCCAACCGTGTTCCCTCATATCGCCGGCTCCTCTCTCCGGCTGCCTCTGCTCTCCTCGCTGCCTCCACCTGTTCCCATGGAAGGCGATCCCTTCCCGCCAGGATCTCCTCCCATGTATAGCAACCCTTGCCATCCAATATATCATCCCATGTCCAATCCTCATTGTGCCGCTGTTGCTGCCTTTGTTGCTTCTCCTGTGGCTCCTGCCTGTTGACACGCCGCTTGGTCCCGTTGCGGTGGGTGATTCTGTAACGGTTCTCTTTTTGTGAAGGAGAGTTGGACCAAAATGCGGCGTGTAGATTGCGATCCATGTTTTAATCAACAAACATAAAACACGAATCAATACAAAAACTACAAAAAACAACAAACGTGGAAACGTAACGAAAACCGAAACAGCCCTATCTGGTGAAAACACAGAGACAGGAACAATCACCCACAAACACACAGTGAAACCCAGGCTACCTAAATATGGTTCCCAATCAGAGACAATGACTAACACCTGCCTCTGATTGAGAACCATATCAGGCCAGACATAGAAATAGACAAACTAGACATGAAACATAGAATGCCCACTCAGCTCACACCAAGCTGACCAACCAAAACATAGAAATATACAAAGTAAACTATGGTCAGGGTGTGACAGTACCCCCCCCCAATGTGCGGACTCCGGCCGCAAAACCTGAACCTATAGGGGAGGGTCTGGGTGGGCATCTGTCCGCGGTGGGGGCTCTGGTGCTGGACGTGGCCCCCACTTCACCGCTTCCATGACCTCCTAGCCACGGCAACCCTACTTAATAACACGGGATAGAGGGGCAGCTCGGGACAGAGGGGCAGCTCGGGACAGAGGGGCAGCTCGGGACAGAGGGGCAGCTCGGGACAAAGGAGCTCTTCAGACTCCGACAGCACAGGAGAGGAGGAAGGCTCTGGCAAATCCTGGCTGACTGGCGGATCTGGAAGAGTCTGGCTGACTGGCGGATCTGGAAGAGTCTGGCGACATCCGTTGCTGTAGGTGTCCTGGAGGGCAGGTAGTTTGCCCAAGCATTGGCCACACCGCACCACCCTCTAGAGAGCCCTGCGGTTGTGGGCGGTGCAGTTACCTTAACAGGCGGTGATACAGCCCGACATGATGGTCTCAATTGTGCATCTGTAAAAGTTTGAAGGTTTTATGGGCCAAGACAAATTTCTTCAGCCTCCTGAGGTTCAAGAGGTGCTGTTGCGCCTTCTTCACCACACTGTCTGTGTGGGTGGACGATTTCAGATAGTCAATGATGTGTACACTGAGGAACTTGAAACTTTCCACATTCTCCACTGTGGTCAAGTTGATGTGGATAGGGGCGTACTCCCTCTGCTGTTTCCTGAAGTCCACGATCAGCTCCTTTGTTTTGTTGATGTTGAGTGAGAGGTTTTTTTCCTGGCACCACTCTCCCAGGGCCCTCACCTCCTCCCTGTAGGCTGTCTCGTCATTGTTGGTAATCAGGCCTACTACCGCTGTGTCATCTGCAATCTTGATGATTGAGTTGGAAGCATGGGTAGCCATTCAGTCATGGGTGAACAGGGAGTACAGGAGGGGGCTGAGTACGCACCCTTGTGGGGCCGATCAGCAAAGTGGAGGTGTTGTTTCCTACCTTCACCACCTGGGGGTGGCCCGTCAGGAAGTCCAAGACCCAGTTGCACAGGTGGGGTTCAAACCCAGGGCCCGAACTTAATGATGAGTTTGGAGGGTACTATCGTGTTGAATGCTGAGCTATAGTCAATGAACAGCATTCTTACATAGTTATTCCTCTTATCCAGAAGGGATAGAGCAGTGTGCAGTGTGATGGCAATCGTGTCATCTGTGGATCTATTGGGGGAAGTAAGCAAATTGAAGTGGGTCTAGGTGATATGATCCTTAACTAGCCTCTCAAAGCATGTCATGATGACAGAAGTGATTGCTAGGGGGCAATAGTCATTTAGTTCAGTTCAGAGTCACAAAAACCACAAATAGAGATACAATGAATCACTAACCTTTGATCATCTTCATCGGATGACACGCATATGACTTCATGTTACACAATACATGTATGTTTCGTTTGATAAAGTTCATATTTATCAAAATATGAGTTTACATTGGCACGTTACATTCACTAGTTCCAAAAACATCCAGTGATTTTGCATAGCCACAACATTCAACAGAAATACTCATTTCTCCATTTCTCACTACTCTGCAAGCATGACACTCCAACCAGTTTCCTAGTTAGATATTTTTTGAGTTTCCTAGTTCATAAGTAGCCCGAGCACAGCATACTTTTATTTGACACGTATTTAAATTGATTGTTTTTCTCACCCATCTCCACACAATATCCCATAATGACAAAGTGTTTGCAGATTTATTGAAAATGAAATACAGAAATATATAATTTACATAAGTATTTACACCCCTGAGTCAATACATGTTAGAATCACTTTTGGCAGCAATTATAACTGTGTTTTCTTTCTGGCTAAGTCTCTAGGACCTTTCCACACCTGGATTGTGCAACATTTGTCCATTATTCATTTCTAAATTCTTCAACGTCCTTCAAATTGGTTGTTGATCATTGCTAGCCAACCAATCTCAGGTCTTGCCATAGTTTTATGAGTAGATTTAAGTCAAAACTGTAACTTAGCCACTCAGGAACATTCACTGTTTTCTTGGTAAGCAACTCCAGTTTAGATGTGGCCTTGTGTTTTAGGTTATTGACCTGCTGAAAGGTGAATTCATCTCCCAGTGTTACGGCATTCAGAGGTGGAAGAAGGATCGGACCAAAACGCAGCGTGGTAAGTGTTCATGATGATTTATTCAAAACGAACTGAACACTGAAATACAAAACAATAAACAATGTGAACAAAACAAAAACCGAAACAGTACCGTGTGGCCCAAATACTCACACAGAAACAAACACCCACAAACCAAAAGTGAAACCCAGGCTACCTAAGTATGATTCTCAATTAGAGACAACTTGTCCTGCTGTCTGGTGGAAAGCAACCAGTGTTTCCTCTATGATTTTGCCTATGCTTAGCTCCATTCCATTTCTTTTTAACTTGAAAAACTCCCCCGTCCTTAAAACCTGTTAAAGATAGGGCTGACTACTGCCCCCTTTGGAGGAATTGCGTGCCCATAGTAAACAGAAATAAAATCTGTCAAAAATTGCTAATATATGCATATAATAATAATTATTGAATAGAAAACACTCTAAAGCTTCTAAAACCGTTCAAATTATGTCTGTATGTAAAGCAGAACTCTCAGGGCAGCCATTCTCCCAAACTCTCTCTTGTCATCATGAAAGTTGGCCCAACTTTGACGTCATCGCCCCCACCCTTCCCAACCAGCTACAGATCTGGGAACAGTTCCTATCTCTTCAGCGCTGTGTCCTCTTTCAGTGGGGCCTCTCATTGTGAGAATCGCGCTCTCCCTCGAGTTTTGGCGGGCTGAAACCTCCGGGTCACGCGAAAATACATGTACTTTCATGCGCGCGTCGGGTCCGGAGCTCTCTTTGTTCCAGGTTTGACCAAACGATGTAGGTTTGTCTGTTCGAGCTAAGGATTGTTTTGCATGTTTAGAACATGCTAAAGTTTGATTCTGCACTTAGTTTGACCAGTTTAGTCGACATATAATATGTAATTTTGAAGTTTAGATGCGCATCCACTAGAATTTTGGCTGCATTTCAATTTGTCGTGTTTGATAACCTAAAGACACAGACTTGAAAACCAAACGCAGTTTTTGGTAAGTATAACTCCTTCCACGTCTTCTGATTGAAGAACATCAAAGGTAAGGGAATATTTATGTGTTAATTTTGGGTTTCTGTGGACTCCAAGATAGCGGAGTCATATTGCTAATCTATGAGCGCCGTCTCATATTATAGCCTAGTGAACGAATTCTGTAACGTTAAAAATAAATGTAACACAGCGGTTGCATTAAGAAGAAGTGTATCTTTCTAACTATATGTAGAACATGTATATTTAGTCAAAGTTTATGATGTATATTGCTTGTTATCTGACGTTATCTGCCGGGGCTATCATCATTTCTCCGGACATTTGAGTAGCATTGTTTGAACATGGCGTCATTGTAAACAGAGATTTATGGATATAAATAGCATATTATTGAAAAAAACATAAATGTACTGTATAACATGTCCTATAACTGTCATCGGATGAAGATTTTCAAAAGGTTAGTGAATTATTTTTCTTTTAATCCTGCGGTGGTTGATTGCATATTTTGTTCACCGTGGCTATTCAAATTAGCTGTGTCTTTGGTGGTGGTTTGACAAAAATATGTGCTATGTTTTTGCCGTAAAACATTTTAGAAATCTGACTTGCTGGCTAGATGAACAAGGTGTTTATCTTTCATTTGAGCTATTGGACTTGTTAATGTGTGGAGGTTAAATATTTCTAAGAATATTTTTGCATTCCATGCGCCACGTTCCAGCTGAACGGGGGAGGGGTCGTTCCCAAAAGGGAACCCTAACCCGTCAACAGGTTTTTAATGATTACAAGCATACCCATTACATGATGCAGCCAAAATGTGGAGAGTGGTACTCAGTAATGTGTTGTATTGGATTTGCCACAAACATAAAACTTAGTATTCAGGACAAAAAGTGAATTGCTTTGCAACATTTATTTAAATGTAGTGCCTTGTTGCAAACAGGATGCATGTTTTGGAATATGTTTTATTCTGTATAGGCTTCCTTCTTTTCACTATGTCAATTAGGATAGTATTGTGGAGTAATTACAATGTTGTTGATCCATCCTCAGTTTTCTCCTAACACAGCCATTAAACTCTGTAACTGTTTTAAAGTCACCATTGGCCTCACGGTGAAATTCCCTGAACAAAGCATTACGCAGAGTGCAACATTTGCACACTCCCTACAAACTTTTTGAAAAAAACTGCTGAGATGTGACTGCAGGTAGTACCATCCCAGACCGCTTTAGGAGAACCGCCACACCATTCCTTGCAACTGGATCTTGATCAAGCAGCACTTTTGAGACGGGCCCTTGGACCCCAGGTGGAAGGGATTGTTCCAGATTCTGCTGACCACCCAGACTGCAGTGAAGTACCAGGGTCAAAATGCAGAGGAACCTGAGACGACTTCTGCTGGAAAGCGGTAAAGGCACTGCAGTAAATCTGGGACTGGTATCATGCCTGGCCCTGTTTATATTACTAGAGTCCAGTGAAGCAGGGCCAGGAGATCCAGAGAGAATGGTCATTACCACCATGTTGACCAATATGATTGTGCCCTTTCTCAAAGGAGTGATTGTCACATTTGCAAAGGTAAAACCTGTACTCCCTTAAATCCTTGTAAATTATGTTTCTTATTATCATTGTTAGTAACGCAAGATTCTGAAGCCTCTGATTGGAGATAGAGAAGTTAACGTTTCCCTTTGATTGATTGCTGGTATAGTTGTGCTTATGTCAACTCAATCATCAAGTTTGCGGACGACACAACAGTGGTAGGCTTGATTACCAACAACGACGAGACGGCCTACAGGGAGGAGGTGAGGGCCCTCGGAGTGTGGTGTCAGGAAAATAACCTCACACTCAACGTCAACAAAACTAAGGAGATGATTGTGGACTTCAGGAAACAGCAGAGGGAACACCCCCCCATCCACATCGATGGAACAGTAGTGGAGAGGGTAGCAAGTTTTAAGTTCCTCGGCATACACATCACAGACAAACTGAATTGGTCCACTCACACAGACAGCATCGTGAGGAAGGCGCAGCAGCGCCTCTTCAACCTCAGGAGGCTGAAGAAATTCGGCTTGTCACCAAAAGCACTCACAAACTTCTACAGATGCACAATCGAGAGCATCCTGGCGGGCTGTATCACCGCCTGGTATGGCAACTGCACCGCCCTCAACCGTAAGGCTCTCCAGAGGGTAGTGAGGTCTGCACAACGCATCACCGGGGGCAAACTACCTGCCCTCCAGGACACCTACACCACCCGATGCTACAGGAAGGCCATAAAGATCATCAAGGACATCAACCACCCGAGCCACTGCCTGTTCACCCCGCTGCCATCCAGAAGGCGAGGTCAGTACAGGTGCATCAAAGCTGGGACCGAGAGACTGAAAAACAGCTTCTATCTCAAGGCCATCAGACTGTTAAACAGCCACCACTAACATTGAGTGGCTACTGCCAACACACTGTCAATGACACTGACTCTACTCCAGCCACTTTAATCATGGGAATCGATGGGAAATGATGTAAATATATCACTAGCCACTTTAAACAATGCTACCTTATATAATGTTACTTACCCTACATTGTTCATCTCATATGCATACGTTGATACTGTACTCTATATCATCGACTGCATCCTTATGTAATACATGTATCACTAGCCACTTTAACTATGCCACTTGGTTTACATACTTATCTCATATGTATATAGTGTACTCGATATCATCTACTGTATCTTGCCTATGCTGCTCTGTACCATCACTCATTCATATATCCTTATGTACATATTCTTTATCCCCTTACACTGTGTATAAGACAGTAGTTTTTTTTGGAATTGTTAGTTTACTTGCTTTTTATTACTGCATTGTCGGAACTAGAAGCACAAGCATTTCGCTACACTCGCATTAACATCTGCTAACCATGTGTATGTGACAAATAAAATTTGATTTGATTTGATTTGATTTGATTATGTAAGTCTCCATTGCACAAAAGGGGGAATTGTGAAGGAAAAATTAAGCTTAATGACAATTGTGTTAGACAACTGTACTGTGTGCTTTAAAGCTATTATCCAAGTTGAACTAGAACCGGACAAATCTGGATTTGCGGTAGGGGAGTATGAGGAGGAGGGGGGCGGTGAATATCACTTGGATACCTACAGTATATATATGTCTTATATAATAGATAAGCTTGCCAATAATAGAGAATACTGATCTAAACCACATATTCCTAAGGTAAAATGTATTTGTGTCTAAGAGAGTCCAATGCTGGACTCCCCTGCACAGGTCACTATTGAATAAACTCTGGGTGAATGTTTAACAGTTCTCAACTACAAGAGCTGATTTTTCTATCACATTAACGCACACACAGACACATCACACAACCCTCACACGTGCAACCACACACACACATAGAGACTCACCTGCAGTGCCTGTGTACTCCTGCTACTGTCTCAATGATGGAGCACTCGCCCTCATTGAGGCAGAAGGCCAGGTCCTTGTCGTCGATGCATGACTTGAAGACATCTGAACGCAGACTAGGGGATGTGGGAGCCACTGTGAAAAGGAGCGAGAGAAAGAGAGATGTTACTGGTTGTCACAAAGAGACAATTTGCTTTGGGTAACGTATACACTTCAGAACCACAGCAAAAACAACAACATTTGTTTATTAAGAAAGAAAGACAACAGAGAGGGGGAGAGGGAGAGAGAGAGGTGCCCAAAATGAGCTAAAAAGACTGCAATTCTATGCTACTGTATTTCTGCCAGGAGTACTTTATTATTTCTTGATTTGGCTAATTGTATGAACAGTAAAGATTTTTAAAAATGTTTAGACAAGTATCTTGGCCCTATGATCATGGACTATATCATTAAACATGCATCATACATGCAGCTTCCATACACACTGACAAGGCTACTTGTTGCTTGTGGTGCTACGTTGATATGAATAATATTCAGTAGCAGGTGTCACAATACGGCCGGTCAGAATCAATAGGTTAATGGAGAGGAGCTAAGTAGACACTGCAGTCTCTCTCCACTCCTTCCTGTTAATCATCAATGGTGTTGACACGAACTGTAGTAAGGAGAGATACACAGATACATGAACAAACCTGTCTGCATCAACTCAGTATTCATTTGTTGAATGGGAAATCATTATTTCTTCACTAAGGAGGCTTTGATATACAGATTATCAGAATAATGCAAACATTTGATGTATAGCACATCAACAATATGGATACTCCACAAAAAAATGTGTTTTGGTTAAAAATTAGCAGTTGTTTTGTCAGAGGTGTTGGAGGTGGAACTGAATTACAGCTGTCAAATCCACAAGTGGCTCCCAGCATTATATGGAAAGTGGACATTACCATTGGCTGTATGGAGTCACATGAACAGAAATCCCATGCAGCCTTGTTTACAAGTTGAACACTAGAATATGAGATGTAGTCTACACCTCAGTTAGGATGATAGAAATCCTCAATGTTAGGTTTAATGATTTTTCAAGTTGAGTGTAATTATTTCTATATAGCCTAAACTCTCTCACACTGACCTTCTAACATGAGTGGAGCGGGTGGGACTTTGTGACAATGATGCAAGAGGAGCTGCTCACTGATTTAACTGCTCCCAACGCAGTTCCACCTCCAACACCTCTTATCGGCGGTAGCTGCCAACATCAGGTGAAATTGCAGAGCGCGAAATTCAAACTACAGAATTATCAATATTTAACTTTCATAAAATCAAAGTGTAATACATCGAAATAAAGCTTAACTTCTTGTTAATCCAGCCGCTGAGTCAGATTTCAAAAAGGCTTTACGGCGAAAGCACACCATGCATTTATCTGAGGACAGCACCCCGCATACAAAACCATGAAAAACATATTTCAACCAGGCAGGTGCGACACGAAAGTAAAAAAATAGCGATATAAAAATGCCTTCCCTTTGAGGATCATCTTCTGTTGGCACTCCAAAAGGTCCCAGTTACATCACAAATGGTCCTTTTGTTCGATAATGTCCTTTATATCCATAAAAACTCAGTTTAGCTGCCGTTTCAGTCAACAATCCACCCAGTTTCCCTCCATCAAAATGAATCCCAAATGTTACTAATAAACTTTTCCAAACAAGTCAAACAATGTTTATATTCAAACCTTTAGGTACCCTAATACGTAAATAAACTATACAATTTAACCTTGTGACTAGAGGGCAGTATTTTCATTTTTGGAAAAATAACGTTCCCGTAGTAAACGGGATATTTTGTCAGGACAAGATGCTAGAATATGCATATAGTTGACAGCTTAGGATAGAAAACACTCTAAAGTTTCCAAAACTGTAAAAATATTGTCTTTGAGTATAACAGAACTGATATAGCAGGCAAAAGCCTTTATGTTGAAGAATACCCTTAAGTGGCTACATTGCGCAAGTGGTCACCTGATGCTCTCAGAGTGATTCTCGCGTAAAATACAGAGGTAGCCACTATTCCAATCGGTCCTACTGAAAAAACAATTTTCCCGGTGGATATATTATCAAATAGATATTTGAAAAAAAGGAACTGTTTCGGTTTTTCACATTTGTTGTTTTGGTATTTTGTAGTGTTCACATTTATGGTCTTTATTAAACATGTTGATCTCTAACCACGCTGCGCTTTGGTCCGATCCTTCATCCACAGAAGAAGTCCGTTCCAGCTACTTCTGTGAATGTCTGAACACTCACATCCAAAATGAACTGGACATGACTTTGTAAGGACTGTGTTTGTGCAAAATGTTTCAGTATAAAACATTGTGGCCAGCTCAAATGTTCCTTGTCGCGTCAATCAAAATGCAAAAATACATATTTGTTTATTTTTGGGGGGAGGGTTAGATCAGCTTTAAAATTGCAGATAGATTGTGGCTTCCATTGGCTCCCGAGTGACGCAGCAGTCCAAGGCACTGCATCTCAGTGCTAAAGGCATCACTACAGACACCTGTTCGATCTCGGGCTGTATCACAACCGGCTGTGATCGGGAGTCCCATAGGGCGGAGAACAATTGGCCCAGCGTTGTCCGATGTTAGGGGAGGGTTTGGCCGGGGTAGGCCGTTATTGTAATATAAGAATTTGTTCTTAACTGGCCTAGTTAAATAAAATATTTACAATCCCCCATATATTTTTCTGTAAATCCCCTGTATATATATATTTTGCTTTATTTTCCCTTAACCCTACCATTCCTCCCCTTATTGATGTAAACTATTGGACAACAACACAGGCTTATACAGTGAGGGAAAAAATAATTTGATCCCCTGCTGATTTTGTACGTTTGCCCACTGACAAAGAAATTATCTGTTTATAATTTTAAATGGTAGGTTTATTTGAACAGGGAGAGACAGAATAACAACAACAAAAATCCAGAAAAACGCATGTCAAAAATGTTATGAATTGATTTGCATTTTAATGAGGGAAATAAGTATTTGACCCCATCTCAATCAGAAAGATTTCTGGCTCCCAGGTATCTTTTATACAGGAAACGAGCTGAGATTAGGAGCACACTCTTAAAGGGAGTTCTCCTAATCTCAGTTTGTTACCTGTATAAAAGACACCTGTCCACAGAAGCAATCAATCAATCAGATTACAAACTCTCCACCGTGGCCAAGACCAAAGAACTCTCCAAGGATGTCAGAGACAAGATTGTAGACCTACACAAGGCTGGAATGGGCTACAAGACCATCGCCAAGCAGCTTGGTGAGAAGTTGACAACAGTTAGTGCGAAACACAAAAGAACTGTCAATCTCCCTCGGCCTGGGGCTCCATGCATCTCACCTCGTGGAGTTGCAATGCTCATGAGAGCAGTGAGGAATCAGCCCAGAACTACACAGGAGGATCTTGTCAATGATCTCAAGGCAGCTGGGACCATAGTCACCAAGAAAACAATTGGTAACACACTACGCCATAAAGGACTGAAATCCTGCAGCGCCCGCAAGGTCCCACTACTCAAGAAAGCACATATACATGCCCGTCTGAAGTTTGACAATGAACACCTGAATGATTCAGAGGACAACTGGGTGAAAGTGTTGTGGTCAGATGAGACCAAAATGGAGCTCTTTGGCATCAACTCAACTCGCCGTGTTTGGAGGAGGAGGAATGCTGCCTATGACCCTTAGAACACCATCCCCACCGTCAAACATGGAGGTGGAAACATTTTGCTTTGGGGGTGTTTTTCTGCCAATGGGACAGGACAACTTCAACACATTAAAGGGATGATGGACGGGGCCATGTACCGTCAAATCTTGGGTGAGAACCTCCTTTCCTCAGCCAGGCTCAAGAAGAAGCACATTAAGGTTCTGGAGTAGCCTAGCCAGTCTCCAGACCTTAATCCCATAGAAAATCTGTGCAGGGAGCTGAAGGTTCGAGTTGCCAAACGTCAGCCTCGAAACCTTAATGACTTGGAGAAGATCTGCAAAGAGGAGTGGGACAAAATCCCTCCTGAGATGTGTGCAAACCTGGTGGCCGACTACAAGAAACGTCTGACCTCTGTGATTGCCCAACAAGGGTTTTGCCACCAAGTTGTAAGTCATGTTTTGCAGAGGGGTCAAATACTTATTTCCCTCATTAAAATGCAAATCAATTTATAACATTTTTGACATGCGTTTTTCTGGATTTTTTTGTTGTTATTCTGTATCTCACTGTTCAAATAAACCTACCATTACAATTATAGACTGATAATTTTTTTGTCAGTGGGCAAACGTACAAAATCAGTAGGGGATCAAATATTTTTTTCCCTCACTGTACTTCCAATTTATACATACAATATAACATTTTACGGGCACAGTATATTATACATTAATTATTTTGTTTGTTTTTAGTCCCATCCTTCAGCTCCACTCAACCCCTCCCAAAAGTCTCACACAGACCAGTTTTGATTTCTATTTCGAATATATTTTTCAACTGTGCTGCGATGTGTCTTAAAAGTTCTGAACCTTTCTATTCTCATAGATTCTACACATTGGAAATACATTTTATATTTTTGCTGAGAGTATTATTATATTATTGATCGATTGACTATGACTTTTTAAGTGACACAGCAGTGCTATTTGCAGAGGGGGACATAGCTTGGCATGGGGGTCTGAAGTCCCCCCCATTTCATGCTATTCTACACAATCTAATATGACTCCAGGCTCTTCTAGCCGTCTCTATTAAGAACAACAAAAGTAAGTAAAAATGGCCACTGTCATCACGCTAAACTCAGCAAAAAAAGAAACATCCTCTCAATATTGAACAAATTTAAATATTTGTACGAACATAAAATGCAACAAGTTCCACAGACATGTGACTAACAGAAATTGAATAATGTGTCCCTGAACAAAGGAGGTGTCAAAATCAAAAATAACAGTCGGTATCTGGTGTGGCCACCAGCTGCATTAAGTACTGCAGTCCTCCTCATGGAGTGCACCAGATTTGCCAGTTCTTGCCGTGAGATGTTGCCCCTTTTCCACCAAGGCACCTGCAAGTTTTCTGACATTTCTGGGGGGAATGGCACTAGCCCTCACCCTCCGATCCAACAGGTCCCAGACGTGCTCAATGGGATTGAGAGCCAGGATCTTCGCTGGCCACGGCAGAACACTGACATTCCTGTCCTGCAGGAAATTACACACAGAACGAACAGTATGGCTGGTGGCATTGTCATGCTGGAGGGTCATTGCGTTCCTGGTGAGTTCCTGGTGTAACTCGGGCAGTTGTTGTTACCATCCTGTACCTGTCCCGCAGCTGTGATGTTCGGATGTACCGATTCTGTGCAGGTGTCATTGTGAGGACAATCAGCTGTCTGGCCTGTCTTCCTGTAGTGCTGTCTTAGGTGTCTTACAGTACGGACATTGCAATCTATTTCCATGGCCACATCTGCAGTCCTCCTGCCTCCTTGCATTATGCCTAAGGCACGTTCACGCAGATGAGCAGGGACCCTGGACATCTTTGTTTTGGTGTTTTTAAGACTTTCCACCTTCTTCACTTTTGTCCCGTCGATGTGGATGGGGGGGGGGGTGCTCCCTCTGCTGTATCCTGAAGTCCACGATCATCTTTGTTTTGTTGAAGTTGAGTGAGAGGTTATGTTCCTGACACCACACTCTGAGAGCCCTCATCTCCCCTTATAGGCTGTCTTATCATTGTTCGTAATCAAGCCTACAGTGGTTTCTCAATGAAAAGTGTTGAGATTATGCTGCTGTATTTAGAGGTAATTTCTGGTTTAGTACTGTACCCTGTGTCACTGCTTCATTGCTGCAGGCCAGTGCAAGGGGGAGTTAGAGCACTGATTATGCTTTTGGGTCCCAAGGCGCTAACGTGTCTCTAACTGACAGTGAATGGGCGATATAAACCAAATAGAAACTGATAATTGTGCACAACTTCAATATTGAATTTCAATCAACTGAATGATGAGGATGAAGATGGTGATTCAATTTAGAATAGTGTAAGAATTGCTGTTCCTCTGTCCTGCACGCACACACCCGGAAAAATACACTTATTTTTTTGTTACTAACTCGTCAGTATTACTTACTAAAACTGTTGTTACACTAAGGTTTTTCTTCTAAGAGAAATGAAAATGTTAAATTATATTCTTAAGATGTATATGTTGACTGAATATAAGCAAGTGGTGTCTGCTAATAATCAAGTTGATAGCACAGTCATATAGCCTCGGCACCTACAGTTGAAGTCGGAAGTTTATATACACTTTAGCCAAGTATTTTTTAACTCCGTTTTTCACAATTCCTGACATTTAATCCAAGTAAAGATTTGGGGTCTTAGCTCAGTTAGGATCACCACTTTATTTTAAGAATGTGAAATGTCAGAATAATAGTAGAGAGAATGATTTATTTCAGCTTTTATTTCTTTCAACACATTCCCAGTGGGTCAGAAGTTTACATAAACTCAGTTAGTATTTGGTAGCATTGCCTTTAAATTGTTTAACTTGGGTCAAACATTTCGGGTAGCCTTCCACAAGATTCCCACAATAAGTTGGGTGAATTTTGACCCATTCCTCCTGACAGAGCTGGTGTAACTGAGTCAGTTTTCTAGGCCCCCTTGCTCGAACACATTTTTTCACTTCTGCCCACAAATGTTCTATGGCATTGAGGTCAGGGCTTTGTGATGGCCACTCCATTACCTTGACTTTGTTCTCCTAAAACCATTTTGCCACAACTTTGGAAGTATGGTTGGGGTCATTGTCCATTTGGAAGACCCATTTGCAACCAAGGCTTTACTTCCTGTCTGAGGTCTTGAGATGTTGCTGCAATTACATCCACATAATTTTCTTACCTCATGATGCCATCTATTTTGTGAAGTGCACCAGTACCTCCTGCAGCAAAGCACCCCCACAACATGATGCTGCCACCCCCGTGTTTCACAGTTGGGATGGTGACCTTCGGGGTGCAAGCATCCCCCCTTTTCCTACAAACATAACGATGGTCATTATGGCCAAACAGTTCTATATTTGTTTCATCAGACCAGAGGACATTTCTCCAAAAAGTACGATCTTTATCCCCATGTGCAATTGCAAACCGTAGTCTGGCATTTTTATGGCAGATTTGGAGCAGTGACTTCTTCCTTGCTGAACAGCTTTTCAGGTTATGTCGATAGGACTTGTTTTACTGTGGATATGGATACTTTGGTACCTGTTTCCTCCAGCATCTTCACAGGGTCCTTTGCTGTTGTTCTGGGATTGATTTGCACCAAAGTACATTCATCTCTAGGAGACAGAATGTGTCTCCTTCCTGAGCGGTATGACAGCTGCATGGTCCCATGGTGTTTATACCTGCGTACTATTGTTTGTACAGTTAAACGTGGTACCTTCAGGTGTTTGGAAATTGCTCCCAAGGATGAACCAGACTTGTGAACGTCTACAATAGTTTTTCTAAGGTCTTGGCTGATTTCTTTTGATTTTCCCATGATGTCAAGCAAAGAGGCACTGAGTTGGAAGTTATAGGCCTTGAAATACATCCACAGGTATACCTCCAATTGACTCAAAGGATGTCAATTAACCTATTAGAAGCTTCTAAAGCCATGACATCATTTTCTGAAATTTTTCAAGCTGTTTAAAGGCATAGTCAACTTAGTGTATGTAAACTTCTGACCCACTGGAATACAGTGAATTATAAATGAAATAATCTGTCTCTAAACAATTGTTGGAAAAATGACTTGTGTCATGCACAAAGTAGATGTCCTAACAGACTTGCCAAAACTATAGTTTGTTAACAAGAAATTTGTGGAGTGGTTGAAAAACTAGTTTTAATGACTCCAACCTAAGTGTATGTAAACTTCCGCCTTCAACAGTATATAAAGCTGAGTGACTCACTGCACTCATGGCTTTGGATGAAAATAAATAAGTATCAACATTATAATTATTTTGAACCCTATTTTTCACATAGCAGGCTGTGAATTCTGCAAACAATGTTTCTAGCATGGGCTATTAGCAGGAAAATATATGTTGGTCATGTTGGTCATGGCTCCCGGGTGGCGCAGTGGTCTAAGGCACTGAATCTTAGTGCAAAGGCATCACTACAGTCCCTGGTTCAATCCAGGCTGTATCAAATCTGATTGGGAGTCCCATAGGGTAGTGCACAATTGGCCCAGAGTCGTTCAGGCTAGGGGAGATTTTGGCCTGCCGGGATGTCCTTGTCCAAGAAATAGAGTGAGAGAAACTTTTGGTTTCTCTCCCTCTAAAAACAGAAAGAAATATGTTGGCCTTTATTCAGATTACAACCGCTGACTTTTGGTCATTAGAAAATGAAATAATCTCAAATATTGTTATTTTTTTTAAACAAGGACTTGAAAATGAGATTGTGAACTCTGCAAACAACGTTTCCAGTCCGAGAATGAGAATGGTAAATAACTGTAATTATTAAATTAGTTCAATACATTGGAATGCAAAATAAGCCGTTATCAGCCGGAGCATCACCAAAACTAAAAGGTATTTTGTTTCGGTGCATTTTCTTCAAAAAAAGGAATGCATAGAATGCATAGCCTATCAATGTGTAGGCATACTGTGTAATAAAATACACAATTGCATACTAAAAACTTAAATGTGTTTTTGCAGAGCATACAACCATGCTGACAACCATACGTGGACAAAGGGCTGGACAATGAGCCGCACTGAAAAAACGCATGGTTCCTCAGAATACCAACTGGCAAATTTGGCTTCTTCATCAACATCTTTATGCTTCATTAATAAAATAATGATACAAATACTCTCACAGCTTTGATCCTGGGCCTGCAGGACGCAAAGTTATTTTCTTTGTCAGATGAATCATTGGGTCGAACCTGCACAACAGTACAAAACAAGAGAACACACATGGCTAATGTTTTGAAAAATTATTACAAAATTATATACATGTGTATATATATTGGTCATGGCTCCCAAGTGGTGCAGTGGTCTAAGGCACTGCATCTCAATGAACAGTCATTACTATAGTCCCTGGTTCGAATCGAGGCAGTATCACATCTGGCCATGATGATGTTATTTTAATAGAAATTACCTTGTTTTTGTCTATTAAAATAACATCAAATTGATCAGAAATACAGTGTAGAAATACAGAAATACAGTCCAGCAACAATAGTCATTTACAAAATTAACAATGTGTACACTGTATTTCTGATCAATTTGATGTCACTAATGGACAAAAAAAGTTGCTTTTCTTTAAAAAACAAGGACATTTCTAAGTGACCCCAAACTTTTGAACGGTAGTGTATATAAATAAGAAGGGGGCTATGAAAAAAATGTTGCCCCTTAAAACGTTGCCAGCTGAGTGTCACCGAGCCTTCTTGTTGTGTGTGATGTGTTGCGTTGGGTAATGCAATATTGCACAACCTTTTTCTACTCTTTACTAGATGGGTTTTTATGTGGTGCAATACACGTTTTTCTGTGCTATGCTTTTTTGGACACTATAGAGCCCCTTAAACAAACCAGAAAATTGGGGCAAGATCACTTCCCAATCCCAATGTTACAGGCATACCAAATCGCCTCCAACATCCATCCCTCCCTGGGGGCACTGCTTCACCATTCCACTGCAGCCCAAACAGTCACAGTGAATTTGCCACAACAAAAATTGGGGCAGAGGCCCCTCCGAGTCGTGGAAACAGAATTACTAGGTTTGAGCTAATTTATCTCGCCCGCGCGACAATGAGACAACTCTGATCCAATCACGGTGTCACACTCAGAATACAACAAAGGTCATGACCAGGACCCCTTTGGCAGGGGCTGTCACCAGCCCCACCGAGGTGGCTGTTAGGCCTGGCACTGGGGCTGCATCAGTGTGATACTGTTTAACCCTGACAACCTGCAGGGTGTACATGTTTGCCTGCCTGCCAGTGAGGGCTGTGCTGGGCCAGGCCTGTTTAGCATTTCCACCTTAGCTACCATGTGTGTGCTGTGCCTGCCGCCCAGGTGCAGGGTGATAGACAGCTGAACAAAGAGGAAAGAGGAGAGTAGGCTGTGTGCTAGCCACATGGAGGCAGGTCTCATTAACTTCTTTGGGGTACCCCCCCTTCTTCTCAATTTCCGCCTAAAGACATACCCTAATCTAACTGCCTGTAGCTCAGGCCCAGAGGCAAGGATATACATATTATTGGTATCATTTGAAAGGAAACACTCTGAATTTTGTGGAAATGTGAATTGAATGTAGGAGAATATAACACAATAGATCTGGTAGAAGAAAATACAAGGAAATGAACATATGTTTTCTGTTTTTTAATGTTGCTGCATTATCTTTCAAATGAACAGCCAAACATACAGATAGGATGCTGTGGAGCGAGGTACCTGACATTGAGCATGAAGTCACCCAGGTGTCCCACAAATGTACCCAAATGTACCCAATTGGCCGAATTGGTACAGTGATACATTTTGAAGGAAAGAACTATATACAAAATACATAAATGCTATTCTAACACCCCCCAAATATATATATATATATATATATATATATATATATATATATATATATACACACACACGTGTTCTTATTGCCTATCTTCCAAGCTAGATTTCAAGATGATCAGTGGTCATTGGGCCAAAATACAGTCAATCAACGATAGACCGGTCCTATCATTGGTGCGCAATGATGTCATTGATTGGTGTCTTCAAATCAGTTTGTTTCGGTCATCCCGGGAAAAGAACCATCAAGTATGGTTGTGTTAGTAACAACCAGAGGATTGCAATGAAACCATACGTGACTCGATAAACGCTTGTTTTATGTCTGTAATTACCACGAACGCATCTTCCAAAGTTGATTGAGACGGAAATCATGACGCAAGCGGTTTACAAATGTTTCGTGTTAGGCTATAAAAATGGATTTTATCAAACAAAACGAACATTTACTGTGTAGTTAGGACACTTGGCATTGCCACCAGAGGAAGATCTTCAATGGTAAGCAATTTATTTTATTGTTATTTCATGACGCTAATGCTTGGTTGGAAAATGCTAGTAATACTTGTGTGTGCGTAGCGCCGTCCTCAGAAAATAGCATGTTTTTGGCTTTTTGAAATCTGACACAGTGGCAGGATTAATAAGACGTTCATCTTTAAAATGATGTAAAATACATGTATTTACAAGAATGTTTACTATAACAAATGGTGTATTTAAATCAAATCAAAATCAAATTTATTTATGTAGCCCTTCGTACATCAGCTGTTCTCTCAAAGTGCTGTACAGAAACCCAGCCTAAAACTCCAAACAGCAAGCAATGCAGGTGTAGAAGCACGTTTAGAATGTTGGCTCTCTGCAGTTTGCCCGGATGTTGGCATAGTGGGACGTTAGCGTCTCACCTACCCTAGAGAGGTTAAATAGTGCAGCAGGGTGATTTATAGGTATGGCTCAGCAGGTTTCACATACACATACATGCACAAGTAGTCTACTTACTGTAAACACGTATACAAATTTACATGCCCAATCACACTTTTTCACATGCTGCACTTCCTTGCATGTGTATATATACTGAACAAAAATATAAATGCAACATGTAAAGTGTTGGTCCCATAATTGGAAATAAAAGATCCCAGAAATGTTTCATACACACAAAAAGCTTATTTCTCTAGAATTTTGTGCGCAAATGTGTTTATATTCCTGTTTGTGAGCATTTCTCCTTCACCAAGAAATTCATCCACCTGACAGGTGTGGCATAAAAAAAGCTGATTAAACAGCATGATCAATAAACAGGTGGACCTTGTGCTGGGGAAAATAAAAAAAACTCTAAAATGTGCAGTTTTTCCACAACACAATGTCACAGATGTCTCAAGTTTTCAGGGAGATTGAAATTGGCATGCTTACTACAGGACTGTCCACCAGAGCTGCTGCCAGATAATTTCATATTTAATGTCACGAACGTCGTCAGGGAAATGAGCGGACCAAGGTGCAGCGTGGTGAGCGTACATTGTGTTTTGTTTGAATGTTGCCAACAAAAACAAGAAGCAACCAAATGAATGTGAAGCTTACTAGGGCTATACAGGCCACTAACAAGTCAACTACCCACAACTAACTACAAAAAAACAGGATACAGAAACAGAAAGACGCAAACATGGCGCACACAACCACACACAGAAAATAAATAATTACCACAACATCACCATCGTTCCATTTGGCTGCAGATGAAAACGTATACTCCGGTTGGAACGTTATTGGATATATATGAAAATAACATCCTGAAGATTGATTCTCTACTTAGTTTGGCCAGTTTATTCGACCTGGAATATATCTTTTTTACATTTTCATCCGAGTTCTCCTGGACCAGCGTCAGCTTTTGGGCACGTGAGCTGAAAGTGCTTGCAAATGCAGCTAATTGGACACTAGTATTGGACATTATGGAACAAAACAACAATTTATTGTGGAACTAGGACTCCTTGCACTGCATTATGATGAAAGATCATCAAAGGTAAGGGAATATTTATGATGTAATTTCGTATTTCTGTTGACTCCAACATGGCGGAGAAATATATTTACGTCTGAGCGCCGTCTCAGATTATTGCATGGTAGGTTTTTTTCGTAACGTTTTTTTAAAAATCTGACACAGCGGTTGCATTAAGAACCAGTGTATCTTTAATTATATGTAGAACATGTATCTTTAGTCAAAATTTATGAGTATTTCTGTTATCTGGCGTAGCTCTCTAATTCCTCCGGATATTTTGGAGGCATTTCTGAACATGGCGTCAATGTAAACCGAGATTTGTGGATATAAATATGCATATTATCGAACAAAACATAAATGTATTGTGTAACATGTCATTTGATGAAGATTATCAAAAGGTTAGTGATTCATTTTATCTCTAATTCTGATTTTGTGAACCACATACAGCCATCTCACTGTGAGTGTCACGCCCTGACCTTAGAGAGACATTTTATTTCACTATTTGGTTTGGTCAGGGTGTGGGTGGGCATTCTATGTTTTCTATTTCTTTGTTTTTGGCCGAGTGTGGTTCCCAATCAGAGGCAGATGTCTATCGTTGTCTCTGATTGGGAATCATACTTAGGCAGCCTTTTTCCCACCTAATGTTGTGGGTAAATATTTATTTGCTGTGTGTGTTTGTGTGCGCCACGGTTGCGGCTCTTTCTGGTTTCCTGTTTTTTTTTGTGAAGGTTTCACTACGATTAAAAAATGTGGAATTACATGCACGCTGCGCCTTGGCTCATCTATGACAGGGAATTTGAAGACAGTGATCATGACAGTGAGACAAGACATCAAACAGCATATTTTGCCCTTTCAATGACTGTCATTATTTCAGGATGAGGGGGGATGTGGACCGAGAGTACCTCAGTCCAGATCTAATGTGTTCCACATGTACAGGCTCTACAAAGACAAGAACACCATGGCGAAGGCAACATTCTGGCTTTAGTGGGACATTTTCACTCAGCAGAATATCACATTTGCCAATGTTATAGATTCTACAAAAAACTGTCATCAGTAGCCACGGAATAGGAGAGGGCAAAGGTTTGGGCGGAGAGTGAGCTGCACCACAGGAAAGCTGAGAAAGCACACTCATACCGCCAAAACGACACAGAGTGGGCCAAAGCCAACAGTGACTGCCATGTTAGATTTGCAGGGCGTGATGAACACACCTAGCCTAACTCACGCCAACATCTACTACCAAAGGCAGCAATCAAACTACAACCTTTGAGTTCAAGACTTAGGAACAGAGGAGCCTGAAACTATGTGCATCTGGGATGAAGAAGTTAGATGTGGCAAGCTGTTTATTTTGTATTATTATTTCACCTTTATTTAATCAGGTAGGCCAGTTGAGAACAAGTTCTTATTTACAACTGCGACCTGAGCAAGATAAAGCAAAGCAGTGTGACACAAACAACAACACAGAGTTACACATGCAATAAACAAACATACAGTCAAAAACACAATAGAAAAAAATCTATATACAGTGTGCGCAAATTAGGTAAGATTAGGGAGGTAAGGCAATAAATAGGCCATAGTTGTGAAGTAATTACAATTTAGCAATTAAACATTGGAGTGATAGATGTGCAGAAGTTGAATGTGCAAGTAGAGATACTCGGGTGCAAAGGAGCAAAAAAATAAATAACAATATGGGGATGAGGTAGTTGGATGGGCTATTTACAGATGGGCTATGTACTGGCGCAATGATATGTGAGCTGCTTTGAAAGCTGATGTTTAAAGTTCGTGAGGGAGATGAGTCTCCAGCTTCAGTGATTTTTGCAATTCATTCCAGTCATTGGCAGCAGAGAACTGGAAGGAAAGGCAGCCAAATGAGGAATAGGCTTTGGGGGGGAGCAGTGAAATATACCTGCTGGAGTGTGTGCTACGGGTGGGTGCTGCTATGGTGAGCTGAGATAAAGCGGGGCTTTACCTAGCAAAGACTTATAGATGACCTGGAGCCAGTGGGTTTGGCGACGAATATGAAGTGGAGGCCAGCCAACGAGAGCATACAGGTCGCTGTGGTGGGTAGTATATGGGGCTTTGGTGACAAAACGGATGGCACTGTGATAGACTGCATCCAATTTGCTGAGTAGAGTGTTGGAGGCTATTTTGTAAATGACATCGCCAAAGTCAAGGATTGGTAGGATGGTATGTTTGGCAGCATGAGTGAAGGATGCTTTGTTGCGAAATAGGAAGCCGATTCTAGATTCATTTTCGATTGGAGATGCATAATGTGAGTCTGGAAGGAACATTTACAGTCTAACCAAACACCTAGGTATTTGTAATTGTCCACATATTCGAAGTCAGAACCATCCAGAGTAGTGATGTTGGACAGGCAGGCAGGTGCGGGCAGCGATTGGTTGAAGAGCATGCATTTAGTTTTACTTTCATTTAAAAGCAGTTGGAGGCCACGGAAGCAGTGTTGTATGGCATTGAAGCTCATCTGGAGGATAGTTTACACAGTGTCCAAAGAAGGGCCAGAAGTATACAGAATGGTGTCGTCTGCGTAGAGGTGGATCAGGGAATCGCCCGCAGCAAGAGCGACATCATTGATGTATACAGAGAAAATAGTCTTCCCGAGAATTGAACCCTGTGGCACCCCCATAGAGACTGCCAGAGGTCCAGATAACATGCCCTCTGATTTGACACACTGAACTGTCTGAGAAGTAGTTAGTGAACCAGGCGAGGCAGTCATTTGAGAAACAAAGGCTGTTGAGTTTGCCGATAAGAATGTGGTGACAGAGTCGAAAGCCTTGGCCAGGTCGATGAATATGGCTGCACAGCATTGTCTTTTATCGATGGCGGTTATGATATCGCTAAGGACCTTAAGCATGGCTGAGGTGCACCCATGACCAGCTTGGAAACCAGATTGCATAGCGGAGAAGGTACGGTGGGATTCTAAATGGTCGGTGATTTGTTTGTTAACTTGGCTTACGAAGAACTTGTCATCTATAGTGACAGATGCTGTGGCCAGAACAACAACTGGCGAATGCTGAACCTAGTGTGCTTGCTCATCTCATTGGGTTACTTCTCGCAAGTGGAACAAACGTTCATGCTGGCTGGGTACTCATTTCTTCCCTGTGATCAGTCCTTTGCTGTCATTGAGAAACAACGCAAGGTTTCAGAACTTCATACCCACGATGATGTCGCAAAAACAGCTTTAATATCATTCAAAGGGTGGGTGAAGACTTCAGGTAGCTCCCAGATTCTGTCCTCAAGCGACCAGCTGGACTACACAGCACCTCATTGATGTGGATCAAACTCTCAGGTACTTTACAACAAATCCCTCTCTTTCTCTCTCGCTGTTTGTCTGTCTTTTAGAGTGGTTCCCTAATCCCAGCACACTATTTTACACCAAAATTGATGGTAGAATTGTATCATAAATATTGTTCCTGCCGTCCTTTATAACTTCAGCTGACGATCCTTGGAACATACACACCAGGCAGAACCACAGCCAGTATGGGGCATGGAAGTCCTGGTCTGTCTGCAAGCTGAAGCGTGGCGCTAGACGTCAAGCTCCCTCATTCGCAAGCCACTACCCCAGGGCCTATGAGTCTCCTCTTCTAGTAAAGAAAGAAAAATACAGAGATCTGATGACCTGCCAGCTGCTGCATGTATTTTTTATGAGCCACTAGAATGTGAAGCTTCCACAGAGAAAAAGGCAAGGCCAGGTTGTGAAATCGTGTGTGTATTGCCTTCTACAGTGACAGTGTGTTTAGGCAACCTTCATGTAACATTCTATCGCCATAGCAGAGGTCTACATTCATTCCAAATGTGTTGCATTGGAATAGGCAAGCTTGCCTTTCAAGCCCTCAACGTGTCATTCAATGTATACTACCGGTCAAAAGTTTTAGAACGGTATATACACTGAGCCTGAAATGGGATACTTGTTATCTGGCCATTGACCCAATTTTGCTGCAAGGAATTCTAATTTGTCAACTACAGGCTAGGGTTGGGTTATAAATTACATTCTGTCACTTTGTTTTGTGGAGAATCATTGAGGACAGGGAAGAATGAACATATGCCATCTAATTCCCAGCATAACATCTATGATTTGTTCACTTTGTATAAACCTATTTTTCTCCGCCTGATTTACTTTGGGGTCTGTGTTATTGAAGAATAGCATCAACTGGGCTCCCGAGTGGTGCAGTGATCTCAGGCACTGCATCTCAGTGCAAGAGGCATCACTACAGTCCCTGGTTCAAATCCAGTCTGTATCACATCCGGCCGTGATTGGGAGTCCCATAGGGTGGCGCACAATTGGCCCAGCATCGTCCAGTTTTGGCCCTGTAAATAATAATTTGTTCTTAACTGACTTGCCTAGTTAAATAAAGGTTAAATAAAATAAAAGTTCAAACAGGTTAAATAATAAAACAAAAGTTCTAACAGGTACTTCAGTAAAGGGCCTGAATACTTATGTAAATGTAATGTTTTAGTTTTTTATTAGAAATAACAAATAAAATAAATAAAATGTCTTTGCTTTGTCATTATGGGGTATTGTGTGTAGATTGATGAGGGGAAAAAAACTACTTAATACATTTTCTAATAAGGCTGTAACGTAACAAAATGTGGAAAAAGTCAAGGGTCTGAATACTTTCTGAAGGCACTGTAGGTGTGTTGACTGTGATACAGGTGCTGGATTATAAGCTTTCTTGTTTGCTAAATTATCCAATGAAGTATACAGTGGCATGGTGCATATAGCCATAGAAGCACAGTGACATATGCCTCAATGCGATCATATTCGTGGCCTATTGGGGGGTGTGGCTTTCAGTTAGTTATTTTTGGGCACCTATCCCATGAGAATGAATGCCATTCCAGATCATCTGAATGTCATTCCAGTGCACTGCTAGCAATGAATTATATCTGATGGTGTTTGCTCAATCTGATTGGGTGTGACTGGCTCCCCAGTGGGTGTAAGTCGGCCTACATCGCTGACTTACATCCCATTGTCTTGATCCAAAGAGTCCTTTAAAAGCATTGGCAGCTTGCAATACATTCTCTTTTCAAAAAAGAAGATCAGATTCAATCTTGTATAAGCATATATTTGCTGCAACAATCTGTTCCTAAGCTATCACTCCATGATCATTTACATTTCAATCTATTCTGCAGAGGAACTAATTGTATTCTGAAGCACATGTTATGTTGATGCTATGTACTTCTACCTTTCTGCATGTAGTTCCCACCTACTGTACATCCTCAACCATTAGTTATTTCCACACTTTTTTGCACACTTTCTCTTTCACAGTGTTTTTCTTTAATCGTGGTACGTCAGCTGAGCCATGAGGGATCATTCACATAATACAGTGGCTCTTTTTTATTAGCTTGGTTTACGTAAGATTAACTTCTTTCAATTTTTAGAGATTTCTTCGAAATCCAGGTGAGTGCACAGGATGTAAAGGTCCAGTTTCTGAGAAGTGACATGGTAATTTCACGGTATTTCACATTTTGTTAAAATCTGGCTTTAGATTAATCAGATTCATCCTGCTTCTCCCTATTGGCCCTTGTCTGACAGACAAAAGTGTTATAGTAGACTGATGGTCGGGTGTTTAAAATGTGTTTTTCCTCTGGTCCATAGCATTCCTACCAGACATATTAATCAGAGCGGTTCCGCTCAGAGGCCTATTGTGATACACACAATACAAGCTCCCATTCCATCATAAAGTGCTCCCTGAGCTGCTCAAGTCTTCTCACCGAATGAATGACAGACAGATTTGCATAATAAATAAATGTGTGTCTGTATCTAGTCTGCTGGGGGGGCTGTTCTGAAGTGAATCTAAGCAAAACAGGTGAGACTTGAGCAGAGCTCCAAGCTACCTATACAGTAACCACATGCTAAATGTCATATGTAATTGTTACATTTTCAAACGTGCAACAATTGAAATACGCTTTTTACATTATGTAGAGTTACTGTCCTTCGCTTCTGGTGCGAATCAAAGCAAAAGAGGTGGGAATTGAATGGAGATCCAAGCCATTGCTTACCTTCAATGTTATCACATGCTAAATTATGAAACGTGAAGCAATTTAGATGAGCTTGTTAGCTAGTTGGTCGACACGACTATGCTGAGCTTGCAGAACGCAACAGCACAACACAAGGGGTTAACATTAACACTAATGGATGATACAGCCATTGTCTTAACTTGACATGATGTCTATTGTTCTCTGACATAGTAAACATAGTGAGGTCACTCGACACACCGCTTGCGTCATGATGAAAATGTGTCTGTCACAATAAGTGTTTTGTATTTGTCATGTTCACAACATTATTGTTCTGATAGCTGTGGGACCTTGTCAGCAAACGAGTGGCCAAATGCTTCATGGTTCAAAATACACAGTTCTGTGTGAAAATATATGTTATTTTTAAGATGGCTTAGTAGTGATTTGAATGGCTTGTGCAGATTGAAAAAAATAGACAAATGCTTCCTCTGTTACACACTAAAACGGTATTTTAGAAACCCCCTCAGAGGGATAATTAAGCCACTGAGCTCAAAAGTAATGCAAAGAAAATAAATGAAGAAAGTTGTTAAAGCTATGTCATTATCTTGGTATCTGGAAACACAAGTAGGATTTAGGAAATATGCTTAATTGTATTTTGTGCCCTTACATGGTAACACTGCAGGTATAATTGATTGTGGTGTAGTTATAACAGGTTGTAATGCTTTGAGACTTTTCATGAGCATGCAGCCTATGTCCTATAATCATATCATTAGGATACTCACTAAATACCAGACATTTTGAGTCAGTTTAACTTCTTATGGCTGAGATACCGTTATCCCGGGATCAATATAACAACAACCAGTGATAGTGGAGGGCGCCATATTCAAAACAACAGAAATCTCATAATTAAAATTCCTCAAACATACATGCATCTTATATCGTTTTCAAGATAGTCTTGTTGTTAATCCCACCAGTGTCCAATTTCAAATAGGATTTACGGGGAAAGCACCACAAACGATTATGTTAGGCCACCAACAACTCACTATAATACACAGCCAATTTTACCAGCCAAAGAGAGAGAGAAAAAACGGAGATAAAATGAATCACTAAACTTTGATAATCTTCATCAGATGACACTCATAGGACTTCATGTTACACAATACATGCATGTTTTGTTTGATAAAGTTCATATTTATATCAGAAAATCTGAGTTTACATTGGTGTATTAGATTCACTAGTTCCAAAAACATCCAGTGATTTTGCATAGCCACATCATTCAACAGAAATACTCATCATAAATGTAGATGATAATACAAGTTATACACATGGAATTATAGATATACCTCTCCTTAATGCAACCGCTGTGTCAGATTTCAAAGAAACGCATGCAATAATCTGAGACGGCGCTCAAAAGTAAAAACAGCACAGCCGCAAAGCTGGCGTCAACATAAACAAGAAATTACATGATAAATATTCCCTTACCTTTGATGATCTACATCAGAAAGCACTCCAGGAATCCCAGGTCCACAATAAATGTTTGTTTTGTTCGAAAATGTCCGTTATTTATGTCCAAATACCTTCTTTTGTTAGCGCGTTCGGTATACATATCCAAACGCTAATTCTGGTCAGCGTTATATCGGACAAAAACCTCAAAAAGTGATATTACCGGTCGAAGAAACATTTCAAACTAAGTACAGAATCAATCATTAGGATGTTTTTAACATATAGCTTCAATAAAGTTCCAACTGGAGTAATCCTTCTTGTCTTCGTGAGCAATGGAACGCAAGTGACTAGCACGAGGAATAAACATGATCAGAAAATGGCTGACTGCCAGACACCTGAATGATTCTGCTATCATTCACTCCCACAACATCATAGAAGTCTCATTATAATTTCTATTGATGGTTGACATCTAGTGGAACCTCTAGGCAGTGCAATATCATTCACATCTCAAGGGGATTTCATTGGGGACTCTGGTGAATACATACAAAGCTCCGATTTCTGACTTCCTGTTTTGATTTCAACTCAGGATTTTGCCCGCCAATATGAGTTCTGTTATACTCACAGACATCGTTCAAACAGTTTTAGAAACTTTAGAGTGTTTTCTATCCAATACCAATAATAAAATGCATATATTAGAAACTGAGACTGAGGAGCAGGCCGTTTACTTTAGGCACCTTATTCATCCAAGCTACTCAATACTGCCCCCTTCTAAAACATTAGTAAAGGGTTATCACACTCATGAAGGTCATGTCATATTATAAACTGAGTAGTTCGAGCCCAGCCATACCACGGGTATGACAAAACCATTGGTAACCATTTTATAATAGCTATAAGAACATCCCTTAGCCATGGTATATTGGCAAAATACCACACCCCCTTGTGCCTTACTGCTTAAATATAACATGGCCACCATGAAACATGTCCGTTGCACTTTATGAGCTACCTGTTTATAATGCATTATGAATATTTCCCCGCCGTGCATTATAACACTTGCTATAACAACTCGCAGATCATTTTCATAAATATAAATGACTAATGGCTTAAGATGCATTCATTAAGCATTACAGATGTGGTATTATACATTATAACGGATACATGATAGCCCTTGACTCCCTAAAATAGACTGTAGAAATGCTTAAATAGTTGTTTAATGCATTACAAAGCAGATGGCTCATAGAAAGTGTTACTGTACTCTGTCACATCTCAGTAGAGCAACCGGAGCCACAGCACTGCAGCGTTTTCTAATCAGAACAGTGGGCTGTCACATATCAGTAGAGCAATTGGAGCGCCACAGCACTGCAGCTTTTGCTAATCAGAACAGTGCGCTACACACACATACACACAGCACACAAGCAGTCCTGCTGCAACTACCATCAATTCACAGAGATGGAACAGACTGCATCCTAGCTCTCTTCCCTGCACCAAAACAAAATTTCTGCCCCATGGCTGATAGGCCATGCTCTGCTGCAGCCAAACCATATAATTAACCCCCCAGCAAGGGGTTAGATAGTCAATTTGAATATAAGTCAGAGATATCAAAATGGATTTGTCAAATGCAAGCAGCTCACATACATTTATTCAATAGGGGCGGCAGGGTAGCCTAGTGGTTAGAGCGTTGGACTAGTAACCGGAAGGTTGCAAGTTCAAACCCCCGAGCTGACAAGGTACAAATCTGTCGTTCTGCCCCTGAACAGGCAGTTAACCCACTGTTCCTAGGCTGTCATTGAAAATAATAAATGTGTTCTTTAACTGACTTGCCTGGTTAAATAAAGGATTAAAAAAAAAAATTGTTTCTGCCTTCACCTCTCTTTGGGTTATCATTACTTTGTTATTGGCTAATGGGTGGCATCTATTAGCCAACCTCGTCTCTCACTGGTCAAAGCGCTTCAGGCTCCCGCGCTCCTATTGGTCGGATGACTCGGGATCCGCTCTCCCCTTGGGTCCAGTGTTGCATTTGATTTCTCATTACTTATGAATCACTAGCGAACTTAATAAGGATTTACAGCAGGTATTGGCTCAATGGCTGGGTATAAAGGTTAATAGAGCCCACTCACTGGCCAATCACACACCCGCCCATGGTAACATATGCATGCATGATTCAGGGAGATAATAAAAACACACACACACACACACACACACACACACACACACACACACACACACACACACACACACACACACACACACACACACACACACACACACACACACACACACACACACACACACACACACACACACACACACACACACACACACACACACACACACACACACACACACACACACACACACACACACACACACACACACACACACACACACACACACACACACACACACACACACACACACACACACACACACACACACACACACACACACACACACACACACACACACACACACACACACACACACACACACACACACACACACACACACACACACACACACACACACACACACACACACACACACACACACACACACACACACACACACACACACACACACACACACACACACACACACACACACACACACACACACACACACACACACACACACACACACACACACACACACACACACACACACACACACACACACACACACACACACACACACACACACACACACACACACACACACACACACACACACACACACACACACACACACTAGTATCATCTCTGGGTTAAAAAAAAAACACACACACAGCATCAGCCAATTATGTGGTTTATCTGCCTGATCTTGCCATGTGACAGCCCTGTGATCACCTCAACCAGAGATGCCTTATCAAAACTGTCACACAACAGCCGGTGTTTCATCTGAAAAATAGAGAGGCGCGGAGGGGTATCAGCAAGCAGAGGGGATAAATTAGCCAGTGAAAAAAAACGTCAATGAGGTCTCTCCCTCCTACTTTTGCCCGCTGCCACTGACGCCGACACTGTTTTGTGATGATTTGGTCCCTTGGTCAGGTTAGGGAACTGGTAAGAGACAGTAACGATTACATGTTGTGTTGCTATTTACATTTCTGATTTAAAAATGACAAAACAAATCAAACTTTTTAGATAGCGACTGTTGAGCAAAAGCACACACATGCTCATGCTACTTCACTTCATGCTACACGCTGCCTGCTTAACCCAGATCTTAAAGAACCTGTCACTTTCTACCTCGTGACATTGTCTCATGAACAAGCAATGAAACAAATACAAGAAAATTGCCAATGAAAGTGAAAGTACTCATCAACCTAGAGCATCATCATACTCAAAATGTGTTAGGGTTAGGGTTAGGGTTGCTATGGAGGATACTATGGAGAAAAGGAGGTTCTTCCTTTTCATTCAATCATTTCTCAGGCTGTGTTCCAAAATCCAAACTAGCATACAACTTAGAATGCCCAATAGATCACTTTATTCCAAGTGTGCATATTGGAACAGAGCCTCAGAGTTAGGTGCTTTCCACATAATTAGAATTAATTAAATGGATAAACTCAGCAAAAAAATAAATGTCCTCTCACTGTCAACTGTGTTTATTTTCAGCAAACTTAACATGTGTAAATAGTTGTATGAACATAACAAGGTTCAACAACAGACATAAACTGAACAAGTTCCACAGACATGTGATTAACATAAATGGAATAATGTGTCCCTGAACAAAGGGGGTGTCAAAATCAAAAGTAACAGTCAGTATCTGGTGTGGCCACCAGCTGCATTAAGTACTGTAGTGCATCTCCTCCTCTTGGACTGCACCAGATTTGCCAGTTCTTGCTTTGAGATGTTACCCCACTCTTCCACCAAGGCACCTGCACGTTCCCTGACATTTCTGGGGGGAATGGCCCTAGCCCTCACCCTCCGATCCAACAGATCCCAGACACGCTTAATGGGATTGAGATCTGGGCTCTTCCCTGGCCATGGCAGACACACTGACATTCCTGTCTTGCAGGAAATCACGCACAGAGCAAGCAGTATGGCTGGTGGCCTTGTCATGCTGGAGGGTCATGTCAGGATGAGCCTGCAGGAAGGGTACCACATGAGGGAGGAGGATGTCTTCCCTGTAACTCACAGCGTTGAGATTGCCTGCAATGACAGCAAGCTCAGTCCGATGATGCTGTGACACACCGCCCAGACCATGACGGACCCTCCACCTCCAAATCTATCCCGCTCCAGAGTACAGGCTTCAGTGTAATGCTCATTCCTTCAATGATAAACGCGAATCAAATCCAACCATCACCACTGGTGAGGCAAAACCACTACTCGTCAGTGATGAGCAATTTTTGCAAGTCCTGTCTGGTGCAGCAATGATGGGTTTGTGCCCATAGGAGACGTTGTTGCCGGTGATGTCTGGTGAGGACCTGCCTTACAACAGGCCTACAAGCCCTCAGTCCAGCCTCTCTCAGCCTATTGCGGACAGTCTGAGCACTAATGGATGGATTGTGTGTTCCTGGTGTAAATCAAGCATTTGTTTTTGCCATCCTGTACCTGTCCCGCAGGTGTGATGTTCGAATGTACCGATCCTGTTGTTACACGTGGTCTGCCACTGTGAGGATGATCAGCTGTCTGTCCTGTCTCCCTGTAGCGCTGTCTTAGGCGTCTCACAGTACGGACATTGCAGTTTATTGCCCTGGCCACATCTGCAGTCCTCATGCCTCCTTGCAGCATTCCTAAGGCACGTTCACGCAGATTAGCAGGGACGCTGGGCATCTTTCTTGTGGTGTTTTTCAGAGTCAGTAGAAAGGCCTCTTTATAGGCCTAAGTTTTCATAACTGTGACCTTAATTGCCTTCTGTCTGTAAGCTTTTAGTGTCTTAATGACCGTTCCACAGGTGCATGTTCATTAATTGTTCATGGTTCATTGAACAAGCATGGGAAACAGTGTTTAAACTCTTTACAATAAAGATATGTGAAATTATTTGGATTTTTACTAATTATCTTTGAAAGACAGGGTCCTGAAAAAGGGACATTTCTTTATTTACTGAGTTTATGGTTCCTTCCTTGGTCTTCAAAAAATGATACATTTGCACATTTTATTGTGCTGCCATTATTATTGTACTGCCGTACTATGTGGTCAGTGAAAAGTCATGCCGATTTTAGAACCACCATCCTCATTCTATCCACTGATTTGATCAATTTTAATCGGATAAAGCTGCTTAAGCAAGCAGATAGCTTCACATTGTACAGTGAGTATAAGCCTGGGGTAATACAGCTATGACAATGTTGCTCAGGCCCATTCTATATCCCTTTAGTTTTTGCCACCTCAACATGCATTACGCCTCCAGTCAATGTCACCACCATGTCAAGCACTGACCTCTGATTAGTGAGCGGAGGCTCCCGAGTGGAGTAGCGGTCTAAGGCACTGTATCTCAGTGCAAGAGGTGTCACTCCAGTCCCTGTTTCAATCCAGGCTGTATCACATCTGGCCTTGATTGGGAGTCCCATAGGGCAGCCACAATTGGCCCAGCCTTGTCTGGGTTTGGCCATTATTGTAAATAAGAATTTGTTCTTAACTGACTTGACTAGTTACATTTTTTTTAAAGTAATAATTATTTTTTTTAAATTAAACAGACTCAATGCCCCACTGGGCGGCAAGTCTCGATCAGAGGAAGGCAGGGTGGTAGCGAGAAGAAAACAACCTCTCTGGCAACACCAACCAACACGGCTGTTTGTTAAACTTATCAAGTGAAACTTGCATTGTCAACACTGTCTGGATTTTAAGAAGAGCAGGTATGATTTCTTTGTGTTCAGAAGCCCTGAGAAAAAAGAGAGTCGAAAAGAAATCTCAAGCAATCAGCAGTCCGATTTACAGAGTCTACATTTCAACTCTATATGTGACATGGTACGGGTGTGTTCTTTTTTGTAAGCCCATAACCATGTGTGGGAGGTGTATACTTTTGTTTCCAGCATAGATTTGTTTGATCACCAAGAAACACTCTGTGTGACCCTGATTCAGTCCACTGTAGTAAAAGGTTAAACAGACTCTTATAATATGTTTTTTTCCCAAGTCTTTAATCCCCTTTAAAAGGTGTAAATGGTTAAAAGAATTACAATGTGTTAGCTTTTCATTTTGCTACAATTAATTACAGCGTACTTTGACCACCGTTACTTAAACAATTGAATTATAGCTCGCCTGGTATAATAGACTAGACTTAACATATCCAATTAGTTTGATATGTTATGTTTGGTATGGTTACATAAAACAGGTTACTTAAGGCAAAAACTAAAGTAGGTTGGGTGGGTATGTGCACAAAGCAAACATCTAACAACCCAGGTTGCGTTTTTGAATCTCATCACTTCTCATAGGCTTCTCCAAGCTCTGATGCTACTGATGATCATTAGTAGCCTACCAAACCTGCTAACTGCCTGGTACTCAGCACTCTATTGTCCCTACAAAAGTAATCGAAAATCTAATCAAACACTTCAAGAAAGCTCATGAACTCATGTTTTGCAACATTTCTATAGGCTTTGCAATTGCGCGAGAAAACAGAGCTTTGATGGCCTCTAATGAAAAAAAGATGACCCCATCAGGTTCTTTAGGCTAGGCCTACTATATTTATTTCTCAAATGTCCTAATATTAAGCAAATTGCTTCTCTTTACAACAAGAGCATAGCTTACCTGGCTGGCATGAAAATGAACCACGGTGAAAGCGTTCCTCCATTCACTATTTAAGTGCATAGATGACATGTATTTTCCCCCTGACCCTGTTTCGAGATTGGACCATTATCATGCACCTTTCTAAATCTAAACAAATTTCACACATACAGTTGAAGTCGGAGGTTTACATACACATAGTTTGGAGTCATTAAAACAAATTTTTCAACCACTCCACAAATGTCTTGTTAACAAACTATAGCTTTGGCAAGTCGGTTTGGACATCTACTTTGTGCATGACACACAAGTCATTTTTCCAACAATTGTTTACAGACAGATTATTTCACTTATAATTCACTGTATCACAATTCCAGTGGATCAGAAGTTTACATACACTAAGTTGACTGTGCCTTTAAACAGCTTGGAAATTTTCAGCAAATTATGTCATGGCTTTACAAGCTTCTGATAATCATTTGAGTCAATTGGAGGTGTACCTGTGGGTGTATTTCAAGGCCTACCTTCACACTCAGTGCCTCTGATTGACATGGGAAAATCAAATGAAATCAGCCAAGACCAAGATAAAATGTAGACCTCCACAAGTCTGGTTCATCCTCGTGAGCAATTTCCAAATGCCTGAAGGTACCACGTTCCTCTGTACAAACAATAGTACGCAAGTATAAACACCATGGGACCACGCAGCAGTCATACCGCTCAGGAAGGAGACGCGTTCTGTCTCCTAGAGATGAACATACTTTGGTGCAAAAAGTGCAAATCAATCCCAGAACAACAGCAAAGGACCTTGTGAAGATGCTGGAGGAAACAGGTAGAAAATTATCTAAATCCACAGCCAAACGAGTCCTATATCGACATAAACTGAATGCCGCTCAGCAAGGAAGAAGCCACTGCTCCAAAACCGCCATCAAAAAGCCAGACTACGGTTTGCAACTGCACATGGGGACAATGATCGTACTTTTTGGAGAAATGTTCTCTGGTCTGATGAAAGAAAAATTGAACTGTTTGGCCATAATGACCATCTTTATGTTTGGAGGAAAAAGGGGGAGGCTTGCAAGCCGAAGAACAACATCTCAACCATGAAGCACGGGGGTGACAGCATCATGATGTGGGGGTGCTTTCCTGCAGGAGGGACTGGTGCACTTCACAAAATAGATGGCATCATGAGGTGGGAAATTAGGTGGATATATTTAAGCAACATCTCAAAACCTCATTCAGGAGGTTAAAGCTTGGTCGCAAATGGGTCTTTCAAATGGACAATGATCCCAAGTTTACATCCAAAGTTGTGGCAAAATTGCTTAAGGACAACAAAGTCAAGGTATTGGAGTGACCATCACAAGCCCTGACCTCAATCCCATTGAAAATGTATGGGCAGAACTGAAAAAGTGTGCGAGCAAGGAGGCCTACAAACTTAACTCAGTTACACCAGCTCTGTCAGGGGGAATGGGCCAAAATTCACCTAACTTATTGTGGGAAGCTTGTGGAAGGCTACCTGAAATGTTTTACCCAAGTAAGATAATTTAAAGGCAATGCTACCAAATAGTAATTGAGTGTATGTTAATTTGAATTAGGTCTGGACTAGGCCATTCCAAAACTTCACATTGGTTGCTTTTTAGAAATTTTCATGGAGACTTGATTGTGTGTTTTGGATCATTGTTTTTTGGATCAGTGTTCTTTTGGACATTAGAGCAATCTTGAGGGAATCCTATTTGAGTCAGAAAAGGAAATTCATGTGATAGGTAAGATATACAGAACCTTGCAGAGTGCCTATCCAACTGACAATCTCTTAGACAAAATATTGGAACCAAGACCTAGTAACAACTGATAAGCTTAATCCTGTATAAACTAATGTGTAGAATACATTAAACAAGATACAACATTTGTAAATTACACAGCACGACAGCAGAGTCATGTCTTAAAACCTATTTGGGCTAGGGGGCAGCATTTTCACTTCTGGATAAATAGCGTGCCCAATTTCAACTTCTTGCTACTTATGCCAAGAATATAAGATATGCATATAATTAGTAGATTTGGATGGAAAACACTGAAGTTTCTAAAACTGTTTGAATCATGTCTGTGAGTATAACATAACTTATGTAGCAGGCAAACCCAGAGGACTAACCATTCAGAATTTTTATTTTAAGGTCACTGTCTATTCAATAAGTTTTCATTGGGGAACTGGATTTCTAAGGCACTTGTTTGCAGTTCCTACCGCTTCCACTGGATGTCACCAGTCTTTGGAAAATGGTTGGGGTTATTTTTGTTGTATTTGTTGTATTGAAAACAAACCCGTCTTCAATTTGATCGATTATTAACCTCTCTGCACACGGAACCCACTACCGGGCTGAAATTCCACAACATACGGTGATCGCTGCATAAATAGTCATGTTAAACATTCATGAAAATACAAGTGTCTCACATGTATCGAAAGCCTAGAATCTTGCTAATCCAACTGCGTTGTCAGATTTAGAAAAGGATTTACTGCAAAATAATACGATGCAATTACCTGAGCATAGAGCCCCATAAAAAACAACAATTTTAACCAGCACAGGCGTAACATAATCACAAACTGCATTAAAATAAATAGTTTACCTTTGACGATCTTCGTCTGTTTGCAATTCCAATGCTCATTGTAACACAATGAATGATCTTTTGTTTGATAAAATCCATTTTTATAGCCTAACACAAAACATTTTGTGAACCGCTTGTGTCGTGAATTCCGTCTCATTCCATTTTCGATGACACATTCAAGGGACACCCCAACCCACATGAAATAGCCTATTTGAGGCTGTTGAGGGGTGGGCAGGCCCACACAACAATGGCCAAAGTGAAATGGAGACAGTAGATACAGCTGGTCTGTTGTAATATAATAAAGACAGTAGATTTAGCTGGTCTGTTGTAATATAATAAAGAGAGTAGATCTAGCTGGTCTGTCATATTATAATAGAGACAGTAGATCTAGCTGAAATGTCATAATATAAAAGAGACAGTAGATCTAGCAGGTCATAATAATGTATTCAACCTTATGTTCCCTGTACTCTCTCTATATATATGATCTCTGATCCACCTCTACGCAGACGACACCATTCTGTATACTTCCGGCCCTTCTTTGGACACTGTGTTAACAACCCTCCAGGCAAGCTTCAATGCCATACAACTCTCCTTCCGTGGCCTCCAATTGCTCTTAAATACAAGTAAAACTAAATGCATGCTCTTCAACCGATCGCTACCTGCACCTACCCGCCTGTCCAACATCACTACTCTGGACGGCACTTACTTAGAATACGTGGACAACTACAAATACTTAGGTGTCTGGTTAGACTGTAAACTCTCCTTCCAGACCTATATCAAACATCTCCAATCCAAAGTTAAATCTAGAATTGGCTTCCTATTTCGCAACAAAGCATCCTTCACTCATGCTGCCAAACATACCCTTGTAAAACTGACCATCCTACCAATCCTCGACTTTGGCGATGTCATTTACAAAATAGCCTCCAATACCCTACTCAACAAATTGGATGCAGTCTATCACAGTGCAATCCGTTTTGTCACCAAAGCCCCATATACTACCCACCATTGCGACCTGTACGCTCTCGTTGGCTGGCCCTCGCTTCATACTCGTCGCCAAACCCACTGGCTCCATGTCATCTACAAGACCCTGCTAGGTAAAGTCCCCCTTATCTCAGCTCGCTGGTCACCATAGCATCTCCCACCTGTAGCACACGCTCCAGCAGGTATATCTCTCTAGTCACCCCCAAAACCAATTCTTTCTTTGGCCGCCTCTCCTTCCAGTTCTCTGCTGCCAATGACTGGAACGAACTACAAAAATCTCTGAAACTGGAAACACTTATCTCCCTCACTAGCTTTAAGCACCAACTGTCAGAGCAGCTCACAGATTACTGCACCTGTACATAGCCCACCTATAATTTAGCCCAAACAACTACCTCTTTCCCAACTGTATTTAATGTATTTATTTATTTTGCTCCTTTGCACCCCATTATTTTTATTTCTACTTTGCACATTCTTCCATTGCAAAACTACCATTCCAGTGTTTTACTTGCTATATTGTATTTACTTTGCCACCATGGCCTTTTTTTTGCCTTTACCTCCCTTCTCACCTCATTTGCTCACATTGTATATACACTTGTTCATACTGTATTATTGACTATATGTTTGTTTTACTCCATGTGTAACTCTGTGTCGTTGCATCTGTCGAACTGCTTTGCTTTATCTTGGCCAGGTCGCAATTGTAAATGAGAACTTGTTCTCAACTTGCCTACCTGGTTAAATAAAGGTAAAATAAAAAAAATAAAAAAAATCTGTTTATTTTACCTGTTGATACAGGGCTCATATGTGAAACTATTCTAACTGAACATTTTCTTTCACAGTGACACTGACTCCGAATGGGAGTCTTATCCGGTGTCCTGTGTGAATTTAAGCATGCTTGCTCTAATTCTCTCTTTCTCTCTCAGAGGACCTGAGCCCTAGGTACATGCGTTAGGACTACCTGGCATGATGACTCCTTGCTATCCCCAGTCCACCTGGTCTTGCCGCTGTTCCAGTTTCAACTGTTCTGCCTGCGGCTATGGAACCCTAAACTGTTCATTTTTACCCTTGAGGTGCTGTCCTGTTGCACCCTCTACAACCACTGTGATCTCCACACGGCACAGCCAGAAGAGGACTGGCCACCCCTCATAGCCTGGTTCCTCTCTAGGTTTCTTCCTAGGTTTTTGCCTTTCTAGGGAGTTTTTCCTAGCCACGGTGCTTCTACACCTGCATTGCTTGCTGTTTGGGGTTTTAGGCTGGGGCTATATAAATAGATTTGATTTGATAGAGGACTGAGGGTCTTCCAAATATTGAAAGTGTGTAAATAGTTACCCATGTTATTTTGTAAATGTATGTATATATTTATTTTTTTCATATAATTTTTAAATCAATAATTATTTTTTTTCACATCATTTTTTTCATGTTTTTTTTCTTTTTCTTTGGGGGGGTGTGTTAGAATACCATTTTGGTATTTTGTACTTAGTTATTTGTTTCAAAATGTATACCTTCACCAATTTGGCCACTTGGGTACATTTGGGCTACTTGTGTGGGACACCTGGGTGACTTCATGATAAATGTCATGTAGCACACTCATTTTGGAAGTTATCATTCTGAAACTTTGCACAAGTACTGTTGCCCTCCTATGTTTTCACTGAAATTGTCCCCATCATCCTATCTGAATGTTTGTTTTATCTTGTTCATTTTACAGATGATGATATAAAAATAAAAAACGTATGTTTTTTTTCAAAGTTTTATCTAAACCAGATCTATTGTGTTATATTCTCCTACATTCAATTCACATTTCCACAAACTTCAGAGTGTTTTCTTTCAAATGGTACCAAGAATATGCATATCCTTGGTTCTGTGCCTGAGCTACAGGCTGTTAGATTTGGGTATGTCTTCAGGCGGAAATTGCACAAAGTAGGGGGGTTTTAAGAGGTTTTAATGTTTAAAAATACCTAAAGTTGCACGTGCTGTTGAGGTGTTTGGGGTGTAGCGCTGTTTAAAATATCACTATTCCAGGCCACACGGATACTTGGAATACATGGTTAGATGAAAACTTGTAGAATGCTTATATCTTTATTTTGGGATGTCAGATGTGGATTTCATGAGGCTGCCATCTGAAAATGTCAATAAAATGTCCTGTTAGTTATTTTAACAAACTACTGTGTCATCATTTTTATAAACAGTTGGTTGTTTATTTAACTTATTTTGAACTGAAAATAAAAATCCATGCATTGACTGCATAAAATACATCCATAGACTTTTAATGTTGGTGTCCATACCATTTCAGTGGCAAACTGTACATTTTAAGTTACCATGAAGTGTTAGCTATAAATGCTTTATGAAAATAAAGATTTGATCTGTTTTAACTTCAACCAATTAATGTCATAGATGCTATAACATTTTATAGACCAGTATGACCAAGTTAATTGTGATGTGGAGGACTGTTTGTACGAAAGAGTTATGGTATGAGCCTCAACTACACGATTTGATCTGTAAAATTGAGGATTCAACCTTGTGGGGATCTTCATGCACCATTGACCTGATTGAGAAGAAGTGTAAAGTAAGTAAGCGGGCCTATTTTCGATTGTGTTTAGGTGGGTAGTTGTCTTCTGTCTCTGTGTCTCTACCAGGCATACTGTTTACATGTTGTTCATTTGTGTTTTAGTGTTCAGTTATTGCAAACCAATAAATCTAACATGGACACTGATCATTTATCACCAGTGTTAATCTGCAAAATTGTAATTAATTTGCCATTACAGATCAATAAAATCAATAATCTCTTTTTTTCTACTGTGTTATTCCACTTAATTGTCCATGTGTAACTCTGTGTTGTCTGTTCACAAACTGCCATGCTTTATCTTGGAAAGGTCAAATCAAATCAATTTAAAATCAAATTTTATTTGTCACATACACATGGTTAGCAGATGTTACACTGAGTGTACGAAAAACATTGTGCTTCAGTTCCGACAATGCAGTAATGAGCAAGTAATTGATGTCACAATTCCAAAAAAATCCACTGTCATACACAGTGTAGGGGATAAAGAATATGTACATAAGGATAATGAATAGTGATTTTACAGAGCAGATAGGCAAGAGACATGGATGATGTCTGTCATTCAGATGGTGAATGGGCAAGACAAAATATTTAAACCAATGTGGTATGATAAAGATGGCCAGGCACACTGGTTTGAGTCAAGAACTGCAATGCTGCTTGGTTTTTCATGCTCAACAGTTTGCATATGAGATGAAGAATGGGTACCAGTAACATTATATCCAGCCAATTGTTTAATGTGGTATATTTAGTCATCATTTCCCATCAATTGTGGAATGATTAAAGTGGCTGAGTAGAGTCAGTGTCATTGACAGTGTGTTGGCAGTAGCCACTCAATGTTAGTGGAATGGCTGTTTAACAGTCTGATGGCCTTGAGATAGAAGCTGTTTTTCAGTCTCTCGGTCCCAGCTTTGATGCACCTGTGTGACTTCTTGTTCTGTTAATGGCAGCGGGGTGAACAGGCAGTGGCTCGGGTGGTTGATGTCCTTGATGATCTTTATGGCCTTCCTTAGCATCGGGTGGTTAGGTGTCCTGGAGGGCTTTGTGTTAGTTTGCCCAGGGATTTTGATTGGGGCAGACCTCACTACACTCTGGGGACAACATTGAGGATGCATTTCCTAATGGCGGTGACAGCCCGCCAGGATGCTACTGTTGGCATCTGTAGAAGTTTGTGAGCCAGCATTTTGGTGAATGCTTTCGACACCTTGTATAGTCCCTGCCCTGACTGAGGAATAGAGGCTGTTCTGAAAAATAGATGACATCTATTTCACACTGTCTTTTGGACCAATTCAGTTTGTCTGTGAAAAATATCTCAAAACTTAAAACTTGCTACCCTCTCCACTACTGTTCCATCGATGTGGATGGCAGCATCCTCTGTTTGTTCCCTAGAAGTCCACAATCATCTCCTTAGTTTTGTTGACCCTGAGTGTTAGTTATTTTACTGACACTCAAATAGTTAGGGCCCTCAGCTCCTCCCTGAGGCAGGGAATTTAATTTGGTTGTATGGTAATTTGAAGCTTTGTTACCACTATTCAAGAAAGGTCAAACTTGAAAATTGAGTTGGAGGATTCTTGCATGTCCTCATCAATTGTTTACTGTGCTGGTGAACAGGGAGTACAGGAGAGGGCTCAAGATGCAGTGCGGTATGTGGGGCCCCAGTCTTTATCAGCGGGGAAAAGAAACTCAAAGAACAATACCACCGGGAACGGCCCGAAATGTGAAGCTCCAGTACCCAGTGCTCACAGGCAACTATACCTAGACAAGATCCCACAAAGCACAATGGGGAAATGGCTGCCTATGGTGTTGAATCCCAGAGACAGTCGATAAACAGCATTCTCTGATAGGGAACCTCTTGGCCAGATGGGTTAGATCAGTAATCAGTGTAGATAACCCATAGTCACTGTGGACCTATTTGGGCGGTTACATCTGGAAAATGGGTCAATAAAATGTGGAGGTGATATTTTAACATTCTGTGTTGTCATCATTTTTCATGATGGGTTGTGACGGGGGTTGTTTATAACTTATTTCTTGAAGGAAAAGGAAAATGGGGCCCTCTTGAAGCATAAAAACAGCAGACTTTTAATGTTGATTGATTGAGATCATGTCCGCAAACACAGTTCCAGCTGGTCTTAGCTATAAATGCTTTATGAATGGGATGGGGATTTGCCGTCTGGGCCTGCAGCCTTCATAGAATTAATACGTTTAGATGTCTTAATGTGTGCATTATAGACCAGTATGACCAACTTATGTGATGTGGAGGACTGTTAATGAATTACGGGCAAAAGAGTTATTTAGTCTGCCTGGGAGCAAGACATCCTGATCTGTAAACTGGGCTGGGTTTCAACCTTGTCCGGGATCTTTGACCATTGACCCTGCCACATAAGTCTTGTGTCTGAGCCGTTGAATTGAGATTCTACTTTTTATTTATTTACTTTTCTGCTTGTTTGATAGCCAATATCGGAGGTAATGACCATCTGATCATTTATCATTCAGTGTTAATCTGCAAAATTGTGATTAAAAGCCAGTGGTTCATGCCTTTTTTCACACGAATGCTGCCATCAAGACGGTTTCTGATTAGGGAATTTTTTACTGTGTTATTGACATCTTAATTCTAATGAACTCGCACACCATATCAGCGTATTGTCAATGTTGTTGCCTACCAAGGTGCTTTGCCTTGGCCAGGTCGCAGTTGCAAATAAGAACTTGTTCTCAACTATCCTACCTGGTTAAATAAAGGTGAAATAAAACATTTAAAAATACCGTCTGGTGGGGGAAATGGGGCTGGCACAGGCTATATTCAACATATTTTCTAAAACGTGGTTTGACCTTTTGGCATATTCACTAACACTGGTATGGCAGAAGAACACTTAATTAAGAACAGCCATAATGACAATGCTATCATTGTAATGATGCATCTATTAAGAAACCTAAGCTCTTGCATAGCATGACATGAATGCGGTATTGATATGCCATGGATATATTGCATTTACCTTTACTAATGTGGTTGTAAACTGTTATAAGACATTCGTTAATGCTTATTGTAATAAATGCTTTATGGGTATGTAGTCAAATTAAATCGTGATTTATTTTTTACAGACTGTTAAATCAACACTGAAAGTGTGGCGTCTGTGGACCCATATAAACATCGGAACAGTGTTAAATGAACACAGCACTTATTGGTTAGCGACAGTTTGTTGCATTTATCCATTTTTTGTCCTTTGGAGTTCACCATGTGATCTCGTAAGCGAATATGTTATCATATTTTTTTCTATATACAGTTTAACACAATACCATAAGTATTTCTATAAGAGCTTATTTGAGGGCCTACACTATAAAAAGTGCTATTGTTCATCTGAAGTGCTTTTAAAGGAGAATTTCACTCCTTAGGACAGTAATCTGTATTTTGATGTAAATGGCATTTTATAGAAGGTTTCAGACAGTTTTCTGGGAATTTCACTTACCCCACCAGCAATTGACTTCCTGAGCCTCATTCTGGAGTTTCAAGGTGTCCGAAAGCATGAACAAAGGCAAAGAATACGTTTTTTTTACAAACGGCAAAGCTCTCAGTATCGTGATGCAGGTCTTTAGATGTTGTACACAATTGTGTCATACCGAACTTCAGCCACAACGTTATAATCCATTTTGTTGAACTAAAGCGATCATTTCTGGCGTGCATGTGTGTACTTCCTCGTTCCTCTCGCTACTGCGAGAGTGTAACTAGGGGGTGTGCTACCGGCACAGGTACTAGGTAGCTATCTATCTAGTTATGTTGTCAGTCACTCATTCACGAGATCAGCAAGGTGATGACAAGGGAACTGTATTATTTTTTGTTGTTCGGTTATTTGCTGAATATTGTTGAAAATGGTGCGCCGCACCTGTCTAAGACCAGCAGAAATTGAAATCGAGGTAAGAGATGCTATAACGTTAGCTAACTGGCAAGCTAGCTAATAAAAAAAGTAGTATCACTGATGAAAGGGGGAACACTGAGTCTGTTGTTATTTAGCTTATGTTAGCTGAAGGTTTGCTTGCTACCTAGCCAATCTATGTGTTTCGGGATAGGGTAAACAACTAGCTATTTTCAAGTTGTTTTGTGCTTCACTATTGTTATATCATTCTGCAAAACATGTAATTTGCCAACATTAGATGGCATTGGGCGTTTTCACATATCTCCTGTATGATTCGTATCATGTAGCTTTTGTTTGGTTACCCTGATTATCTTGTTATAGTTAGGTCTATAAAGCATGAGTGAAATGCAATATGTACCCAGTCAAGTCACGTTGAACTTTTTGTAAACAACGATACCTAGCTAGCTTGCTAACATCATGTAGAATGTGCAAATCACATCCCAAAACAGTTATGTACACGTCTTGTGAAAGCAAAACGTGTTTTGTATAAATCTTACCATTGCTCCCGGGAACTGAATTTCATATATCTATGTTATGCAGGCTGATGTTGGCGGCAGCACAGAAATGAGTGGATTGCCCATTGTTACTGAGATTTTCAGTGTATCACAATGAACTCCTCAACTAACTCCAAGCAAAAGCCAACCTACAACCCATGGAACAACTGCATCATTGGTGCCTGTAGATATCACAGAACTGAGATTGCTGCTCTCAGTCCACAGCAAGCAAATCCACGCACAACACGTTCCACCTAAGAGTCCTACCACGCTTTACACTTTACCACCTAGGCAAGAGCAATGGTAATATATTTTTTAATTATCATAAATAATAATGTGCACAATTATAATGAAGACTTCAAAACTACAGTATGTATGAAATAACACATAAGGAATCATGAAGTAACCAAACAAATGTTAAACTAATATATTTTACATTTGAGATTCTTTAAAATAGCCACCCTTTACCTTGATGACAGCTTTGCACATTCTTGGCATTCTCTCAACCAACTTCATGAGGTAGTCATCTGGAATCCATTTCAATTGACAGGTGTGCCTTGTTAAAAGTTAATGGGTGGAATTTCTTTCCTTCTTAATGTGTTTGAGCCAATCAGTTGAGTTGGGACAAGGTAGGGGTGGTATACAGAAGATAGCCCTATTTCGTAAAAGACCAAGTCCATATATGGCAAAACAGCTCAAATAAGCAAAGAGAAACGACAGTCCATCATTACTTTAAGACATGAAGGTCAGTCAATCTGGAAAATTTCAAGAACTTTTAAAGTTTCTTCAAGTGCAGTCGCAAAGACCATCAAGCGCTATGAGGACCACCACAGGAAAGGAAGACCCAATGTCACCTCTGCTGCAGAGGCTAAGTTCAGCCTCAGAAATTGCAGCCCAAATAAATGCTTCACAGAGTTCAAGTAACAGAGACCTCTCAACATCAACTGTTAAGAGGAGACTGCGTGAATCGAGCAAAGGACATTAGATTAGTGAAAATCTGTCCTGTTGTCTGATGAGTCCAAATGTGAGATTTTTGGTTCCAACACCCGCGTGAATTTGTCAGGCGCAGAGTAGGCAAACAGATGATCTCTACATGTGTGGTTCCAACCATGAAGCATGGAGGAGGTGGTGTGATGGTGTTGGGGTTTCTTTGCTGGTGACACTGTTGGGGATTTATTTAGAATTCAAGGCACACTTAACCAGCATGCCTACCACAGCATTCTGTAGCGATACTTCATCCCATCTGGTTTGCGCTTAGTGGGGCAATCATTTGTTTTTCAACAGGACAATGACTCAACACACCTCTAGGCCGTGTAAGGGCTATTTGACCACGAAGGAGAGTGATGGAATGCTGCATCAGATGACCTGGACTCCACAATCACCTGACCTCAACCCAATTGAGATGGTTTGGGATGAGTTGGACTGCAGAGTGAAAGAAAACAGCCAACAAGTGCTCAGCATATTTGCAAACTCCTTCAAGACTGTTGGAAAAGCATTCCAGGTGAAGCTGGTTGAGAGAATGGCAAGAGTGTGCAAAGCTGTCGTCAAGGCAAAGGGTGGCTACTTTGAAGAATCTCAAATAAAAAATAAATGTTGATTTGTTTAACACGAACACTAAATTATTTCTTGTGTTATTTCATCGTTTTGATGTATTCACTCTTATTCTACAATGTAGAAAATAGTAAAAATAAAGCAACACCCATCAATGAGTCGGTGTGTCCAAACTTTTGACTGGTACTGTATAAATGACTGATTTGGCATTGTTGTCTTGTTGCTTATGTCACAGGAAATCTCAAGTGAATTGACCACTGCTCCAAGTCAGCCAGAACCATCCTATGAAGTTGCACCACAAGATATTGGATTACATTATGCTATTAAAAGCTTTTCAGATCTCATCATGTGTTATAGTTTGTAGACCTTACACCTTAGATCAGTGTTTCCCAACTCTGGTTCTCAAGTACACACAAAATCCCTCATGCATTGTAGTCCCGGACAAAAACACCAGACAGGCAACAACTGCTGCAGGTAAAATAGGATGGTTTGGCAATGGTCAGGTCACGGATTCTATTCTATACTTCTGACCACATCTAATGATAACAACCACACAACTACTGACAACAGATTTTCAGACCACAACCACACAACTACTGATCACTACCACACAACTTCAGACCACACAACTACTGACCTCACAACAAGTGATCAAAACACAACTAGACCAACACCACACAACTACTGACCACAAGAACTGACCACAACACAACTTCTGACCACACAAATACTGAACTGACCACATCCACACATCTAGTTAATTTTTTTATTTGACCTTTATTTAACCAGGTAGGCTAGTTGAGAACAAGTTCTCATTTGCAACTGCAACCTGGCCAAAGCAGTTCGACAGATACAACAACACAGAGTAACACATGGAATAAACAAACATACAATCAATACTACAGTGGATAGGTTTATATACAGCATGTGCAAATGAGGTAGGATAAGGGAGGTAAGGCAATAAATAGGCCATAGTGGCTAATTAATTACAATATAACAATTAAACACTGGAATGGTAGAAAGTGCAGATGAAGATGAATGTGCAAGTACAGAAACTGGGGTGCAAAGGAGCAAGATATATAAATAAATACAGTATGAGGATGAGGTAGATTAGATGGGCTATTTACAGATGAGCTATGTACAGGTGCAGTGATTTCTGAGCTGCTCTGACAGCTGGTGCTTATAAAGCTAGTGAGGGAGGTAAGATTCTCCAGCTTTAGTGATTTTTGCGGTTCGTTCCAGTCATTGGCAGTAGAGAACTGGAAGGAGAGGTGACCAAAGGAAGAATTGGCTTTGGGGGGGACCAGTGGAGCGCTGGAGCGCGTGCTAGGGGCGGGTGCTGCTATGGTGACCAGTGAGCTGAGATAAGGCGGGGCTTTACCTAGCAGAGACTTGTAGATGACCTGGAGCCAGAGGGTTTGCCGACGAGTATGAAGCGAGGGCCAGCCAACGAGAGCGTACAGGTCGCAGTGGTGGGTAGTGTATGGGGCTTTGGTGACAAAACAGAAGGCACTGTGATAGACTGCATTTGTTGAGTAGAGTGTTGGAGGCTAATTTGTAAATTACATCGCCGAGTCGAGGATCGGTAGGATGGTCAGTTTTACAAGGGTGTGTTTGGCAGCATGAGTGAAGGAGGCTTTGTTGCGAAATAGGAAGCCGGTTCTAGATTTAATTTTGGATTGGAGATGTTTAATGTCTGGAATGTCTGGAAGGAGAGTTTACAGTCTAACCAGACACCTAGGTATTTGTAGTTGTCCACATATTCTAAGTAAGAACCGTCCAGAGTAGTGATGCTGGACGGGCGGTCAGGTGCGGGCAGCGATCGGTTGAAGAGCATGCATTTAGTTTTACTTGCATTTAAGAGCAGTTGGAGGCCACAGAAGGAGAGTTGTATGGCATTGAAGCTCGTCTGGAGGTTAGTTAACACAGTGTCCAAGGAAGGGCCAGAGGTATACAGAATGGTGTGGTCTGCGTAGAGGTGGATAAAAGAATCACCAGCAGCAAGAGTGACATCATTGATGTATACAGAGAAGAGAGTCAGCCTGAGATTTGAACCCTGTGGCACCTCCATAGAGACTGCCAGAGGTCCGGACAACAGGCCCTCCGATTTGACACACTGAACTCTATCAGAGAAGTTGTGACCATCTAGTGACCATAACTTCTGACCACAACCACACAACTACTGACCATAACCACAAAACATCTGACCAGATCTAGTGACTACAAATCATCTTATGAACACAACCACACACCTACGGACCAAAACATATAACTTCTGACAGCACAACTAATGACCACTCAACTGCTGACCACAACTGTTGGTCACAACCACACAACTTCTGACCACAACCACACAACTATATTGACCACAACCACAACTTCTGACCACATCTCGTGACCACAACTACAAAACCACTGACAAAAACAACAAATTTATTGACCACAACCCGACAATGTCTGACAATAACCACACAACTACTAACCTTAACCACACAATTTCTGACCAACTACGAACCAGACAGCAATTGATCACAACATAACTACTGACCACAACCACACAACTTCTGATCACACAAGTATTGACTACACAACGTCTGACCACAACCACACCATTACTGACCACAACCACACAACTACTTACCACAACCACACCTCTTCTGACCACAACCACACCACTTCTGACCACAACCACACAACTACTTACCACAACCACACCACTTCTGCCCACACAAGTATTGACCACTCAACTTCTGACCACAATTTCCAACCACAACCACAAAACTTCTGACCACATCTAGTAACCACAACCACAAAAACTACTGACCACAACGACAACACGAATGACCATAACTGACCAATCAACTGCTGATGACAATACCTGACCAACACCACACAACTTTTGATCATAGTCACACTTATACTGATCACGACCACACAACTTCTGACCACATCTAGTAACCACAACAACACAACTACTGATCACAACTCCACACGTCTGACCGCAAACAGACAAACTACTGACCACAATGACAACACGACTGACCACAATTACTGACCACAACCACTGAAAAAAAACACACAGCTTCTGGTCACAACCATACTAATACTGACCAAAACCACACAACTTCTGAGCAAATCTAGTGACTACACCAACACAATCTGTGACCATAAGCACACAACTTCTGACCACAACAACATAACTACTGACCAAAACCACACAACATCTGACCACTCAACTGCTGATCACAACTACTGGCCATAACCACACAACAACTTCTGACCACTGACAACACTTGACAATACTGACAACACTTGATCACAACACAGCTACTGACCACAACATTACAACTAGACAACTGACCACAACTACTGACCACAACCACACACCAACTAAACAAAACCACAGACCTGCTGACTACATCTAGTGACCACAACCACACATGATCACAACACAACTACTGACCACAATCACACAACTTCTGACCACAGAAGTACTGACCATTTAACTGCTCACCACAATTACCAGACACCACACAACCACCACATTTCTGACCACATCTAGTAAACACAAGCACACAAACTACTGACCACAACAATATTGACCATAACCACACAACTTCTAACCGCACAACTACTGACTTACTCAACTGCTGACCACATCTAATGACTACAACCACACAACTACTGACAACAAGCACAGATTATCTGACCATAACCAAATAACTACTGACCAAAACACCACAACTTCTGAACACAACCACACAACTAGACCACCACACAACAACTGGCAACAACCACAAACCTGTTGACCACAACAACTTCTGACCAGATCTACTGACTACAAAAACATAACTTGTGAACATCACACAACTATTGACCACAACCACACAACTTCTGAAAACATATTGTGACCACAACCACACAACTACCGACAACTCCAGACTTTCTGACCACAACCACACAACTACTGACCACACAAATTCTGAACACAACAACGAAACAACCACAAAACGACTGATCAAAACCACATGACTACTGACCACACAACAAGTGACAACAACACCAGTACTGACCAAAAAACACTGACCACAAAACAACAAATGACTGCAACCACACAACTAGACCATAACCACACAACTACTCACCACAATCACTCAACCTCTCACCATACAATTACTGACCACTCAATTGTTGACCACAACTACTGACCACAACTACACAACTTCTGACCACAAACACACAACTACTGATCACAACCACACAACTTTGGACCAATTCTAATGACTACAAAAACATAACTTGTGAGGATTACCACACAATATCTGACCATAACCACAAAACTACTGACCACAATGATACTTCTGACTGTACAACTGCTGACCACAACTACACACATCCTGACCACAACAGCTGACCACATCTAGTGACCACAACCACATATCTACTGACCACACAACTGACCACAATCACACAACTTCTGACCACAGAAGTACTGACCATTTAACTGCTGACCACAATTACCGGACACAACCACACAACTACTGACCACAACTCCACAATGTCTGACCACAACCACACAAATACTGATCATAACTACACAGCTACTGACCAATCAACTGCTTTTGACAATTACTGACCAAAACCACACAACTTATGACCATAACCACACTTCTACTGATCACAACCATGCAACTTCTGGCCACATCTAGTAACTGCAACAACACAATTACTGACCACAACTCCAAAATGTCTGACAAAAGCCACTCGACTGCTGACCACACGTATACTAAACACTAAACTGCTGACCACAATTACTGACCACAACCACACAATTTCTGAACACAACTACACAATTCCTGACCAATGTCAGTGACCACAACCAGATCTAATAACTACAAAAACACTTGTGAACATTACCACATATCTTTGGACAACACAACTACTGACCACAACACAACCTGTGACCATAACCACAGATCTACTGACCACAACCACACAACTTCTGACATACAACTACTGACCACTCAACCACAACTGCACAACTACTGACCAAAACCACACAATCTAGTGATCTAGTGATTACAAAAACACAACTTGTAAACATTACCACAGAACTTCTGATCACAAACACACAACTACTGATGACCACAACTACTGACCACAAGCACACAACTATTGACCACAACCACACAATTACTGACAACCAATGTTTTCTTATCACAACCACACAACTTCTGACCACAACCACGCAAATATTGACCACAATCACACAGCTTCTGACCTTACAACTACTGACCACTCAACTGCCAACCACAACAACACAACTATTGGTCACAATCACCCAACGGCCACCGGAGAGCATCTTGGCTTGTTCATTTTTTTTAAAATGCTTATAATTTGAGAAAAAAATACATTTCTATCATGTCACTACCAGGAAGACTGAAATGACAGTGGGCAGGGAGCTAGGAGGCTGAGTGAGCGGGGAGAGCACCATGACTGGTGGTTCTTTGAAAACACATATGTCAAGCAATGTGGACACAGTGAGCAGAGTTGCAGTGAGATTATCTCAAGCAAATTTGCTGATACACAAAGCAACTCAAACAACATTGAAATTGCATGCAACATCCAATCTTGTCATACATCACATCACAGTTTAACAAACTATCAGTCAATTGAAAAAAAATAATTAGGCCCTAATCTATGGATTTCACATGACTGGGACTTAAGATATGCATCTGTTGGTAACAGATATCTTTAAAAAAAGGTAGGGGCCTGGATCAGAAAAACAGTCAGTATCTGGTGTGACAACCATTTGCCTCGTGCAGCGCGACACATCTCCTTTGCATAGAGATGATCAGGCTGTTGATTGTGGCCTGTGGAATGTTGTCCCACTCCTCTTCAATGGCTGTGTGAAGTTGCTGGATATTGTCAGGTACTGGAACACGCTGTCGTACATGTCGATCTAGAGCATCCCAAACATTCTCAAATGGGTGACATGTATGATGTGTATGCAGGCCATGGAAGAACTGGGCCATTTTCAGTTTACAGAAATAGTGTACAGATCCTTGCCACATGGGGCTGTGCATTATCATGCTGAAACGTGATGGCAGTGGATGAATGGCATGACAATGGGCCTTAGGATCTCATCACAGTATCTTATGCCTGCCCATACTATAACCTCACCGCCACCATGGGGCACTCTGTTCACAACATTGACATCAGCAAACAGCTTGCCAGATGACGCCGTCTGCCATCTGCAGTTGAAACTGCAATTCTCCAGTGGCCATCGAACGTGAGCTTTGCCCACTGAAGTCAGTTATGACGCCAAACTGCAGTCAGGTCAAGACCCTGGTGAGGACAACGAGCACGCAGATGAGCTTCCTTGAGACAGTTTCTAACAGTTTTTGCAGACCCACAGTTTTATTAGCTGTCCGGGTGGCTGGTCTGAGACGATCCCACAGGTGAAAAAGCTGGATGTGAAAGTCCTGGGCTGGTGTGGTTACACAGGGTCTGTAACGGTTTTCCTCCTCTTCTGATGAGGAGTATGAAGGATCGGACCAATGCTCAACTGTTCATGTTATTTTTTCACCCAAAGGTGCGGACTCCGGCCGCAAAACCTAAACCCATAGGGGAGGGTCTGGGTGGGCATCTGTCTGCAGTGGCGTCTCTGGCGCTGGGCGTGGACCCCACTCCACCATAGTCTTGGCCCACTTAAGTGGCGCCTTTGGAGCGACGACCTTCGCCGACGACCTCGGACTGGAGTAGGAGGGATCGGACCCTTGCAGCGGGCCCCGAATAGACGGGAGACTCCGGCAACGCCGGACAGGCGGGAGACTCCGGCAGCGCCCGGAGTGAAGGGCGGCTCCGGGAGTGAAGGGCGGCTCCGGCAGCTCCGGAGTGAAGGGCGGCTCCGGGAGTGAAGGGCGGCTCCGGGAGTGAAGGGCGGCTCCGGGAGGAAGGGCGGCTCCGGGGTGAAGGGCGGTCCGGGAGCTCCGGAGTGAAGGGCGGCCCGGCAGCTCCGGAGTGAAGGGCGGCCCGGCAGCTCCGGAGTGAAGGGCGGCTCTGGCAGCTCCGGACAGGAGCTCTGGCAGTTCTGGCAGCGCCCCGGACAGGTGGGAGAACCTGGACGGGGGCCCTGGAGACAGGAGACCAGGTGGGAGAACCAGGAGGAGCGTACAGGAGGCGTGGAGGAGGCACCAGATGGACCGGGCTGTGGAGGAGCACTGGAGCTCTGGTGCGCAGCCGTGGCACCACTCCTCCAGTCTGGATGACCACTTTAGCCCGGACCCTCCAGAGTGCAGGCACAGGTTGAACCAGGCTGTGGGTGAGCAATGGAGATCTGGTGCATACCACTCGCACCTCTCCCTTAGGCTCAATTGCCACATTCGCCCGGCACAGGCGGAGCGCAGCCATAGGGCGCACTGCATCCTCCCAGCTCCCCGGGGACACAGCACGCAGAGCCGGCTCAGGATACCCTAGACCGAAACGGCGTAAAGGAGACCAAACACGCTGAGCCGGCACAATACGCCCTGGCTGGATGCCCACTCTCGCATGGCACTTGCGGGGGCTGGCCTATAGTGCACTGGGCTATGAGCGCGTACTGGCAACAACGTGCGCTTGACCGGTACTGCGCTTCTTCCGGTAAGCACGGGGAGTTGGCTCAGGTCTCTCGTTTTGGGGCTGCCTCTCGTGCCTGTTGCGCTGCCTTACCTCATATCGCCGCCGCTCAGCTTTCGCTGCCTCCAGTTCTTCCTTGGGGCGGCGATATTCTCCAGCCTGTGCCCAGAGTCCCTTGCCGTCCAATATCTCCTCCCAAGTCCAGGAGTCCAGAACCCTCTGCTCCTGGTTACCACGCTGCTTGGTCCGGTTGTGGTGGGTAGTTCTGTAACGGTTTTCCTCTTCTGAGGAGGAGGAGTAGGAGGGATCGGACCAATGCGCAGCGTGGTAAGTGTTCATGTTATTTTTATTTCAACTGAACACAAAACAACAAGAGAACGAATTAAAACGAAACAGTTGTCTGGTGCAGAGACAGAAAACAACAACCACCAATCATAGTGGGAAAACAGGCTGCCTAATTATGGTTCTCAATCAGAGACAATGATTGACAGCTGCCTCTTATTGGGAACCATACCAGGCCAAACCAGAAATACAAAACATAGATCAAAAACATAGAATACCCACCCCAACTCACGCCCTGACCAAACTAAAATAGAGACATAAAAAGGAACTAAGGTCAGGACGTGACAGGGTCTGTGGTTGTGAGGCCTGTTGGATGTACTGCCAAATTGTCTAAAATGACGTTGGTGACGGCTTATGGTAGAGAAATTAACATTCAATTATCTGGCAACTGCTCTGGTGTACATTCCTGCAGTCAGTTTGCCAATTGCACACTCCCTCAAAACTTGAGACATCTGTGGCATTGTGTTGTGTGACAAAACTGCACATTTTACATTGGCCTTTTATTATTCCCAGCACAAGGTGCACCTGTGTAATGATCATGCTGTTTCTTGATTTGCCACACCTGTCAGGTGGATGGATTATCTTGGCAAAGGACTACACAGCTGATTCAAATAACCAACTCATCATCAAGCTTTGGTTATTTGAATCAGCAGTCTAGCGCTAGGGCAAAAACTAAACGTGCACTCAGGGAGGGCCCTAGGACCAAGTCACTAATTGCTTCAAGCCACATTTCTCCACAACCACCAAACGGGAGAAAACGTACCTCAAAGTCTGTTCAATAACGTGCAAGACCGCTTTGTGGAAACATGTAATTCAGTACAATTCGTTCCCAATGTAGCAAACATTCAAGCGAATTGAACGCACCTTTGTTGTCCTCGACAGGAAAGAAATGGCCACAGACCAATGGCGAGCATGAATGGGTGTAACTTTACATCAAGGGAGCGTTTGTATATTCAATCTGGAGTGCGCTCAGATTGCCCTCTGGGCGTTCGTAAATTAAGAGTATTATCAGATTGTCCATTTGTAAATTCAGAGCATCTCGCTCTCAGAGCGTTCAGTGGACACCTTGGCACAGGAGTAGGGTTGATCCAAGTGTGCTGGCCTCACACCAGCAGTCAAGCACATAAGCTACCTGTGTAACATTGGCTAGCTTACTAGCTACTTCCAAACAAAAATGAGAGAACACCTCACTCTGACCATTTTACTCACACTAACAGAGCTGGTTTGGCTGTTTCTACGTTATCCAGAGCGTTGGTGACTAACTGCTGCTGGCAACAATTGAATTGTGTTTTTTCTGCCCGAAATTTACTGACACCGGACATATTCAATGGGTGTTGGGCTGTTTGTAAATTCCTCAGTTATTCTGCACTATGGTACACTCAAGTGCTCTGAAAGTGCTCTGAAATAAGTGTAGATAGCCAGAGTGAATTTACGAACGTGCCCCAAGAAACACCCCTAATTGCGGTCTGCAATTGCAACCCTCACCAGATTTTCAAGCTTGATTGTTTCAAAGTGTCGCTGAAATGAACTCTATGCCTCTACCAAGCTTAAAATAGCCACACTTTACAAAAAAGCACCATAGATATAAAGTGCTTGTGTGTTTTGGAACTTTTACAGTAGCAATTGTGTTTCCACTTGATTTGCTCACTGTTTCCATTATACTTTGTTCATAACTGTGGTTATTCTGTAATCCTTCACCATTGACAATCCTCTGTTGATATTTTGCAATCCCGCCTTCCCATCATCCATGATGCTTGTTGTTTATCAGTTCTTATCATTGAATATACAGCGAAATGCTCCAGAGGAGTAAATCAGATGGATACTAACCTCTTCATTGGGAACAGTCACACATACCCTCAATCTCTCTTTGTCTCTCACAAACATACATCACTGTCAGACAGTCACAAACACAAACACACACACACACACATCACTGACAGACAGTCACAAACACACACACACACACACATCACTGACAGACAGTCACAAACACAAACACACACATCACTGTCAGACAGTCAAACACACACACACCACCACAGACAGTCACAGTCACAATCAACACACACACATCACTGACAGACAGTCACAAACACAAACACAAACATCACTGTCAGACAGTCAAACACACACACACACACATCACTGACAGACAGTCACAAACACACACACACACACACACAGATCACTGACAGACAGTCACAAACACACACACACACACACACACACATCACTGACAGACAGTCACAAACACAAACACACACATCACTGTCAGACAGTCAAACACACACACCACTGACAGACAGTCACAATCAACACACCACTGTCAGACAGTCACAATCAACACACACACATCACTGTCAGACAGTCACAAACACACACACACACACACATCACTGACAGACAGTCACAAACACACATCACTGACAGACAGTCACAAACACACACACACACACATCACTGACAGACAGTCACAAACACAAACACACACACATCACTGACAGACAGTCACAAACACAAACACACACACATCACTGTCAGACAGTCAAACACACACATCACTGACAGACAGTCACAAACACACATCACTGTCAGACAGTCACAAACACACACACACACACATCACTGACAGACAGTCACAAACACAAACATCACTGTCAGACAGACAGTCACAAACACAAACACACACACATCACTGACAGACAGTCACAAACACACATCACTGACAGACAGTCATAAACACAAACACACACACATCACTGACAGACAGTCACAAACACACATCACTGACAGACAGTCATAAACACAAACACACACACATCACTGACAGACAGTCACAAACACACAACACACACACACACACATCACTGACAGACAGTCACAAACACACACATCACTGACAGACAGTCACAAACACACACACACACACACACACACACATCACTGACAGACAGTCACAAACACACACACACACACATCACTGACAGACAGTCACAAACACACACACACACACACACACACATCACTGACAGACAGTCACACACGCACATCACTGACAGACAGTCACAAACACACACACACACATCACTGTCAGACAGTCAAACACACACATCACTGACAGACAGTCACAAAACACACACAGACAGTCACATCACTGATCAGACAGTCACAAACACACACACACACATCACTGACAGACAGTCAAACACACATCACACAGACACACATCACTGACAGACAGTCACAAACACAAACACACACATCACTGACAGACAGTCACAAACACACATCACAGACACACACACACATCACTGACAGACAGTCACACATCACTGTCAGACAGTCACACACACACACACACACATCACTGACAGACAGTCACAAACACAAACACACTGTCAGACAGTCACACACACACACACACACATCACTGACAGACAGTCACAAACACACACACACACACATCACTGACAGACAGTCACAAACACACACACATCACTGACAGACAGTCACAAACATACACACACACACATCACTGACAGACAGTCACAAACACACACACACAGACAGTCACAAACACACACACACACATCACTGACAGACAGTCACAAACACACACACACACACATCACTGACAGACAGTCACAACACACACATCACTGACAGACACACAAACACACACACACACACACACACACACACACACACACACACACACCACTGACAGACAGTCACAAACACACACACACACATCACTGACAGACAGTTACAAACACACATCACTGACAGACAGTCACACACACACACACACATCACTGACAGACAGTCACACACACACACACACACATCACTGACAGACAGTCACAAACACACACACACACACACACACACATCACTGACAGACAGTCACAAACACACACACACACATCACACACATCACTGACAGACAGTCACTGAACACACACACACACACACACACACACACACACCACTGACAGACAGTCACACACACACACATCACTGACAGACAGTTACAAACACACATCACACACAGACACACACACACACATCACACACACACACACACACACACATCACTGACAGACAGTCACAAACACACATCACTGACAGACAGTCACAAACACACACACACACGTCACTGACAGACAGTCAAACACACACATCACTGACAGACAGTCATAAACACAAACACACACACAACACTGACAGACAGTCACAAACACACACACACACACATCACTGACAGACAGTCAAACACATCACTGGCAGACAGTCACAAACACAACACTGACAGACAGTCACAAACACACACACACACACACACACACACACACACACACACACACACATCACTGACAGACAGTCACAAACACACATCACTGTCAGACAGTCACAAACACACACACACACACACATCACTGACAGACAGTCACAAACACACACACCACTGACAGACAGTCAAACACATCACTGACAGACAGTCACACACACACACACACACACACACACACACACACACACACATCACTGACAGACAGTCAAACACATCACAGAACACACATCACTGTCAGACAGTCACAAAACACACACACACACATCACTGTCAGACAGTCACAAATCACACAGACACACACACACATCACTGTCAGACAGTCACAAACACAAACACACACACATCACTGTCAGACAGTCACAAAAACACACACACACACAAACACATCACTGTCAGACAGTCACAAACACACAAACACACACACATCACTGTCAGACAGTCACAAACACACACTGACAGACAGTCACAAACACACACACATCACTGACAAACAGTCACAACCACAAACACACATCACAGACAGACAGTCACAAACACACACACACACACACACATCACTGACAGACAGTCACAAACTGACAGACACACACATCACTGACAGACAGTCACAAACACACACACACACATCACTGACAGACAGTCACAAACACACACACACACATCACTGACAGACAGTCACATCAACAGACACACACACACACACACACATCACTGACAGACAGTCACACACACACACACCACTGACAGACAGTCACACACACACACACACATACACCACTGACAGACAGTCACACACACACACACACACACACACCACTGACAGACAGTCACACACACACACACACACACACACACACACTGACAGACACACACACACACACACACACACACACAGTCACAAACACACATCACTGACAGACAGTCACAAACACACACACACATCACTGACAGACAGTCACAAAACACACACACACACACACACACACACACACATCACTGACAGTCACAAACACACACACACACACATCACTGACAGACAGTCAAACACATATTCAATTAGGATTCATGACAGAAAGCGTTGCAAATCGAATTAAATCCAACCAGATGTGGTTTTGTGAGAGCTCCATTGTTAGAGGCTGAGTGTGTTTGTACTTTTTTAAATTATTACATCAGCCGGGGTTTGGACCTTGCTATCTACTTTTTTAAATGATGATTTATGGTTGCATAGGAGGAACTGAAACAGTTTGAAGATGCAGAACTACAGAACCCAATCTTCTCGATAGAAGTCGTAACAAATGTACGCCTTGTGGTGATCTTGTTCTCTCTCTCCTCATTTGCATACACAAGATGCTGATGGAAATGTTAATATAATATAGCCTATAAATATTCCATTTCGAAGACATTCTTATCCAAACCGACTTAAGAGTGCGTGCATACAAATGTTAGTGTTGACTTAGAAACGGGTTGAATTTGTACATGCTTAGTAATCATTCAGAGAGAAACTTCATGAAAATGAGTCACATATATGTAATCAAATATATAGTTTACTCTACGCACAGATCTAGGATCAGCTTCCCTTCCCCCGATTCTAACCTTAACCATTAGTGGAAAAAAATGCTTAACTGACCCAAGATCAGTGTCAAGGGGCAATTTCAACCTGCTCCAATTTTACCCAAGGTACGGTCGAGCCTCAATTGTTTAACCTCAGACGGTAAAGATGTATGGGTTGTGGATTTCTACGATAGTATAAGAAGTCTTAAAAGTATTCTGGATCAAACAGATGAGGTTAGACGGCACGATCACTCTGAGCGAAGTGAGATGATTATTCTCTGAGTCAGCCATCATTCAACAAAGTCACTAAGGGATGCGTCCCAAATGGCACCCTGTTCCCTATAAACCCCACAGGGCTCTGGTCAGAACTAGTGCACTATGAAGGGAATAGGGTGCCATTTGGGACTGAACCTAAGCTCCTTCTCAAGGTCATCACAAGCTTAGGACCATCAATGTTTCAAATTCCTCTGTAGACTGTCTTCAGAGAAAAGTATGCATGGTGACCTATTTGTTTGTCTTAACTGCTTGTGAAAACAATGCCACTTGAAGGCTATTTTTCATCATCGGAAGATTGGGAGGATGGCAGATAATTGACGCAGCACCTTTTATTTAAGGAGTGTTACTTCACACACATTGTAGGTGACATTTTCTGTTTGCTAAAAAGCTCTCGCAGTGTGCATAAAAATATTTTACTAAAAACAGCCATTAAAGTAGATGGGAGGACACTTAATCCAGAACAAATTACAAGGAATAATACAGTTTGGAATTGCATCACGTTCGTCCCATACACACACTGTTTAATTTAAATACAGATAAATTATTGCTTCCATTTTATGGATATCATAGAAGACAACATTGAGAGATCAGATTTTAGAAAAAATAATTGCAAGTATTGTGAATTATATGGTAATTCTTGTGTACGTCAGCACAGTTTATCACTGCTTTTTTTCTTCTTCTGCATACTCTTGTGCACAAACAGAATTATTTTTGGTGGCCATTTTGTAATCCGAATACTCCGTTGCGGTGTGGGAGAGGTTAGGCATCTGTTGTGCTCAGATTAAAAAAGATCAGAAGATCACCACTCCTTTCAATCTAGATATTTCTGAACACAAACTAAATTTACCCTGTGATATTTTTAGGCCCGAGTAACCATGCCAACAGTGATTGCTCCACTAAAAGTTTTGTGATTATGCTGCGGGATTGATAATTTGTCGTTTAGTACGGTACCCTGTTTCACCACTTCATTGCTCCAGATCCTATTTTGTTAGGATTATTTTGTTCTTACTGTAGTACTGTAGCCCACTCCCAACCAGTCATGTTACATACAGTGCCTGGGTGGTGCAACAGTCTAAGACACTACATTACAGTGTAAACTGTGTTGCTACAGATGCTGGTTCAATACCTGTGCCAGCCTCAACTGGGAGACCCATGAGATGACTGTAGGTTTTTGGTTTCTCTCCCTCTAAAAACAGAAATAAACTATTCTCTTAAGGCCTCGAGCCAGGTCTTCAGTTTTGAAGTTCACGGACTCAATAACATTAGTTGCAGGCACCCATCAGAATCATCGTCGTTCACATTTTCCTCAATGTATTCAGGCACAGGCATTACAGAACAATTAGGCCTATCGTCAGCAAATCTTTGTGTTTTCTGTCTACACACTACCGTTCAAAAGTTTGGGGTCACTTAGATATGTCCTTGTTTTTGAAAGAAAAGCACATTTTTTTTGTCCATTAAAATAACATCAAATTGATCAGAAATACAGTGTTTGCATTGTTAATGTTGTACATCACTATTGTAGCTGGAAATTGAAGATTTTCTTATGGTATATCTACATAGACGTACAGAGGCCCATTATCAGCAACCGTCACTCCTGTGTTCCAACGGCACGTTGAGTTAGTTAATCCAAGATTATCATTTTTTAAAGGCTAATTGATCATTAGAAAATCACTTTGTCAAATATGTTAACTGAAAACTGTTGTCTGAATAAAGAAGCAATTTTTAAAAAAACTGGCCTTTAGACTAGTTGAGTATCTGGAGCATCAGCATTTGTGGGTTCGATTACAGGCTCAAAATGTCCAGAAACAAAGAAAAGTCTTCTGAAACTCATAAGTCTATTCTTGTTCTGAGAAATGAAGGCTATTCCATGCGAGAAATTGCCAAGAAACTGAAGATCTAGTACAAGGCTGTGTACTACTCCCTTCACAGAACAGAGCAAACTGGCTCTAACCAGAATAGAAAGAGGAGTGGGAGGCCCCGGTGCACAACTGAGCAAGAGGACAAGTACATTAGAGTGTCTAGTTTGAGAAACAGACGCCTCACAAGTGCTCAACTGGCAGCTTCACTAAATAGTACCCGCAAAACACCAGTCTCAACGTCAACAGTGAAGAGGCGACTCCGGGATGCTGGCCTTCTAGGCAGAGTTGCAAAGAAAAAGCCATATCTCAGACTGGCCAATAAAAATAAAAAGATTAAGATGGGCAGAATAACAGACACTAGATGGAACCCTGCCTAGAAGGCCAGCATCCTGGAGTAGCCACTTCACTATTCACATTGAGTCTGGTGTTTTGCGGGTACTATTTAATGAAGCTGCCATTTGAGGACTTGTTTCTCAAACAAGACAATCTAATGAACTTGTCCTCTTGCTCAGTTGTGCACAGAGGCCTCCCACTACTACTAAAGTAGCTACAGTGCCTTGCTAAAGTATTCATCCCCCTTCAAGTATTTCCTGTATTGTTGCATGAGAACCTGTACTTTAAATATATTTTTATTCGGGTTTCATGTAGTGGACAAACAAAAAATAGTACAAATTGGTTAAGTGAAATGAAAAAAAATAACTTGTTTAAAAAAATTCAAAAAAATATAAAACGGAAAAGTGGTGTGTGCATATGTATTCCCCTCCTTTGTAATGAATCCCCTAAATAAGATCTGGGGCAACCAATTACCTTCAGAAGTCACATAATTGGTTAAATAAAGTCCACCTGTGTGCAATCTAAGTGTCACATGATCTGTCACATGATCTCAGTATGTACACACCTGTTCTGAAAGGCCCCAGAATGAGCAACACTACACCACAGATGCTAGGACACCCTCAGTGTTTTCTTAGACCCTATGGGGGTTTCTCAACCTGTCAATCACATGATGATTAACGGTTGGTGACCTCCAACTTGTGTGAACTGAGAGTTTCTGCTATCGAACACTGCCTCACTGCAAAGGGAAATTTTGTGTATTTTATGGAGATAGATCAAATTTTATTTGTCACATAAGCCCGAATAGAACAGGTGTGGACCTTACCGTAAAATGCTTACTTACACACCCTTAACCAAAAACGCAGCTCAAGAAATAGTTGAGAAAATATTTACTAAATAAACTAAAGTAAAACATTTATAAAAAGTAACAAAATAAAATAACAATAACGAGGCTGTATACAGGGGGTACCAGTACAGTGTCAATGTGTGGGGGTACAGGTTAGTCGAGGTAATTTGTACATGTAGGTAGGGGTAATGTGACTACGCATAGATAATAAACGGAGAGTAGCAGCTGAGTAAAAAGAAGGGGGTGTCAATGTAGACAGTCCGGGTGTCCATTTGAGTAATTGTTCAGCAGTCTTATGGCTTGGGGGTAGAAGCTGTTAAGACACCTTTTGGACCTAGACTTGGCAGTCCAGTGCCGCTTGCCGTGTGGTAGCAGAGAGAACAGTCTATGACTAGGGTGGCTGGAGTCTTTGACATTTTTTAGGGCCTTCCTCTGACACCGCTTGGTATAGAGGTCCTGGATGGCAGGAAGCTTGGCCCCAGTAATGTACTGGGCCGTACCCACTACCCTCTGTAGTGCCTTGCGGTCAGAGGCTGAGCAGTTGCCATACCAGGAAGTGATGCAACCAGTCAGGATGCTCTCGTTGCTGCTACTGTAGAATATTTGGAGGATCTGAGGACCCATGCCAAATCTTTTCAGTCTCCTGTGGGGGAATAGGTTTTGTTGTGCCCTCGTCACGACTGTCTTGGTGTATTTGGACCATGATAGTTTGTTGGTGATGTGGACGCTAAGGAAATTGAAGCTCTCAACCTGCTCAAATCAAATCGTATTTGTCACATACACAGCCTCGTCGCTACAGCCTCGTCGATGAGAATGGGGGCGTGCTCGGCCCTCCTTTTCTTGTAGTCCACAATCATCTTCTTGGTCTTGATCACGTTAAGACAGAGGTTGTTGTCCTTCTACCACACGGCCAGGTCTCTGACATCCTCCCTATAGGCTGTTTAATTGTTATCGGTGATCATCCCTACCACTGTTGTGTCGTCAGCAAATTTAATGATGGTGTTGGAGTCATGCCTGGCAATGCAGTCTTGAGTGAACAGGGAGTACAGGACTGGACTGAGCACACACGCCTGATGGGCACCCATGTTGAGGATCAGCATGGTAGATGTGTTGTTGTTACTTACCCTTACCACCTTGGGACATCCAGTCAGGAAGTCCTGGACCCAGTTGCAGAGGGAGGAGTTTGGTCCCAGGGTCATTAGGTTAGTGATGAGCTTTGAGGGCACTATGGTGTTGAACGCTGAGCTGTGGTCAATGAATAGCATTCGCACAAATGTGTTCCTTTTGTCCAGCAAAATATAGCCTCCAGAAAAAACATAAATAAAGATAATTCAAGGTTAGTGCTTAATTTTATCTTCATCAGATGACACTCATAGGACTTGATGATGTTGTGTTATGTTTTGTTTGATAAAGTTCATATTTCTATTAAAAAAATCTGAGTTTACATTGGCGCGTTAGATTCACTAGTTCCAAAAACATCAAGTGATTTTGCACAGCCACATCGATTCAACAGAAATACTCATCATAAATGTAGATGATAATACAAGTTATACACATGGAATTATAGATATTCCTGTCCTTAATGCAACCGCTGTGTCAGATTTTAAAAAAACTTTACAGAAAAAGAAACGCATGCAATAATCTGAGACGGCGCTCAAAAGTAAACACCACAGCCGCAAAGATGGACTCAACATAAACAAGAATTGACATGATAAATATTCCCTTACCTTTGATGATCTACATCAGAAAGCACTCCAGGAATCCCAGGTCCACAAATGTTTGTTTTTGTTTGAAAATATCTGTTATTTATGTCCAAATACCTTCTTTTGTTAGAGCGTTTGGTTTACATCTCCAAACTCTAATTCTGATCAGCGTTATATCGGAGAAAATTCAAAAAGTGATATTACCGGTCGAAGAAACATTTTAAACTATGTACAGAATCAATCATTAGGATGTTTTTAACATATAGCTTCAATAAAGTTCCAACTGGAGTAATCCTTCTTGTCTTCGTGAGCAATGGAACGCAAGTGACTACCATGAGGAAAAAGTGAGATCACAAAATGGCTGCTTGATGGACATCTGATATATTCTGCTCTCACATTCACTCCCACAACAACATAGACATCATTATAATTTCTATTGATGGTTGACATCTAGTGTAGAGGTCGACCGATTAATCGGAATGGTTGATTTAATTAGGGCCGATTTCAAGTTTTCATAACAATCGGAAATCTGTATTTTTGTGCGCTCGATTGACCAATTTTTTAAAATATATATTTTTACACCTTTATTTAATCATTATTTAACTAGGCAAGTCAGTTAAGAACACATTCTTTTTTTCAATGATGGCCTAGGAACGGTGGGTTAACTGCCTTTTTCAGGGGCAGAACGACAGATTTTCACCTTGTCAGCTCGGGTGATCCAATCTTGCAACCTTAACTAGTCCAACGCAATAACGACCTGCCTCTCTCGTTGCACTCCACAAGGAGTTACGCGAATGCAGTAAACCAAGGTAAGTTGCTAGCTAGCATTAATTAAACGTATCTTATAAAAAACAATCAATCATAATCACTAGTTAACTACACATGGTTGATATTACTAGATATTGTCTAGCGTGTCCTGCGTTGCATATACAGTGCCTTGATCACAAAATGGCTGCTTGATTGACAGCTGATATATTCTGCTCTCATTCACTCGCACAACAACATAGAAGCCTCATTATAATTTATATTGGTGGTTGACATCTAGTGGAACCCCTAGGCAGTGCAACATCATTCATATCTCAAGGGGATTTCATTGGGGACTCTGGTGAATACATACAAGCTCAGATTTCTGACTTCCTGTTTTGATTTCAACTCAGGATTTTGCCTGCCAATATGAGTTCTGTTATACTCACAGACATCATTCAAACAGTTTTAGAAACTTCAGAGTGTTTTCTATCCAATACTAATAATAATATGCAAATATTAGCAACTATGACTGAGGAGCAGCTCGTTTGATATGGGCACCTTTTCATCCAAGCTACTCAATACTGCCCCTGCAGCCATAAAAGGTTAATGTAAGCCATGACCAGCCCTTCAAAGCACTTCAAGGCTACATATATGAGTGCTACGGGTCAGTAGTCATTTAGGCAGGTTACCTTAGTGTTTTTGGGCACAGGGACTATGGCGGTCTGCTTGAAACATGTTGGTATTACAGACTCAAGGTGCGAGACTAACCCGGACACTTCTAAGAAATCCCTCTATGCCCAAAGACAAACTATCAAACAGGCAAAGCATCAATACAGGACTAAGATTGAATCGTACTACACCGGCTCCAATGCTTGTCGGATGTGTCAGGGCTTGCAAACTATTACAGACTACAAAGGGAAGCACAGCATAGAGAGCTGCCCAGTGACACAAGCCTTCCAAACGAGCATCGAGGCAAGCAACACTGAAGCATGCATGAGAGCATCTGCTGTTCCGGACGACTGTGTTCACACTCTCCATAGCCGATGTGAGTAAGACCTTTAAAAAAGGTCAACATTCACAAGGCCACAGGGCCAATCTGTGTCTTCACTTGCCAGTTTGGAGGCTTCGTTTGGAAGGCTTGTGTCACAGGGACAGATTGAAAATGTCAGTGAAGACACTTGCCAGTTGGTCAGAGCATGCTCGGAGTACACATTCTGGTTATCCATCTGGCCCTGTGGCCTACCCTTTAGCTCAGTGCGGATGTTGCCTGTAATCCATGACTTCTGTTTGGGGTATGTACGTACAGTCACTGTGGGGGGGGAGACGTCATCGATGCCTTTATTGATAAAGCCAGTGACTGATGTGGTGTACTCCACAATGCCATCGGAAGAATCCCGGAACATGTTCCCGTCTGGATAGCAAAACAGTCCTGTAGTTTAGCATCTGCTTCATCTAACCACTTTTTTATAGACCGAGTCACTGATGCTTCCTGCTTTGATTTTTGCTTGTAAGCAGGAATCAGGAGGATATTGTCGTCACGCCCTGACCTTAGAGATCCTTTTAATTCTCTATTTGGTTAGGTCAGGGTGTGACTAGGGTGGGCAATCTGTTTTCTATTTCTTTGTTGGCCTGGTATGGTTCCCAATCAGAGGCAGCTGTCTATCGATGTCCCTGATTGGGGATCATATTCAGGCAGCCTTTTCCCACCTGTTGTTTGTGGGATCTTGTTTTTGTGTAGTGCCTGTGAACACTGCATTTACTTCACGTTCGTTTCTTCGGGTATTGGTTTTGGTGAGTTTCATTTATTAAAACATGTGGAACTCTACGCACGTTGAGCCTTGGTCCATTCATTCAGATGATCGTGACAGAAGATCCCACCACAACTGGACCAAGCAGCATGCCCGGGAGGAGATGGCATCCTGGTCTTTGGAGGAGGTCGAGGAGAGAATATCCTGGACTTGGGAGGAAGTCTTGGCAAGACACGAAAGCCTGCCAGGGAAGCAGGCAGAAGCAGCGAAGGAGCAACAACGACGACACCGAGGTTCGGGACCACGACGACAGCCCAAAGGACAGCCTGAATTTTTGGGGGGGATACAGGGTGGTCGGCGGTGCCGAGGGGTGAACGAGAGACAATCTGGGAGGAGGTAGAGAGGTGGTCGGTCGACCCAGGGAGAGTGCCAGAGCCCACCTGGAAGTCAATAGAACAGTGGGAGGAGGGATACCGAGGAGTATACGGGAACACAGGCGTTTGGATGAGCGTGTCACCAGTCCAGTGCAATCTGTGCCGGTCCCAGGCCTCCAGTGTGCCTCCCCAGTCCGGTACGTCCTGTGTCTCCTCCTCGTACTCGCCCTGAAGTACGTGGCCCCAGTCTGGTACGTCCTGTGCCTGCTCCTCGCACTCGCCCTGAAGTGCATGTCACCTGTCCGGTGCCACCTGTACTGGCCACACGCATCAGGCCTCTAGTGCGCCTCCCCAGTCCAGTGCGTCCTGTGCCTGCTCCTCGCACTCGCCCTGAAGAGAGTGTCACCAGTCCGGTACCACCAGTGTCTGTCCCAAGCACCAGGCTTCCTGTGACGACACCTAGTCCAGAGCCTCCTGCGATGGTTCCCAGTCCGGAGCCTCCGGCGACGATTCCCAGTCCGGAGCCTCCGGAGATGGTTCGTAGTCCAGAGCCTCCGCAGATGGTTCGCAGTCCGGAGCTTCCAGTGAGGATCCATGGCCCGGAGCCTCCAGTGATGATCCATGACCAGGAGCCTCCAGTGATGATCCATGGCCCGGAGCCTCCAGTGATGATCCATGGCCCGGAGTCTCCAGTGATGATCCAGGGCCAAGAGCCTCCACTGATGAGCCATGGCCCAGAGCCTCCAGTGATGATCCATGGCCCGGAGCCTCCAGTGATGATCCAGGGCCAGGAGCCTCCAGTGATGATCCATGGCCAGGAGCCTCCAGTGATGATCCATGGCAAGGAGCCTCCGGCGAGGATCCCCGCACCAGAGGCGCCACCGAAGTTGGCGGAGCCACAAGCGGAGCGGGGTCTACGTTCCGCACCGGAGCCACCACCGAGGGTAGATGCCCACCCAGACCCTCCCCTATTTGTTGGCCTGGTATGGTTCCCAATCAGAGGCAGCTGTCTATCGTTGTCTCTGATTGGGGATCATATTTAGCCTTTTCCCGCCTGTTATTTGTGGGGTCTTGTTTTTGTGTAGTGCCTGTGAACACTGCATTTACTTCACGTTTTGTTTGTTCAGTATTGGTTTTGGTGAGTTTAATTTATTAAAACATGTGGAACTCTACGCACGCTGTGCCTTGGTCCATTCATTCAGATGATCGTTACAGATATAATTATGATCAGGTGGTCTACAATTTTTTTTCCCCTCTGGTTGCACATGTAACATGCTGATAGAAATTAGATAAAACTGATTTAAGTTTCCCTGCGTTCCCCGACCAGGAGCGCCACCTCTGGGTGAACGTTTTCCTGTTTGATTATGGCGGTATACAGCTCATTGAGTGTGGTTTTAGTGCCAGCATCGGTCTGTGGTGGTATATAGACAGCTATGAAAAATACAGATGAAAACTCTCTAGGTAGATATTGTGGTCTACAGTTTATCATGAGATACTCTACCTCAGGCTAGCAAAACCTTGAGACTTCCTTAGATACATTGACCCCCGCCCCGTGTCTTGCCAGAGGCTGCTGTTCTGTCCTGCCGATAGAATGTATAACCCGCTAGCTGTATGTTCTTAATGTCGTCGTTCAGCCACGACTCTGTGAAATATAAGATAATGCAATTTTTTATGTCCCATTGGTAGGATATACGTGCTTTCAGTTAGTCCCATTTATTTTGAACGTAAACTAGCAGGATGGAAGGCAAAGGCAGATTAGCCACTCGTTGCCTGATCCTCAAAAGGCACCCCAATCTTTTTCAACAAAATCTCAGCCAATAACGGCAATCTGGGCCTGGTCGGGCGTCTGTGTTATATCCCTCCTGCCTGACTCATTGAAGAAAAACTCTGTCTAATCTGAGGTGAGTAATCTTAGTTCTGATGTGAAGCTCTTTTCAGTCACAAGAGACGGTAACAGCAACATTATTTACAAAACAAGTTACGAACAATAGGAAAAAAACTAACAAAATAACATGGTTGGTTAAGAGCCGATAAGATGGCAGCCATCCCCTCTGGCACCATCACAACATAATCTGGGTGTCAGTATTGGGGGAGAAAAGTAGTTGACTGTCATCCATAGCAATGATAAGAGAGGCCATGTGAGGACAGAGCCGAGTTACTTCATCTTTAGAGAAAAGATGAGCGGTTCAAGAACTGAGCCCTGGGTGACACCAGTAGTGAGAGCACATGGTGCCAACACAGATCCTCTCAATGTCCGGTAGTATGCAATCCAGGAATGTACAGAGCCTGAGACGTCCAACCCTGAGAGGGTGGAGCTGTGAATCTGATGGTTCATGGTGTCGAAGGCAGCGGATTGATCTAGGAGGATGAAAGCAGTCAGAGTGGAAAACATATTTGCCACAGAGGAATGTGGGCTCGAGTAGCCGCCTTTAAGCCTGACTGGTTAGGGTCAAGAAGATCGTTGTGAAAGTGATAACGGGAAAGTGGGTCAGAGACAGTATGCTCAAGTGTTTTGGAAAGAAAAGAAAGAAGGAATACAGGTCTCAGATGAGTCGAGTGTTGTTTTTTTGAGGAGGGGAGCGACTTGGGTAATTTTGAAGTCACAGGGGACACAGCCTGTGTTCAGGGACAAGTTGATGAGGGAAGTGAGGAATGAGAGAATCTCCAGAGATGGTCTGGAGAAGGGAGGGGATGGTGTCAGTGAGCAGGTTGTCGGGCTGCTACTCACAGGATTTCATCTGGCGAGAGAGGGGAGAAAGAGGTCAAGGCGTAAGGTAGTTCTGTGTGAGTGGGACCAGTGGACTCAATAGGCTGAAGGAATGAGGAGCGGCTGTCGTCAAACTTTTTTTGAAAGTGGTTGACAAAGTTATCCACAGAGAGGGAGGAGAAAGTGGAGAAACCTTTTCCAGGGTTGAAATTTAGAGTGGTAAGAAAGTGGCTCTAGCAATGGATATAGAGCAAGAGAAGGTAGAGGGAGTGGAAGGTTTTCCTCCATTTCCGCTCAGCTACCTGAAGCCCTGTTCTGTTAGCATGCAGAGAGTCACTCAGCCACGGAGTGGGAAGGGAAGGTCGGGCCAGCTGGGAGGAAAGGGGACAGTGAGAGTTAAAGGATGCAGAAAGGGAGGAGAGTAAGGATCAAAGAGGCAGCATCAGGAGACAGGAGGGAGAAGGATTTAGCAGAAGTAAGAACGGATAGGATAGAAGAGGAGAGAGTAGCAGGAGCAAGAGAGTGAAGATTGTGGTGACGCATGACCATCTGGGTAGGGCCTGAGTGGGTAGGGTTGGTGGAGAGATGGTGAGAAAAGGAAACAAAGTAGTTAGCAGAGACATGTTGGGGGGTTGCAGTGGGCAAACAGCCTATGTAGTCAAGCGTATTGCCTGCCTTGTGGGTGGGAGATGACTGGGAAAGGGTGAGGTCCAAAGGGGAAAGGAGTGGAAAAAAAGATGTGGAAGGAGTTGATTTGAAGTCTGACATCGGGAGGTTAATCTCATTGAGGAACTTTCCAATGGCACCTGGTGGGCAACAGATGACAACAATGTTATGCTTGAGTGGAGAAGTGACAGTGACAGCATTGAATTCAAATGAGGAGATAGACAGGTGAACTGCAGAGACGTGTGTGTGTGTGTGTTTTTTTTTTTGATCTGCATGGGTGTGTGTAGGTGGAATTGAGCAGGAGGGATCGTACCACTCTACTCAACAGAATGCCCCCAGGCCTCGGGTCCAGAGATAGATGGAGAATGACATTTTAAATAGTATGCATTATTAATAAGAGGAGCACTGTGAGAAAAAGTCTAGTGGTGAACAGAACCTGCCAGAACACTTCTTGACTTCCCAATATCTTAAGATGGAAAAAAACAATCGCTCAGCTTGTACTGTCTCGCGAAATGTAAAAGGCAATTTAGAACTTTTCAAACGGATCTGTCTGTAAGGTATGCTTCCGAACCGCAAAATGAAACACTAGGACATTGAAAACAACAACTTCATATTCACTGAGTATACAAAATATTAAGAACATCTGCTCTTTCCATGACAGACTATCCAGGTAAAGTTCTGATCCTGTTTTGATGTCACTTCAATCAGTGTAGATGAAGGGGAGGAGACAGGTTAAAGAAGGATTTTTAAACCTTGAGACAATTGAGACTTGGATTGTGTATGTGTGCCATTCAGAGGGTGAATGGGCAAGACAAAAAGGTTGAGATGCCTTTGAACGGGGTATGGTAGTAGGTGCCAGGCACACTGGTTTGTGTCAAGAACTGCGACGCTTCTGGGTTTTTCATGCTCAACCGTTTCCCGTGTGCATCAACAATAGTCCACCATCCAGACATCCAGCCAACTTGACACAACTGTGGGAAGCATTGGAGTCAACATAGGCCAGCATCCCTGTGGAATGAATTTGACACCTTGTAGAGTTCAGCCCTGACGAATTGAGGCTCTTCTGAGGGCAGAAGGGGGGTGTGCAATTCAATATTACGAAGGTGTTCCTAATGTTTGGTATACTTAGTGTAGATGGTCAAAACAGTCTTTCAAAAAAACACAGGTCTTTTACCTGCACTAGTAACAAAATGGCTAACAAAGTCGTTTTGGCTTTGCTCTTGCCAGAACTCTCTCTAATTTCAATAATAGGATTGCCAGTCTGTCACGGGTGTCCTGCTGCAAATGTTCCTGATAATAAGGATGATATAAATATAAGATTTTATGCCATTTAGCAGACGTTTTATTCCAGATAAACAGTCAAATTTGCATACATTTTGTAAAGGTGGCCCCCGCGGGAATTGAACCCACAACACCTGGCTTACCCACCACCACTGCTTCAAATGGTCCTCCAGGCCTTTAGGGGGCGCCTCACTTTCACCTTTTTAAAAGCTTGTCATGTATAGTGGAGCTCACTGGCACCAGAAGTGTGGACCACACAAGCATCCTTTTAGTCAGGATTCACAAGCTGCCAGGCCCATTGGACATGTATCATATATCACAGCCTACATCCATGTCCAGTAATGAATCATTTGTCTTAAGCTGCCATGATAGGTGACACAGGATAACAGGTCAAATATTGCAATAGAAACGACAACAAATCGATATTCTGACACCTGTCCGAGGCCCATTCTGGGTTCGATGAGTGAAAATAACATGGGCTCGTGGATCATTGTCATTCAGTGCTGTCAAACAGATGTACAATGCATCCAGAAAGTATTCAGACCCTTGACTTTTTCCACATTTTGTTACATTTCAGCCTTATTCAATCTGCACACAATACCAAATAATGATGAAGCAAAAACAGGCTTTTAGACATTTATGCATATGCATAAAAAATAAATAAGTATTCAGACCCTTTACTCAGTACTTTGTTGAAGCACCTTTGGCAGCGATTACAGTCTCAAGTCTTCTTGGGTATGACGCGTATTGCTTGGCAGACCTGTATTTGGGAAGTTTCTCCCATTCGTCTCTGCAGATCCTCTCAAGCTGTCAGGTTGGATGAGGAGCGTCGGTGCACAGCTATTTTCAGGTCTCTCCAGAGATGTTAGATCGGTTTCAAGACTGGGCTCTGGCTGGGCCACTCAAGGACATTCAGAGACTTGTCCTGAAGCCACTCCTGCATTGTCTTGGCTGTGTGCTTAGGGTCGTTGTCCTGTTGGAAGGTGAAACTTTACCCCAGTCTGAGGTCCTGAGTACTCTGGAGCAGGTTTTCACCTAGGATCTCTTTTTAATTTGATGCTGTTGACCCGGATCACTGGTTGCTGTGGAAAAGGAGGTCAAAAGGGGAGTGAGTGTAACCGATGTGAAATAGCTAGCTAGTTAGCGGTGATGCGCGCTAATAGTGTTTCAATCAGTGACATCACTCGCTTTGAGACCTTGAAGTAGTGGTTCCCCTTTATCTGCAAGGGCCATGGCTTTTGTGGAGCGATTGATAACCATGCTTCCTGGGTGTCAGTTGTTGATGTGCAGAGGGTCCCTGGTTCAAGCCCGGGTATGGGCGAGGGGACGGACTAAAGTCTATACTGTTACATTGTAATTTGCTCCGTTCATCTTTCCCTCGACCCTGACGTGTCTCCCAATCCCTGGTGCTGAAAAACATCCCCACAGCATGATGCTGCCACCACCATGCCTCACCATAGGGATGGTGCCAGGTTTCCTCCAGACGTGACGCTGGACATTCAGGCCAAAGAGTTCAACCTTGGTTGCATCACACCAGAGAATCTTGTTTCTCATGGTCTGAGACTCTTTAGGTGCCTTTTGGCAAACTCCAATCAGGCTGACATTTTACTGCCTTTTACTGAGGAGTGGCATTGTCTGGCAACTCTAAAGGTCTAACTGGTGGTGCTCCGCAACCAACTGAAGGTCATGAGTTAAGGAAGTCCGCCCAATGCTACAGCATCTCTACGGAACCAACAACGGCTCTCCCTGACCTAACACAATCCCCAACACTGCCGGATCTGATCGCCACCACAAACCAGACCTCAGATGGGGTGGCTTCTATACCCACCTCCCTCGCGGCAGAGACACTACTCCTCCAGCAAGCACAAGCAGTTAGCTTCCCTGAGGAGTTAAAAGCTCTGAAAGCCAGTAGGGAAGTGGCTAAAGACACCCTCTTACCAGGCTCCTCATCAAGAGTTATGATGAGAGGCTTCTCCACCCAGGGCCAGAGAGAGGGTCTATGGGGAGATGAGGTGGAAGTACTGCATAATTGGAGGATGAGGAGCCATTCGTAAGCACCAATACGCCTGCGTAGAATGTCAGAGATGGCGGGCCGGAGCTACAGTGCCCAAAATGGCAGATTTACCCCCTGCTCGCTTGCGAGTAGATTGCTTTGGCCCCTTGATGATCAAGCTAGGTCGTTGTGTGAAAACGCACTGGGGCATTCTATTCAAGTGTTTGACAACCAGATGTGTTGACCTGGAACTACTGGAGGGTTTGGATACTGAAGCCTTCCTCATGGCCCTATGGCGGTTTATCTCCCGACGGGGGAAACCCTACAAGATCCTGGCTGACAAAGGTACGAACTTCAAGGCAGGAGAAGCCAGGTTGGAGGAAGCCTTCCAAGCCATGGATCCAGGATCAGCTGATGGACCAACAAATCTCATTCAAATTTAACCCTCCAGGAGCTCCTCATTTTGGAGGAACATGGGAGCGAGAGATCAAATCTGTAAAAACGGCCTTACGAGTCGTACTAGGGGACTAAACTGTCACTGAAACTGTCTTGAGGACTGTCCTGATAGAGGTGGAAGGGATTCTGATCTCCAAACCCTTGGGATATCTCTTTGCAGACATCGCTGACCCCAATCCGGTTACACCGAACATGCTCTTGATGGGACGCCGAGATGTGTCACTTCCTCAAGCCATGTATGCTGATACCAACCTCGTAGGCAGACGCCGGTGGCGACACAGCCAAATTTTAGCTGACCATTTTTGGGCCCGATTCATTTGGGATTACATACCAAGTCTACAGCACAGAGGGAAATGGCGGAGAGAAATGGCCAGCCTGGAAACTGGCCAAGTACTAATGATGGTGGACCCTCAGCTGCCTCGAGCCTCCTGGCCGGTGGGCCGTATAACTAAGACCATGCCTGGGACCGATGGTCGTGTTAGATCAGTGGAGAACCAGGTGAAGAACTGGACATATATCCGGCCAGTTGCCCGACTAATTCCTCTCCCTGAGATGACAGAGGACGGGGAGCAATGAGCCTTTTTTGAGGAGTGTGGAATTTAACAAATTTCCAGGGTGGCTGTAGAAAAGGCCCATGGAGTTGGTGGAATAATCCTTTAATTCATTGGCATTTACTCAGCTGGGCCAGGGGCACTTTAATTAGGTCAGGTGGAAATGTCCGACAGATCTCAACTCCATAAAAGGAGGAAATTGCCATCACCTGATCTCGCTGCTTTCTCTTCCTTAACTCCATCTGATCCAGAAGTTCTGTGTGTCCATGAATCCACACTACTCAGTAAATATACCACTTTATGGTTAAAGGAATTCCTGCCTCAGTCTCATCCATTCCTCTGTCACCTGACACGTGACCACCTGTTCACCTTCACTGTCAGTCATCCTACCTGTCCAGCTACCCACACAGATTCCACTAATCTTTCACCCTGGTGCTGAAAATCATCCCCATGCAGTGTCAACTGTGGGACCTTATATAGACAGGTGTGTGCCTTTCCAAATCATGTCCAATCAATTGAATTTACCACAGGTGGACTCCAATCAAGTTGGATGTTCATTTGAAACAGAATGAGTTTGATCTTCAAGAATAGGACTTGGATATATGGAAGATTAGGCCAGGCCTCTGCAATTATTTTCCATGGAGGGCCACATTAGAATATACACTGCTCAAAAAAATAAAGGGAACACTAAAATAACACATTCTAGATCTGAATGAATGAAATATTCTTATTAAATACTTTTTTCTTTACATAGTTGAATGTGCTGACAACAAAATCACACAAAAATTATAAATGGAAATCAAATTGATCAACCCATGGAGGTCTGGATTTGGAGTCACTCAAAATTAAAGTGGAAAACCACACTACAGGCTGATCCAACTTTGATGTAATGTCCTTAAAACAAGTCAAAATGGGGCTCAGTAGTGTGTGTGGCCTCCACGTGCCTGTATGACCTCCCTACAATGCCTGGGCATGCTCCTGATGAGGTGGCGGATGGTCTTCTGAGGGATCTCCTCCCAGACCTGGACTAAATCATCTAAAGCATGGAGCGAGACAGGATGTCCCAGATGTGCTCAATTGGATTCAGGTCTGGGGAACGGGCGGGCCAGTCCATAGCATCAATGCCTTCCTCTTGCAGGAACTGCTGACACACTCCAGCCACATGAGGTCTAGCATTGTCTTGCATTAGGAGGAACCCAGGGCCAACCGCACCAGCATATGGTCTCACAAGGGGTCTGAGTATCTCATCTCGGTACCTAATGGCAGTCAGGCTACCTCTGGCGAGCACATGGAGGGCTGTGCGGCTCCCCAAAGAAATCCCACCCCACACCATGACTGACCCACCGCCAAACCGGTCATGCTGGAGGATGTTGCAGGCAGCAGAACATTCTCCACGGCGTCTCCAGACTGTCACGTCTGTTACATGTGCTCTGTGTGAACCTGCTTTCATCTGCACAGGGCGCCAGTGGCGAATTTGCCAATCTTGGTGTTCTCTGGCAAATGCCAAACGTCCTGCACGGTGTTGGGCTGTAAGCACAACCCCCACCTGTGGACGTCAGGCCCTCATACCACCCTCATGGAGTCTGTTTCTGACCGCATGAGCAGACATATGCACATTTGTGGCCTGCTGGAGGTCATTTTGCAGGGCTCTGGCAGTGCTCCTCCTGCTCCTCATTGCACAAAGGCGGAGGTAGCGGTCCTGCTGCTGGGTTGTTGCCCTCCTACGGCCTCCTCCACGTCTCCTGATGTACTGGCCTGTCTCCTGTCTCCATGCTCTGGACACTACGCTGACAGACACAGCAAACCTTCTTGCCACAGCTCGCATTGATGTTCCATCCTGGATGAGCTGCTCTACCTGAGCCACTTGTGTGGGTTGTAGACTTCGTCTCATGCTACCACTAGAGTGAAAGCACCGCCAGCATTCAAAAGTGACCAAAACATCAGCCAGGAAGCATAGGAACTGAGAAGTGGTCTGTGGTCCCCACCTGCAGAACCACTCCTTTATTGGGGTGTCTTGCTAATTGATTACAATTTCCACCTGTTGTCTATTCCATTTGCACAACAGCATGTGACATTTATTGTCAATCAGTGTTGCTTCTTAAGTGGACACTTTGATTTCACAGAAGTGTGATTGACTTGGAGTTACATTGTGTTGTTTAAGTGTTCCCTTTATTTTTTAGAGCAGTGTATTTTTGCCATCGTGGGCCAGAATCTTATTACAGGATTGTACATCGTGTGTTGACAGATATATCTACTGTAAATCACTTCCAGATAGGCTACTTATTTTACTTTTTTAGCATACACAGAAATAAACCACATCCATGTTCTCCTTTTGGAAGGTATTTTCATTATCAAACATGCAATGACACAGAGGGAAAAGTTCACTGTGCATTCAGCACCAAAGACAAATATTTTTAATGGGTATGCACAAAAGCACAAGAAAGAGAGAGAGAGCTAAACATTACATTATTATTTAAACTACTCAATCAGTGTCAGGAGTGAAGTTTCTGATAGGCATTGACTAGAGCAGTGAAGTCAGGTATAGTTTCTGACGTCGCTATGCACAGGATTGCTGAGAGGTTAGTCAGTAAGAGGTGATCTGTGTCTTGACTTGTTATACTGTATTTCATCACTTAAAATGTCTGTCCACATACATAGGTTGACCCAAAGAGTACAGTCATGGCCAAAATTTTGTTGATGTTACTATGGAAAACTGAAGTATAATTAAAAGCATTTCATAAGTGTCAAAGGCTTTTATTGATAATTACATGAAGTTGATGCAAAGAGTCAATATTTGCAGTGTTGACCCTTCTTTTTCAAGACCATTGCAATCCGCTCTGGCAAGCTGTCAATTAACTTCTGGGCCACATCCTGACTGACGGCAGCCCATTCTTGCATAATCAATGCTTGGAGTTTTTCAGAATTTGTGGGTTTTTGTTTGTCCACCTGCCTCTTGTGGATTGACCACACGTTCTCATTGGGATTAAGGTCTGGGGAGTTTCCTGGCCATGGACCCAAAATATCGATGTTTTGTTCCCTGAGCCACTTAGTTATCACTTTTGCCTTATGGCAAGGTGCTCCATCATGCTGGAAAAGGCATTGTTCATCACCAAACTGTTCCAGGATGGTTAGGTGAAGTTGCTCTCAGAGGATGTGTTGGTACCATTCTTTATTCATGGCTTTGTTCTTAGGCAAAATTGTGATTGAGCCCACTCCCTTGGCTGAGAAGCAACCCCACACATGAATGGTCTCAGGATGCTTTACTGTTGGCATGACACAGGACTGATCGTAGCGCTCACCTTGTCTCCTCCGGACAAGCTTTTTTCTGGATAACCCAAACAATCGGAAAGGGGATTCATCAGAGAAAATGACTTTACCCCAGTCCTCAGCAGTCCAATTCCTGTACCTTTTGCAGAATATCAGCCTGTCCCTGATGTTTTTCCTGGAGAGAAGTGGCTTATTTGCTGCCCTTCATGACACCAGGCCATCCTCCAAAAGTCTTCGCCTCACTGTGCGTGCAGATGCACTCACACCTGCCTGCTGCCATTCCTGAGCAAGCTTGATGATCCGATAAATGGTTGATTTAGGTGCAATCTTACTGGCAGCAATATCCTTGCCTGTGAAGCCCTTTTTGTGCAAATCAATGATGACGGCACATGTTTCCGTGCAGGTAACCATGATTTACAGAGGAAGAACAATGATTCCAGGCACCACCCTGCTTTTGGAGCTTCCAGTCTGTTATTCTTACTCAATCAGCATGACAGAATGATCTCCAGCCATGTCCTCGTCAACACTCACACCTGTGTTAACGAGAGAATCACTGACATGTTGTCAGCTGGTCCTTTGCTGGCAGGGCTGAAATGCAGTGGAAAAGTTTTTGGGGGATTAATTTCATTTGCATGGCAGAGGGACTTTGCAGTTAATTGCAATTCATCTGATTTACTCTTCATAACTTTCTGGAGTATATACAAATTGCCATCATACAAACTGAGGCAGCAGACTTTGTGAAAATTAATATTTGTGTCATTCTCAAAACTTGGCCACGACAGTACAAACATCTCCTGAGCATGACTGCTAACATTTGGAAAGTTTTGTTTATCAAGAGATGCATAGATCCTCGTCAGTGACATTGGAGAACTATTCAAAACAATCACTGTGTCACCCTGAAGATTGATAAACTCAAGTTGCAGGTCAATCCACACTGAAGTTGAAAGGAGGGGAAACCAACAGCATGTCATTTTCCAACGCTTTGAAATCTTCAAAACCCCTGAGAAAAGTCACTGTTCAAAGCACACAGCAGCGATGTGTACTTCTCCCGCTGGTCATCTGATAGGGAACAGACTAGTAGTGTCAGAAGGTCATCTGATAGGGAACAGACTAGTAGTGTCAGAAGGTCATCTGATAGGGAACAGACTAGTAGTGTCAGAAGGTCATCTCATAGTGAACAGACTAGTAGTGTTAGAAGGTCATCTGATAGGGAACAGACTAGTAGTGTCAGAAGGTCATCTGATAGGGAACAGACTAGTAGTGTCAGAAGGTCATCTGATAGGGAACAGACTAGTAGTGTCAGAAGGTCATCTGATAGGGAACAGACTAGTAGTGTCATCTGATAGGGAACAGACTAGTAGTGTCAGAAGGTCATCTGATAGGGAACAGACTAGTAGTGTCAGAAGGTCATCTGATAGGGAACAGACTAGTAGTGTCAGAAGGTCATCTGATAGGGAACAGACTAGTAGTGTCAGAAGGTCATCTGATAGGGAACAGACTAGTAGTGTCAGAAGGTCATCTGATATGGAACAGACTAGTAGTGTCAGAAGGTCATCTGATAGGGAACAGACTAGTAGTGTCAGAAGGTCATCTGATAGGGAACAGACTAGTAGTGTCAGAAGGTCATCTGTCATCTATAGGGAACAGACTAGTAGTGTCAGAAGGTCATCTGATAGGGAACAGACTAGTAGTGTCAGAAGGTCATCTGATAGGGAACAGACTAGTAGTGTCAGAAGGTCATCTGATAGGGAACAGACTAGTAGTGTCAGAAGGTCATCTGATAGGGAACAGACTAGTAGTGTCAGAAGGTCATCTCATAGTGAACAGACTAGTAGTGTCAGGTCATCTGATAGGGTACAGACTAGTAGTGTCAGAAGGTCATCTGATAGGGAACAGACTAGTAGTGTCAGAAGGTCATCTGATAGGGAACAGACTAGTAGTGTCAGGAGGTCATCTGATAGGGAACAGACTAGTAGTGTCAGAAGGTCATCTGATAGGGAACAGACTAGTAGTGTCAGAAGGTCATCTGATAGGGAACAGACTAGTAGTGTCAGAAGGTCATCTGATAGGGAACAGACTAGTAGTGTCAGAAGGTCATCTGATAGGGAACAGACTAGTAGTGTCAGAAGGTCATCTGATAGGGAACAGACTAGTAGTGTCAGAAGTTGGGTGAGATTGTTGGCTTCTACTTGGTGGGTCAGGAGGAGTAATTTTCCCTTGAAGGCTTTGACAAGGCTGTATATCTGATGTGCAAAAAGGCCCTTCCCTTTTAGTTTGGAATTCAGTTAATTCATGAGGGTCATGATGTCCACGGTGAAGGCAAAATCAGCCAACCATTCTTTATCTTGCAGTTGAGAATCTCCGACTTCAGGTCCCACACCCTTTTAAGCACCATCCCCAAACTCAGCCGCCTCACGTTTGTGTGGTAGGGGAGATCTGCATGAGCCGACTCTGTCTCTTCCAACAGTGAGACAAACTGCCTGTGGTTGAAAGATTCTGCTCTTGTGAAGTTTACCACTTTAGTGACTGTATTCACAACATGGCTCATTTTCAGAACACATTTACAGAGCACCTTCTGATGAATAATGCAATGTGGGAAAATCATTTTCTGATCTGGGTTCAGCTACTTGATCTTGTATCCTTATCAAAAGGCCAATGTTTTTTTCCTTTCAAGTTTGGGCTCACACTGGATAACTTTTGAAAACTTTTGAAAACTGCCACACACTTATTAACATCCTCCAATAAATCTTTCCCTGTGGTTGTGCTCTTCATTGACTGCACTGAAGCCAGCTCCTCTGTAATTTCAAAGTCTGGGGTTATGCCTCTTAAGAATATCAACAACTGCACCGGGTCACGTGCATCACTGCTCTCTACCAGGGCCAAGGAGAAATAGGTGAAATTCTTTACCTTGTCTTTCAAGTGTTGTTCCATATTCTCTGCGATGTCCTCAACACGCCGTGCCACTGTTCGTCTTGACAGAGAAACAGTTTTCAAACAGCTCTTTCTTGTAGGGGCAAAGTATTGCTGCAGAGTCAATTAAACATTCTTAATGAATTTGCTCTCAGTGAATGGCTTGCTATGTTTAACAATCTTGTGGGACAGTACATAGCTAGCTCTTGAAATTCCGTCGTTTGCTGAAGGCAGTGAAAAGTGAAAAGTCCTTGCTGCTTTTGCAGCTGAGAAAGCAACTCTTTCAATGCACTTGCCCTCTGCTCAGCAGACATATTCCTATATTTCTTTGCATGCTTCGTCTGGAAGTGTCGGAACAGTTGTAGTCTTTCAAAACAGCGATGCTCACTACGCACACTAAACACACAGCTTTCCCTGATACCTCAATAAATAAATATTTTGATGTCCACTCTTGCTGGAACACCCTACATTCATTTATTGTCTGCTTTCCTGTTCTTTGAAATCTTTGGAGAAATTTTTTTTGCACAATTTCTAGCTAGCTACTATTTGTAACTGTGACGTGTGTCTCAGTCACTCTGTCCTCGTGCAGTTGTTATTTATGCGTGCCTTCAAAATAAATGTCCCACAAGTGGTGGGAGTTAAATCATTACACAAAGGTGAGTATTCATTGGGCTTTTAATTTGAATAACAAATACGTTTTTCAAAACTTACTATCACAAATTCTTTATGTGATCTGAGCATGATTCCGGAGGTCGTATTGAATCAGGTCGCGGGATGGCCTTTGCCCAGGCCTGGATTAGGCTAATTGAGCATGACCCTAAACCTAAGGATTTATTAGTCAGACATACTCTTTTGTTTATGATTTTATTTTATTGTCATGGAGGACTGATTGGGCTCATCGATTTGAGAAATACATGCTGCAAATATGGAAATGCATGCTTTGAGCACTACTGAAAAGTGCTATGTGCATGTGAAAGAATGAATGTGCAGCTGTTTAAAGGGCACACACCTCTGTTCTGGTAAAAATCTGAGGGATGGGCCTGGAGAAATGTAACCATTTCACTACCCTCTGGAGAGCCGTACGGTTGTGGGCGGAGCAGTTGCCGTACCAGGCGATGATACAGCCCGACAGGATGCTCTCGATTGTGCATCTGTAGAAGTGTGCGAGTGCTTTTGGTGACAAGCCAAATTTCTTCAGCCTCCTGAGGTTGAAGAGGCGCTGCTGCGCCTTCTTCACGATGCTGTCTGTGTGGGTGGACCAATTCAGTTTGTCTGTGATGTGTATGCCGACGAACTTAAATCTTACTACCCTCTCCACTACTGTTCCATCGATGTGGATAGGGGGGTGTTCCCTCTGCTGTTCCCTGAAGTCCACAATCATCTCCTTAGTTTTGTTGACGTTGAGTGTGAGGCTATTTTCCTGACACCACACTCCAAGGGCCCTCACCTCCTCCCTGTAGGCCGTCTCGTTGTTGTTGGTAATCAAGCCTACCACTGTTGTGTCGTCCGCAAACTTGATGATTGAGTTGGAGGCGTGCGTGGCCACGCAGTCGTGGGTGAACAGGGAGTACAGGAGAGGGAGAGGGCCCCTCAGAACAGGGAGTACAGGAGAGGGCTCAGAACGCACCCTTGTGGATGTACTCACTTTTGTTGCCAGCGGTTTAGACATTAATGGCTGTCTGTTGAGTTATTTTGAGGGGACAGCAAGTTTACACAGCTGTATATATTCCCCTCCAAGCAGACACATCGATGGCCCTGAACAAACTTTATTTGACTCGATGCAAACTGGAAACCACATATCCGGAGGCTTCATTCATTGTAGCTGGGGATTTTATCAAGGCTATTCTGAAAACAAGACTCCCTAAATTGTACCAGCATATCGATTGAGCATCCAGGGCTGGTAAAACCCAGGATCATTGTTATTCTAACTTCCGCGACGCATATAAGGCCCTCCCCCACCCTCCTCTCGGAAAAGCTGACTCAATTTTGTTGCTCCCAGCCTACAGACAGAAACTAAAACAAGAAGCTCCCGCGCTCAGGTCTGTTCAACGCTGGTCCGACCAATCTAATTCCACGCTTCAAGACTGCTTCGATCACGTGGATTGGGATATGTTCCGCATTGCGTCCAACAACAACATTGATGAATACGCTGATTCGGTGAGCGAGTTCATTAGGAAGTGAATTGACGATGTCGTACCCATAGCAACGATTAAAACATTCCCAAATCAGAAACCGTGGATTGATGGCAGCATTCGCGTGAAACTGAAAACGCAAATCACTGCTTTTAACCAGGGCAAGGTGACCGGAAACATGACCGAATACAAACACTGTAGCTACTCCCTCCGCAAGGCAATCAAACAAGCTAAGCGTCAGTCTAGAGACAAAGTAGAGTTGCAATTCAACGGCTCAGACACAAGAGATATGTGGCAGGGTCTACAGTCAATCACGGATCACAAAAAGAAAACCAGCCCCGTCGCGGACCAGGATGTCTTGCTCCCAGACAGACTAAATAACTTTTTTTGCCCACTTTGAGGACAATACAGTGCCACTGACATGGCCAGCAAGACTCTCCTTCATTGCAGCCGACGTGAGTAAAACATTTAAACGTGTTAACCCTCGCAAGGCTGCAGGCCCAGACGGCATCCCCAGCCGTGTCCTCAGAGCATGCGCAGACCAGCTGGCTGGTGTGTTTACGGACATATTCAATCAATCCTTATCCCAGTCTGCTGTTCCCACATGCTTCAAGAGGGCCAGCATTGTCCCTGTTCCCAAGAAAGCTAAAGTAACTGAGCTAAACGACTACTGCCCATAGCACTCACTTCCGTCATCATGAAGTGCTTCGAGAGACTAGTCAAGGACCATATCACCTCCACCCTACCTGACACCCTAGACCCACTCCAATTTCCTTACCGCCCAAATAGGTCCACAGACGACGCAATCGCAACCACACCGCACACTGCCCTAACCCATGTGGACAAGAGGAATACCTATGTGAGAATGCTGTTCATCGACTACAGCTCAGCATTTAACACCATAGTACCCTCCAAACTCGTCACCAGGCCCGAGACCCTGGGTCTCGACCCCGCCCTGTGCAACTGGGTACTGGACTTCCTGACCAGCCACCCCCAGGTGATGAGGGTAGGTAACAACATCCCCACCCCGCTGATCCTCAACACTGGGGCCCCACAAGGGTGCGTTCTGAGCCCTCTCCTGTACTCCCTGTTCACCCACGACTGCGTGGCCATGCACGCCTCCAACTCAAAATCATCAAGTTTGCGGACGACACTACAGTGGTAGGCTTGATTACCAACAACGACGAGACGGTCTACAGGGAGGAGGTGAGGGCCCCCGGAGTGTGGTGTCAGGAAAATAACCTCACACTCAACGTCAACAAAACAAAGGAGATGATTGTGGACTTCAGGAAAGAGCAGAGGGAGCACCCCCTTATCCACATCAACGGGACAGTAGTGGAGAGTGTAGTAAATTTTAAGTTCCTCGGCGTACACATCACGGACAAACTGAAATGGTCCACCCACACAGACAGCGTGGTGAAGAAGGCACAGCAGAAGGCACTTCAACCTCAGTTGCGTCTTTAGGGTTGAACAATGAGCTGTTTGTATGTTGAAGACCCAAGCAAAGCTAAGCCCAAACATTTTATACCCATTCTTATCTGCCAGGTGCGCATGTAAAAGTAGTCCCTCCAGAAATCCTGGCTCAATTTTTTAGTTCCACCTGTGTTTTTGGGTTATCTGCTCTCTTGAGGCCCGGAGTTCTTTAAAGGAAGGGCTGCCATTGTGCTCATGTTTTGAGTGTTCTGTTTTTTGACGCAACACCTCCCACTTGACCTCCTGGTTCTTGAACCCAAGGAGGTCACACGAACCTCGGTGTTGGGGCAGGTTCGATTTCAGCTATCAGGTTTTTTCCTTCTTCAACAGGAAGTAAAACAATGATGCGTCTGACATCCCTATGAAGAACTGTAGCAGGTATTTTAGTTGAGAGTTTCTTTGACTTCTCTTGAGCAGGCTTCACAGTTGGGACTGGGTAGCTGGGAAAAGTTCTGACATGCACATCTCTGACGATGCACTTCTTGTCAATGTTGACACTGATGACTCTGGCTAGTTTGTAGTGACCCCTCCAGGCATTTTGGTCAGCCAGCCAGACAACATCTCCAACAGCCACATTCCTATGTGTCGTGTGCCATTTACTCCTCACGAATAGACTGGGCCCAGCTAACTGACTCCACTTCCTCCAGAACCGGTCAACTTCTGTTTGGATAGCTCTCAATCTTTTGTATGGGTAGCTTTCAAAATCAAAGCATCCAAGATCTCCTCTGGGTCCAATCCGTCCAAGCAGAAGGGAATTTGGGCTGATGTATTCTATGCAGTCCTCCCGGCTTTGAGTTCTTGCATCTATGGGCCTCTCATTGGCAAGGTTAGCAGCCGTGTAGAGAAATGTTTGAAACTCATTCCATGTGAAGAGTCCTTCTCCTCCCAGGTTGTGCAAAGCCCGCTTCACAATACAGCTGCTTCTGCAGCTCCATTCCTGTGAGGGGAGTCTGCTGGGTGGATTTTCCAGCTCCATTCTGTCCCATGCTTGGAAGCTTCATTTTCAAGCTCAGATTTACTTAGAGGTAGAGTTCTTTGAGGGCAGGTCTGGCACCCACAAAGTTCTTTCCAGGATCTGACCACAATTTCTTTGGGTGCCCTCTCAGTGCCGTGAATCGTTGGTAAGCCAGTAGGAAGCCTTCAGTCGACTGGTCACTGACAACATCTGTGTGTATAGCTCTGGACCTCCAGTTTGTTGAAAGAGCATCCTCCCACTTTGGTTTATCTGAGGCTGAATTCTTGGTCACCATTTCTTTCCATCTCGTTGCGGCTCTCCAAACCCAGGCAATGACTCAGATCAGCCTGGTCAGACTGCTGAATTTCCTGATGTCAATCAGTTTGGTTACCGCAGAGCCGTCTGGTGATCTTCGGATCCGAGTCATGGGTTCATCTGGGTTATTTTGCTGTGCATCACTCTGGTTTCTCTTAACCTGCGCTCTGGTCAGTGCTGCCGAGAAAGCTTTTCTTCGAAGTTTGTTTATGCCTTCCTTGGCATAAATTTCTTTGGCTGACTTATGTGGCCACTCTTCCACAGGTTGCCTCAGGAATGCTGGTCCATCCTGCCACATGGAATCTTCCTGGAGGTCTTCTGGGGCTGCCCCTCTTGTTATGATGTCAGCACTGTTCAGGCATCCTGGGATCCACCACCAGTCTTCTACGGATGTGGATTTCTGGATCTCTCCAACTCTATTCGCAAAGAAAGTTTGATATCCATAGCTGTCTCGCTGGATTGCTCCCAACACAGTTTGACTGTCCAGTAGATGGAGCCATCGTTCAATTTCTATTCGACTGTGCTTTTCAACGTACTTTCGAAGTTGTGCTGCATAGACAGCACCACAGATTTTAGCTTTTACTGGTTCTCCCTTTTGGTCCAATGGTGTGAGCTTTGCTTTGTATTCAACCAGTCTGACTTTGATGCCTTGCTGGGTCTCCCATCTTAAGTACACTACGGCTCCATAGCTATTGTCACTTCCATCAGAGAATGTTATTCCCCAAGGTTTTCCAATCCAGTTGACTGGTGTGAGGCTTCTGTGAAAGGTGATTTGGCCAAGACATGTGTATTCCTCAAAGAATTGGATGGCTTCTTCCCTCAAATTTTCAGACAAAGGTTTTTCCCAAGTGTCTCGGGTCAGAGTTTTGCCTCCAGCTTCCTGAAATGCCTTTCTGACAAGAATGGCGCCCTTTTGTTTGGCAGGTGTGATGAGGCCTATTGGGTTATACAGGCTAGCTACCTTGCTCAGCAGTTCTCTTCTCGTCAGAGGGTTTGGAGTTTTCCCTCTCACCTCTTCATCAATGAGATTTTGGACGACTCTCATTTCCTTTTTCCTCTTTGAGAAATTGATTGAAGTCATGAGGTACAGTTTATCCTCCTCAACAAGGTATCCAACTCCAAGGGCTTTATTGTCTCCTTCCCTCATTTGGTTTGGGAGAATGAGTGCAGTGCTTGACTGTGCTCCTTGTTCTCCTGGTACGATCTCCTGCCTCCCACTTTGATCTGACCGGACCCAGGGCTTGAGGAAGAAGCCAGCTGCCTTCAGGATCTCTTCAACGCTTTTGGTGTTCTGGTCCAGCTTTTGCAAGTCATTATGGGAAGTCAGGATGTCATCGACATAGGTATCCTCTTCAAGGATCCTACGTTCCTCCTCCAGATGAGCAAACATGGGCAGTTTGGCTGTCTCTCTCATAGCCAATTGCGCAATGCACCCTGCTGGTCGATCGCCAATGTTGACTCTGGTGATCGCACTCTCTTCAATCTCTTCCTCCTCAGTGTCTCTCCAGAGAAATCTATGGAGGTGCATCTCCAGGTCTTCCAACCACACAGAATTGTACATTTTCTTAATGTCGCCGAGGGCAGCATGGATGCCTCTCCTGAACCTGAGTAGTACTGCTCGGATGGGATTGAGGACATGAGGCCCTTTCAGCAGAAGGTCATTCATGCTGACCCCTTTAAACTTCTGGCTGCTGTTCCATACCAGTCGCACAGGTGTTGTGAGAGAGTGCGGGTTTGGCGCCACCAAGTGGCTAACATACCATACTGGCCCCTTCCAGCTGGCAATGAGCTCTTTGGTGAGTTACTTCTCTGCTCTTCTCTCCACCATTTCATGGACTTGAGCTGTGTATGCTATTCTCCACTCTGGCTCTTTTTTGAGTTGCTTTTCTGTTCTCAAGAAGGTGGCTTCCACCCTACTCCTGTTGTCAGGAAGGGAACTTGGATCTTGAATCCAGGGGTATTTTGTGTCCCAGTGGGATTCATCACTGTGAGCATCTGCTGTGATGTAGGTGAGGCCTTTCCTTATGCTCTCCAGCTCTCTTTCCTCACTCAGAGTAATTTCCTTGCCTCCTGGTTGACAGTTGCCGCACCGGCATCCTCCACACTTTGGGTCGCAAGCTGCTCCAATGCTGTCCCATTTCCACCAATCCAAGAACTCTCTGCGAGCAACTGTGCCTTTGGTTTCAGCTGTGAACAGCTTAGCTATCTCTTGATACTTGACAGCGGTTGCTCTCATGGATCGAGCAAAGTGTGTTTCAGACCTGTGTGCGGCTATATCCACTTCTTCAAACAGATCTGGATGTGCTCCACCAACAGTCTTTCCTAGCGGGCCTTCCCACAAGACAAGGTCTCCAATCACCTTCACTCTTTGCGGAGCAAGTCTTCCTTTGCAGTGGCTTATCAGTAGCTCAATAATCTCTGGTCTACTCAGATCTCCTAGATTGACTTTTGGGAAGAACTTCTTGAGTTGCTCAGGTTTGATGACTCTGTGGATGTTGGCAATTTCATTCAAACCATGGCAGATGAGCTCTTTCTGTGCCTATGTGCGTTTTGACCCTCACTCTGAGGAGATATCTTCAGGTTCTAACCTTCATGGCCATTCCTCCGACTCCATGAACGACTAAAGTGATGTTTTCACTTTCAAAGATTTAATCTTCTGGCAGCTCTGTGAGTGATGTAGTTTGTGTCCGATGCCAAGTCGATCAGGGTTCCAATTTTTTCTCCTGCATTGACAGTTACCTTGAGCAGCATTAGAATAACTGGCAATTCTTCTACTGCACTTGACTCAGTCACTCCCAGCTGATTCTTTTCGACACAGGTGCGCATGTAAAAGTAGTCCCTCCAGAAATCCTGGCTCAATTATTTTGTTCCACCCGTGTTTTGGGGTTATCTGCCCTCTTGAGGCCTGGAGTTCTTTAAAGGAAGAGCTGCCATTGTGCTCATGTTCTGAGTGTTCTGTTTTTTGACGCAACAGTTGCTTTTAAATGTCTTAGTACTCGAAAGTCATCTTTATTATCGCTAAAAAAACTCCTGTGGATTATTTTTCAAATTGTCATGTTTTGTTTTTAAATGTCTGCACAAAAGTGAAGGTTTCCCGCAAGAGAGTAACTGTTGTGATTGGATGTTTATTATTTGACTAGGCTACCTGTATTTGACATTGTGTTGTTATTTTTCTGAACACTAGATGGTTTCATTATATTTTTGGCAGTGAAATGAGCCTACTCAGGCAAGAAACAAGCCTCACTCAAATGTATAGCCCAATTAGAGAAGTAGACAGGCAGACACCAGGCAATACACCTGCATGCCCCATCTGACCCAGCTCAAACCCTTGCTACTCACATGCGCACGCGCACGCACACACACACAGACACATTCATGCACCCACAAACATACACAATTACACTGAGGCCACATTCACCTACATTCACATGGAGTGACCTCTGCTCTTTGAGTCGAGCTGTCACACTGTGTAGACTGGAAAGCTCTGGACAAGGGCATCTACCCTTCAGCAAGAGAGATTCACACTACTGAGGGAGAGGGAGTGGGAGAGAGCGAGCCGCAATACGTTTTCATCTAAAATATTATAGCAGTCCACGTTAATCTGTCTTTCCATTGTTTATCAGTGTCCCGCCATTCCTTGGACCTTAAATCTTACCTTCCCCCTTCAGTGGAAACACTCTCTCTACCTCTCCTCTGAGGATGACAATTTAAAAGAGAAAATGGATATATTAAAATGTATCTCTTATCTATCCACTGTGTACGGATGTTGACAAGATATCCTGGCCCCTACCTAAATGCAAATTCTTTGACAGAAACACTTTCTAAAAAAGTGGGCACAATCAGAATGTGGACATGATCAGGACCAAGGATGCATGTTGCTCCAGGTATAAACAAGGCTGCAACCTGTCAATGATTTTCGAGTGCAAAATAATGATGATTTAAATGGTTTCACTGTCCAGATCTGTCTACAATGTGTGCCTGACTACAGCTGTCTCTCTCTGTAGCCGATGTAAGTAAGACCTTTTAACAGGTTAGTATTTACAAGTCCGCGGGGCCAGATGGATTACCAGGAAGTGTACTCAGAACATCTGCTGACCAGCAGGCAAGTGTTTTCAGTGGCACTTTCAACCTCTCCCTGACCAAGTCTGTAATACATACATTTCAAGCAGACCACCATAGTCCCTGTGCCCAAGAACGGCAAGGTAACCTGTCTGAATGACTAGCACATCTGTAGCCATGAAATACTTAACGGCTGGTCATGGCTTACATCATCCCAGGCATCACCATCATCCTTGAGGAAAACTGTTTTTAAATTAATATCTCCATATTTATCAATGACAGTAGGCGAGTGTATATCTACCTTTTCACGCTAGGGTTCAATAATATAGTCACATATGTCATTTAGCGGGATGCCAAAGCGACATTTTCGTATAGATGGCCCCAGCAACAATCAAACCCTCAACCCTTGGCGTTGCAAGCACAATGCTCTAGCAACTTTGCCACACAGGACACAAGTCTTATGTGGAGCATTTAGCTGCTGATGAATGGTTTCTGGTCTGTAGTATCAGTCCATATTGTCCCACTAAGCACCAAGCCATAACCCTGACTCTAACTTGCTGGCACCTCATGAAGGTGGCCAGTGTCACCTGTCCTCTAATCTAGGCCACCAGATCCACAGCTGGCCTCCCCATGACACACACACCTGTGCACTCACGCATGCAATCAGGTATATACACACCACAAACACAGACAAGCACAGACAGACATACACAAATGTCTGCATACAAACACATTAGTTTACACATGCAAACACATATGCACACCCATACTCACCCACACACACATATATTCGTACACCCACATACAGACCAATGGACATACACACACGCCAGCTGTTACCCAGGAACAAGTGCAGGCTATTTTCTGAAGTATGCCCAGCCTTTAGCCACATTTTTAAATGGTGCTAATATGGGTACTTTGTCCTGATCTTCTCTTAGAGGGCGGAATAATGATGATTTAAATTATTTCTCTGTCCAGATCTGTCTACACTTGTAAGATATCCAGATGGGGTGGCAGGGTAGCCTAGTGGTTAGAGTGTTGGACTAGTAACCGGAAGGTTGCAAGTTCAAACCCCTGAGCTGACAAGGTACAAATCTATAAAAAAAATACAATGTGTGTCTGACTAGCTCTGGAGGTGGGCAGGATGATCTGATCACAATGTGTCTTTTGATTGTCTACACCTGTCTAAAATGTGGGCACAATCAGAATATCGACAATATCAGGACAAAGGATGCAAGTTAGAACCAGGTATAAACAGTTTTTTTTTGTGCTCTCCCGGGGTTCGACCTGAAGCAAGATCACAGGCTTGCCCATGGAGTGGAGCTTCTAATCTGGCAACCTCCCTCTATTCTCAACTTAACCTGCCCTCTAAACAGATAACTCCAATAGCATATTCCATGCAGTTACCAGCATAATTGTATTCTGCCCACTGTTTTATACGGCATGTATGTTTCACAGTGCTTATTGACAGAGCAAAAGCTAAAATGGGAAGTGTGAATCAGTAGTGTGGCCGGTGTCTTTCGGTTAATAAGGAAGTTTGTGCCTCAAGCTGTATTTCTTTCCAGGACACGACCCTAGCGCTCTGAGAAATGGGCCAGGGATCTGACTTTCTTTTTAATCAAAATGGATTCCGGTCAGAGAGGGAGTGGAAATCCATCCGTCTCGCCCCTCCCTTCTCCCCCTACCCCTCCGTTCATTCGTCACATCATGACCATCCAATTTCCATTCCCCCCATCTCAACTTAATCTTCACTATTCTCCGTAAAACCAGAGGACACCGCAGGGGGTGGCCGCGGCGCTGGGAGAGAACAGAACGCACAGACCACTCGCTCACTAAACCTGTAGCTAAAGCTAATATGCAAAGCAGGGTGAAATTTACTGACTTGGTAAACCTCACAGAGTGTTTTCAAAAACTGTAATAAATCATTCCATCATATCCTAAAAGCACCCAGGACTCCAGCAGGGATCAAAGAGTAATACTTAATGTGTCTGATCTGTTTCACCTGTCTTGTGCGTGTCTCCACCTTCCACCAGGTGTCTCCCATTTTCCCCCATTATCCCCTGTGTACTTATACCTGTGTTTTCTGTTGGTGTCTTTTCTTGTCAAGTCTTACCAGCGTGGTCTCCTGGCTTTTCAGTAGCTCTTGTTTCTGTTTTCTAGTCCTCCCAGTTCTGACCATTCTGCTTGCCTTGACCCTGCCTGCTGTTTGATGCTGTCTTGGATTACTGACCTTTGCTGCGCTGACCCTGAGCCTGCCTACCGTTCTGTCCCTTATTGATGCTGTCTTGGATTACTGACCTTTGCCGCCCTGACCCTGAGCCTGCCTACCGTTCTGTCCCTTATTGATGCTGTCTTAGATTACTGACCTTTGCCGCCCTGACCCTGCCTACCGTTCTGTCCCTTATTGATGCTGTCTTGGATTACCAACCTCTGCCTGACCTGGACTTGCTGTTTGCCTGCCCCCTGTTTTGTAATAAACCTCTGTGGTTTGAACTGTCTGCCTCCTGTGTCTGCATCTGGGTCTTATCCCGAGTCGTGTTATAATGTAGGAAAGCATATGTGTATCATGCACAGCAGTGCTCCACTTGTGGTTTGCATACACTTGCTGGCTTCATGGTGCCTTTGCTCCTTTAAAATTACCATGATAATGCTTAGGTATCTAGATTGAATTTCCCTGGTAGATAGTTGTAGTTAAATGGCAATGGAGCCAGGAGACAGTGTTTTTGAGGCAATTCAGAAATCTCTATACCATATACATTTTATATGTTTCTATCATTTCCATTGTTGGTACTCATGTTTCTGTACTTAAAAAAATAATGAATTCAGCTAGTGTCTAGGAGCTTGAAGGGTGAAGATCAAATAACTATTTGTTGTTCCTAACATTGCATCCATAACAAACATACAAATATAAATGTGGGATCAATTGGATTAAAATATAATTTTGTGAAGAGGTCATCTTCAACTTATGACTCCCACTCATATCTCATTAAAATGATTCTGTATTCTACAGGTACCTAACGTATTTTAGTTGTATAATTACATACAAATTAGATTTCAAATGATCCTGGAACAAAAAAACTCAACTCTGATTTGCTTAATTCCATGTTTATGGCAAATTGAACCATGGCGTTTCTGCTGATTGTGAATGAGGACCATTTTATTTGTGCTGATAGGGAATTAGGGACCATTGTGCTTGGGCTGAAAGTGAATGAGGATCATGTGTTTGTGTTGAGTGAGTGGGGGAGAAACTGTGTTTTAATGAAACAATGACTTGTTCCAGCATGGGAACAGCATGCCAGGTACTTCAGCAGACAGCTCTCTGTCTGCAATTTGGGGTCCAATTTTGTTGCATTGTGCTGCCTGTTCGGCAGATCAAAACTGCTCAGCTACTTGGTCTGTGTTCCTCTCAGTTTACCAGTGACAGGTGTATTATGAGAACGAGAGCGCGATTGTTTGAGATGTCCTATCAATGATTCAGCGAAAGCACATCAAATGCAAGGGAGAACGACGTTTCGCCTAGGATGTTCCTCTGGAAACATTTGATATATAATTCACTATGTTTTTTGACAGGTTGCCAAGTGTACATGCCACGCCCTTGGTTTAGATAAAGGATTCCCTGGTAGCCAAGGTTCTCCCTTGCCCCAAAAGTGGAGTGCTCAGAGTCTCCTGACAGTATGTTGCCTCAAACATGCTCCCATTGGTGACTAATCATCGGTAACAGTGCATTTTAGTAGGAAACAATCAGGTAAATACTTAATTGGGTCATTTAAGTACTTAAAAGACCATTAACACAAATTATATACCCATAAATTAATTGGTATTGCTCTGGAAATACAGAGGGGAGACCTGCAGAAAGGTAACGAAGTTAGCACATATTTTTAAATGTGTTAATCAGGTATGCTTGTGCTATGAATCTATGGGAGAATCCCATGTAAAATGACAGATTAGAGGGGAATATGGAGCACACTCTGGAGTTAGCATTAAACAGATGGGTCTATTGTCTTGTTTACTTTGGGAGTAAATTGACATCCCCACGGATAAGGTTTTACCATGTACGGATTACCGCCACGAAACAGCCTCCGTAAATAACAAGAGCAGACCTAATCAATCTCTGTCTCATTCTCTCTCCCTTTCTCTCTTTATGTCAACCTCTCTCGATCTCTCTCTCTAACAATCTGTCGATGTAGACAGTTGAGGTTTTGTATCTTCAATCTGAAAACTCTGCACTCTAAAAAACAACCTACTTTGGGTTCTTTGGTAACCCAGCGCTGGGTAAATATTGGACAGAACACACCCTGGGATATTTTGAATCAGCCAGTTGGGTTGTAGGAATAACCCATGTTGGGTTTTTGGGATTACACAAACATGGGTTAATTTAACCATCAGTTGTTGTTTTTCCCTTTCATACTGGGTAGGCCCAGCAGCTGGATCTTTTTATACGTAGCCCTGGTTTTTAGGTAGTGATTTTTTGGCCACCTGTGAAAATAAATGTATTTAATTTTCATCATGTTAAATTTGTGAGCTGCAAATTTAATTTTACAGAAAATATTTTTGCATATTACATATTCTAATATAATAAGATTGCTTACTAGATATAGAAACAAGATAGTATCTATCCCAGCAAGGATATTTGCATTTACCACACTCTTACACATCTATAAATCCCATTAAAGCTCAAATAAAATAATCTTTAAACCATACAGTGTTCAACTGTAACATGTGATAACAATGCAACAGAACACATGAACAGTAATGAAATATAATCTCATTGGTGGCCAAAAATAAATTTCTAAAAGCCACATCCCTACTAAACTACGACTCCACTCTTCAGATCTGACCCGCTGGGTCATATCTCAATAACCATTAACCCAGCATCAACAACCCACCCATGCTCTTTCAGTTCACCTGAGTGTTGTTGTGTGGGTTACTCTGTTGATGGCTAAAACAACCGCTTTAACCGAGCTAACACTAGCATCTACTCACAAATGGAACCCACAAACAAGTGACTACCTCGTCTCCGGACATGGACTAAATGGATAAATTATATAAGAGGTATGCAGTGGATATGCAAGCTGACATATTTATAATACTGAAGGGAAGCAATCCACAACATACAGATGTGAAAAAAATCTAGTTTTACCCGTTTTGTGTATCTGTGAAATAGTGTGCATCTGGTAAGAAGGGTTGAGACAAATTGATGATGAGCACCAACAGCATTCCTATAGAGGGAGGTAGTTAAATTACAGTGTATGTAAATGTAAAGGTTGACTGGGAAACCATACAGAGAGTAATTAAATTAAATTAAATAAACTCTGCAAAAAAAGAAACGTCCCTTTTTCAGGACCCTGTTTTCCAAAGATAATTTGTAAAAATCCAAATAACTTCACAGATCTTCAGTGTAAAGGGTTTAAACACTGTTTCCCAGGCTGAACCATAAACAATTAATGAACATGCACCTGTAGAACGGTTGTTAAGACACTAACAGCTTACAGACGGTAGACAATTAGCCTATAGGGAGGAGGTCAGAGACCTGGCCGGGTGGTGCCAGAATAACAACCTATCCCTCAATGTAACCAAGACTAAGGAGATGATTGTGGATTACAGGAAAAGGAGCACAGAGCATGTCCCCATTCTCATCGACGGGGCTGTAGTGCATCAGGTTGAGAGCTTCAAATTCCTTGGTGTCCACATCAACAACAAACTAGATTGGTCCAAACACACCAAGACAGTCGTGAAGAGGGCACGACAAAGCCTATTCCCCCTCAGGAAACAAAAAAGATTTGGCATGGGTCCTGAGATCCTCAAAAGGTTCTACAGCTGCAACATCGAGAGCATCCTGACTGGTTGCATCACAACCTGGTACGGCAATTGCTCGGCCTCCGACCGCAAAGCACTTCAGAGGGTAGTGCGTACGGCTCAGTACATCACTGGGGCAAAGCTGCCTGCCATTCAGGACCTCTACACCAGGCGGTGTCAGAGGAAGGCCCTAAAAATTGTCAAAGACCCCAGCCACCCCAGTCATAGACAGTCTCTACTACCACATGGCAAGCGGTACTGGAGTGCCAAGTCTAGGACAAAAAGGCTTCTCAACAGTTTTTACCCCCAAGCCATAAGACTCCTGAACAGGTAAGCAATGATTACCCGGATTATTTGCATTGTGTGCCCCCCCAACCCCTCTTTTACGCTGCTGCTACTCTCTGTTAATCTTATATGCATAGTCACTTTAACTATACACTCATGTACATACTACCTCAATTGGCCCGACCAACCAGTGCTCCCGCACATTGGCTAACGCACATTGGCTAACCAGGCTATCTGCATTGTGTCCCACCACCCGCCAACCCCTCTTTTTACGCTTCTGCTACTCTCTGTTCATCATATATGCACAGTCACTTTAACGATACCTACATGTACATATTACCTCAATAAGACTGACTAACAGGTGTCTGTATATAGCCTTGCTACTCTTTTTTCAAATGTCTTTCTACTGTTGTTTTATTTCTCTACTTACCTACACACACACACATACCTTTTCTTTGGCACCATTGGTTAGAGCCTGTAAGTAAGCATTTCACTGTAAGGTTTACACCTGTTGTATTCGGCGAACGTGACAAATAAACTTTGTTTTGAATTAAGGGCACAATTATGAAAACTTAGGACACTAAAGAGGCCATTCTACTGACTCTGAAAAACACCACAAGATAGGTGCCCAGAGTCCCTGCTCGTCTGCGTGAACGTGCTTTAGGCATGCTGCAAGGACGCATGAGGACTGCAGATGTGGCCAGGGCAATAAATTGCAATGTCCATACTGTGAGACGCCTAAGACAGTGCAACAGGGAGACAGGACGGACAGCTGATTGTTCAAATATTTACACATAAAACAGGAAAATAAACGAAGTTGACAGTGAGAGGACGTTTCTATTTTTGCTGAGTTTAGATAGCACAGCTGTCAATTTATTGGTCCTTAAACGAAACTGGTATATCTTTTTATTTATCACAGTTATCTTTAACCAATTTTGGTCTTTAATGCAGGGCTGACAGACAAGTTCCTTACTTTCTCTTCCTTCCACTTGGTAAAGGTTCCATTTGATAAAGTAATTTTGATTTTCCAATTTCTGCCCTCTGAATTAATTATATAAATAGGCCCTTTTAATTTTGTCTGGCATGCCATTTCAAATAAAATATAATATTTTTTTCTCAAATAATTTAAATCCTCTTTGGGCTAGGGAGCAGTATTTTCACGTCCAGATGAAAAGTGTGCCCAAAGTAAACTACCTGTTACTCAGGCCCAGAAGCTAGGATATGCATATAATTGGTAGATTAATGTCTGTGAGTATAACAGAACTCATTTGGCAGGCCAAACCATTCAGGGGAAAAAAAATTGAGGTCATTGGATTTCCCAATTGTTTTCTATGGGAAACCCTATTTATGAGGAACCTAGTTGCAGTTCTTATGGCTTCCACTAGATGTCAACAGTCTTTAGAAATTGGTCGATGTTTTTCTTTTGAGAATTGAAGAAGTAGGGCTATTCATTCCATGTGTCACTCTGAAGGTCCCTACTATTTTGGTGCGCGTGAACTGGAACACGCTCTGTGTTATTTTTCTTCGGTATTGGATACAGATTATCCCGTCTTAAATTTGATCGATTATTTACATTTTAGGATACCTGAGGTTGGATTAGGAACGTTGTTTGAAATGTTTGGACCAAGTTTACAGGTAACTTATTAGATACTTTGTAGGCATGTTGGGCGAGTTGGAACCGGTGTATTTCTGAATCAAACACGCCAAATAAATGGACATTTTGGGGATATAAAGAAGGAATTTATCGAACAAAACGACCATTCATTGTGTCACTGAGACATTTGGGATTGCAAAAAGAAGAAGATCTTCAAAGGTAAGGCATTTATTATATTGTTATTCTGACTTTTGTGTGGCACCTGCCTGGTTGAAAAAGTATTTTCATGCGTTTGTATGCGGGGCGCTGTCCTCAGATAATCGCATGGTCTGCATTGGCCGTAAAGCCTTTTTGAAATCTGACACAGCGGCTGAATTAGCAAGAAGTTAAGCTTTATTTTGATGTACTACACTCATATTTTCGTGAATGTTGAATATTGATATTCCTGTAGTTTGAATTTGGTGCTCTGGAATTTCACTGGATGTTGTCAAATCCCACTAAAGGGATTGGTGTGAGAAGGGATCACTAAGAGGCTTTAAACCATAAGAAAATAGGTGATGACTATAGTAAATAAAATACAAAATAAAGCTTGCATCACGCATCTGATTATTCATTATAAATAGGATTTATTTCTGGGACTTTCATATAATTATAATGCAAGGTTAATAACAATAATAATCGTTGTTCGATAACAGATCGGCTCTCGGAACTCATTAAGAGGTGACTTCTATCTTCAATATGCTTCATTATTTAAATGTTTAAAGCGCATGTGGGCAATGGAGAGAATGTATTTGACTGTCTTTAATATTAGGGATTTCAGGAGGAACAGAAAATTGCGTGTCAATTCATAAACCATGTGCCATGGAATCGGTCCATCGAAAATCTCTTCCCAACTATTTTGCAATCTACATAGCACAGCTGTCAATTTTACAAATAGATAGTCAATATGTGCCAGTTTAGACTACCGATAGATTAGCATTTTTTCTCCCCCTTGCGGTTCAATGACAGAATGTCACCATCTTTTACTATTTTATTTTACTTCACCTTTATTTAACCAGGTAGGCTAGTTGAGAACAAGTTTTAATTTACAACTGCGACCTGGCCAAGATAAAGCAAAGCAGTTAGACACATACAACAACACAGAGTTACACATGGAATAAACAAACATACAATCAAAAATACAGTAGAAAAATCTATACACAGCATAGTGCAAATGAAATAGGATAAGAGGTAAGGCAATAAATAGGCCATGGTGGCGAAGTAATTACAATATAGCAATTAAACACTGGAATGGTAGAATGTGCAGAAGATGAATGTGCAAGTAGAGATACTGGGGTGCAAAGGAGTAAGATATATAAATAAATACAGTGTGGGGATGAGGTAGATTGGATGGGCTATTTACAGATGAGCTATGTACAGGTGCAGTGATCTGTGAGCTGCTCTGACAGCTGGTTTTTAAAGTTAGTGAGGGAGGTAAGAGTCTTTAGTGATTTTTGCAGTTCGTTCCAGTCATTGGCAGCCGAGAACTGGAAGGAGAGGCAGCCAAAGGAAGAATTGGCTTTGGGGGTGACCAGTGAGATATACCTGCTGGAGCGTGTGCTACGGGTGGGTGCTGCGGGTGGGTGCTGCTATGGTGACCAGTGAGCTGAGATAAGGCAGGGCTTTACCTAGCAGAGACTTGTAGATGACCTGGAGCCAGTGGGTTTGGACCTGGAGCCAGTGGGTTTGGCGACGAGTGAGAAGCGAGGGCCAGTCAACGAGAGCGTACAGGTCGCAGTGGTGGGTAGTATATGGGGCTTTGGTGACAAAACGGATGGCACTGTGATAGACTGCATCCAATTTGTTGAGTAGAGTTTTGGAGGCTAATTTGTAAATGACAACGCCAAAGTCGAGGATCGTAGGACGGTCAGTTTTACGAGGGTATGTTTGGCAGCATGAGTGAAGGAGGCTTTGTTGCGAAATCAATTCTAGATTTAATTTTGGATTGGATATGTTTAATGTGAGTCTGGAAGGAGAGTTTACAGTCTAACCAGACACCTAGGTATTTGTAGTTGTCCACATATTCTAAGTCAGAACCGTCCAGAGTAGTGTTGCTGGACGGGCGGCGATCAATTGAAGAGCATGCATTTAGTTTTACTGGCATTTAAGGGCAGTTGGAGGCCATGGTAGGAGAGTCGTATGGCATTGAAGCTCATCTGGAGGTTAGTTAACACAGTGTCCAAAGAAGGGCCAGATGTATACAGAATGGTGTCGTCTGCGTAGAGGTGGATCAGAGAATCACCAGCAGCAAAAGCGTCATCATTGATGTATACAGAGAAGAGAGTCGGCCCAAGAATTGAACCCTGTGGCACCCCCATAGTGACTGTCAGAGGTCCGGACAACAGGCCCTCCGATTTTACATACTGAACTCTATCAGAGAAGTAGTTGGTGAACCAGACGAGGCAATCATTTGAAGGCTGTTGAGTCTGCCAATAAGAATGTTGTCATTAACAGAGTCGAAAGCCTTAGCCAGGTTGATGAATTCGGCTGCACAGTAATGTCTCTTATCAATGGCGGTTATGATATCATTTAGGACCTTGAGCGTGGTTGAGGTGCACCCATGACCAGCTCTGAAACCAGATTTCATAGCGGAGAAGGTATGGTGGGATTCGAAGTGGTCTGTAATCTGTTTGTTGACTTGGCTTTCGAAGACCTTAGAAAGGCAGGGTAGAATAGATATAGGTCTGTAGCAGTTTGGGTCTAGAGTGTCTCCCCTTTGAAGAGGGGGATGACTGCGGCAGCTTTCCAATCTATGGGAATCTCAGACGATACGAAAGAGAGGTTTAACAGGCTAGTAATAGTGGTTGCAACAATTTCGGCAGACCATTTTAGAAAGAGAGGGTCAAGATTGTCTAGCCCGGCTGATTTGTAGGGGTCCAGATTTGCAGCTCTTTCAGAACATCAGCTGTCTGGATTTGGGTGAAGGAGAAGTGGGGGAGGTTGCTGTGGGGAGCGCATGGCTGTTGACCGGGGTAGGGGTAGCCAGGTGGAAAGCATGGCCAGCCGTAGAAATACGTAGAAATACTCAATTATAGTGGATTTATTGGTGGTAACAGTGTTTCCTAGCCTCAGTGCAGTGGGCAGCTGGGAGGAGGTGCTCTTATTTTCCATGGACTTTCCAGTGTCCCAGAACTTTTTTGAGTTTGTGCCTTCCTAACTGCCTGTGTATATTTGTTCCTAACTTCCCTGAAAAATTGCATATCACGGGGGCTGTTCGATGCTAATGCAGAATGCCACAAGATGGTTTTTGTGCTGGTCAAGGGCAGTCAGGTCTGGAGAGAACCAAGGGCTATATATGTTCCTGGTTCTACATTTTTTGAATGGGGCATGCTTATTTCAGAAGGTGAGGAAGGCACTTTTAAAGAATAACCAGGCATCCTCTACTGATGGGATGAGCTCAATATCCTTCCAGGATACAAGGACCTACCACTAACGGTTGCGGAATAAGCTCTTACCTTTTAAAGGAAGAACCACTGTAGATTGAGGACAAACAGGACCAACGTACAGTGGTACGAGGAAGTTTAAAATGGTTGCTTGAGGATTGTACAGCGAATACTAATGAGGCATCTACTGTCCCTCGCTGCCCTCAGTCTGCATTCCAAATGTAACTCTATTACCTACATAATGCACTACTTTGTACGAGAGCCCTACTGGCCCTGATCTAAAGTAGCACACTAAATAGGGAATAGGGTGCCATTTGGGACTTAACCTCGCTTGCGACATAGTTTCTTGGTCTCCTCCTCCCATTCTCTTTTTCTCCCCTTTTATACTTCTCTCTATATCCCTCCTTTTAATCATCTCTATTTTCTCTCTCTCTCAGTAGCTCTGTTACGGATACAGGTATCCTGTGTGTGTGTATCCTCTGTGTATTTCTTTTCTCTCCTTCTCCCCTCACAGGTGGCAATCATCATTCCCCAATCAGTCACCAATCAGTCATCAATCAGAAGACACACCTCCTCCTGTTTCCATTACCCAATCACATCCCCTTCCCCTTGGTTTAAAAACCCTGTCAGTTGTTTTCTCAGGAGTTCGATCTCTCGATATCTCTGTAGATCTCTTGTTTGGTTTAGCAACTAGATGTCACTTTGTCCGTTACCCTGTGAGTATTGTTTTTGTTAAGGTGTTTGACTGTTTGTTTGATAGTGGGAAAAGGGGGTACCAAGACAAGTCGCTCATGGGCATACGTTACCCGTAGAAATACTTTGTCAAGATCACTAGTTAGAACTGGGTGGACCATCCACTGTATTTTTGGTTAGTTAGCTAGCTGTTCTTAAAGCAAGTAGTCTAGTTTAGGGGTGTTTTTGGGATACCTATTGATTTCCTTGGGTCCAGCTCAGCCCCTTTTCCTGCCCCCCTTTACCGTGTGTTTACTAAATAAACCATGAGTGTTTGACAGTAATTTAGTTGTCTGTGGTTTTTGTTTTCACTGTTATTTGCATGAGTTATGTTACGGGTCTCAATACCACCCCCCCCAGACTGCCGGGCCAAAGGGATTCGTAACAATCTCCCTTTCCTTTGTTATCTCACTCTCTCAGTATTTCCCCCTCTCTCGTAACTCCCTCTCCTGCTCTGAGAGAAAAATAAAGATCACATGGCCCAGCAGCCTACACTTTCTGTCGTTTCCCCAAGGTGTCTGCAGCATTGTGACGTATTTGTAGGCATATCATTGGAAGATTGACCATAAGAGACTACATTTACCAGGTGCCCGCTTGGTGTCCTCCGTCGAAATGATTGCGTAATCTCCAGCTGCGTGCATTTTTCCAGGAGAAACCAAACTGCCACGAATTATTTATCATCGAATCGATATGTGAAAAACACCTGGAGTATTGATTCTAAACAACGTTTGCCATGTTTCTATCTATTATGGAGTTAATTTGGAAAAAAGTTTGGCGTTGTAATGACTGAATTTTCGGCTTTTTTTCTTAGCCAAACGTGATGAACAAAACGGAGCGATTTCTCCTACACAAATAATCTTTTTGGAAAAACTGAACATTTGCTATCTAACAGCGACATGATATTAACATGGTATTAACATGTTGAATGCACCGAGCTGTCCATTTGAACTACTGGCGCACAGCTCGGAAGCCCATGCATACCCCACAAGACATGCCACCAGAGGTCTCTTCACAGTCCTCAAGTCCAGAACATTGTGGAAGGTGCACAATACTAAATAGAGCCATGACTACATGGAACTCTATTCCACATCAAATAACTCATGCAAGCAGTAAAATTTGATTTAAAAAAACAGATAAACACTTTATGGAACAGCGGGGACTGAAGCAACACAAACATAGCATACACACACGTACACATGGATTTTGTACTGCATATATATGGGGTAGTGGTGGAGTAGGGGCCTGAGGGCACACAGTCTGTGAATGTATTGTAATGTTTTTAAAATGGTATAAACTGCCTTAATTTTGCTGGACCCCAGGAAGAGTAGCTGCTGCCTTGGCAAATACAAAGCTTTATTTGAATATTTCTTAATGTGTCATGTTATGGTGGTTTGCAATGTCTATTGGAATACAAGTTGCAGGAATATATCCAGCACCTTCACTTCACCCATAATTTACATATAAAATACTTGTCATAGTAGGGTCAAAAATACAGTACATGGGGACTACCTACACCATGTAAGCTGGAACTCTCTTGCTAACGGTTGCTGTAAATCCAACCACTTAAAGATTAGATTAGTTTAGAAAAATGTATGTTTCTTATCTTTGAGTAGCATCAGATCAACAACAATCGATATACATGCAAAAACACAGCTATTGAAACAAACAATTTTAATAATAAACCTGCAACAGAACATTCTGGGAAATTTGACAATGAGGTTCCTCCCACATCTGTGGATAACTCCAAAGATTTAACTCCCTGTCTCTTGTTACTCTTAATGGAGTTAAAAGTACTCTGTCCCAATCAACTCCAGTTATTAACAGAAACAGACAGGAGAAAATTGATTGAGGTAGAAGACAATGATATGGAGAGAATGACTGACCTTCACCAAGACAGATGAACAGATGAAGAACGGCGCCATGTGAGGTTTCAGTGAATACGTCCAAAATGGCACCCTATTCCCTATAATGCACTACTTTGGTCACAAGTTGTGAACTATAAAGGGAATACGGTGCCATTTGGAACACAGGCAGTGAAATATGCAGGTGCCTGATGGAGAGAGCATGTCTTTCTCCAGGACAACGAGAGATTAATTTAGATCTAGACCAACCACAGGCCAGAGGACACGGGGGCTGAGTGATATAGAAATTATGCTACTGTCACACCCTGATCCAGTCCTTCATTCCTGAAATGCAGGCACATGGCCACTTTAAGTGCATTACCATACAGATCCCCCATCCTAAACATGAGCATTTCCCAATTTTTCACTAATGTAGCTACCCAGCTAGCCAACAATCTAAAAACTGGCACAATGTCAACTCAGTTTCCAACTCGGTCAATAAACATAAAAGCATGTGGCTTCCATTTTTGGCTGCAGAGGAGAGTATGTGAGGTGAGAGATCAGTCTGATGCAACTTCCTGCTGACAGCCCAGCATTTTTCTGACCTCTTATTTTTTTATTTTGAATGTGCAAACATACAAAGTCAGTAGCTAAATAGAGAACAAATAGGTTAACTAAATGTTTATTTTTTTTTAAAATGATTTCACCAGGAAGTAACGCCACAGACCGCCCACCTCTAACTGGACTACCTAAAAAACACTCACATTGATACAGCTGTGACCGGAAGTGACTTTTCAGAGTAGGTTAGGAGAGGATTTTCGCTAACTCATTTACTAACATTACCCTAATTATCCTAACCTGCTACGGTAATTATTATAACCTGCTGGTAATTTCTCCAAACCTGCTATGAAAAAGTAACTTCCTGTTGTTGCTCTATCGAAGTGCTGTGTTTTTATGGAATCTTCACCTCCCACATGCTTCTCTGCACCAAAATGGAAGTCACATGCTATTTCTGTCTATTAATTTGTCATATTTATAAAAGGTTTATAATGTGCAAAAATGTATTGTTAGTCTCAAAATAGTGAAATAACATTGTAAACAAAAAAATATATATGTTTTATGATGATTTTGTAATGTTATTGACCGAGTTGGAAAACATGTTGACATTGTGCCAGTGCTTAGCTTGCTAGCTAGATTAGTGAACAATTGGGAAATGCTAGCTAGCTTTACCACCCTGTTTTAGCACGTTTCACTAACTAGTTATTGCTTTGAGTCTAAAATGGGGAATTTAATTTGAATGGTTTGAATATGATTTTTTGTCCAATCTATTAAATAAAAGTCCAACTGAAAAATGTTCTCCTGTCTCCTTACTCCTCCTGGTCAGCCTATTGTCTGCAAATGTTGTTCCATTGTAACTACAAAGTCATTAAAATGTCACTTCATTTTACATTAAGTTCATTGCTCCTGGGTAAGTACATTTTAAATACATGTATATTCGTTGTAACAACATTTTAATTACAGAGTTGGTGGATAAAGATTGTAAGTACAATGTAACTAAAAGGGTTATACCTAATATTCTCCTGTCTCCTAATGGTTAGCCTTTTGTCTGCAAAGGTTGTTACATTGTAACTACATAGTAAATAATCCTTCTGGGTTTCACTTTACATTAAGTTGCTTGCTCCTGGGTAGGCACATGATAATTACAAATATATCTTATGTAACTTCATTGTTCTTACGAAACACTTGATTCAGCACAGTCTTTGAGCCAGGTCATAACATAGAAATAACGTGAATATTTAACGACCAGAAAAATACGTCTTTACTTAGTTTTAATCTGGTTATGTAACGTCTCCTCAACCTGAAACAGAGTTTTTCAACCGGAAAATAACGGCATTATGACTTTCTCTGCCAAATTTAACCCAAAGCCCCATGGGAATGAGCCTCGACGAGGAGGCTTACACATTATTCTCTGTGAAGTCTCCATCCATGTCTTAGAATCTGTATATATATCATTCCCCATGTCTTGAATAACTGACATCATCAGCCATGTACAGCATCTCCCGCTTTAAACACACAATCATGGAGTTTTATATTTAACTAAAGCCAGTCTGAGCTTCATTTCACTTTGTCACGGTGTCTTACCATTGAGAACCAATATCTTTAATGGGGATTGGACAAAAAGTGTTGAACATGGGAGGGGACTGGACAAAAAGCGTTGAACATGGGAGGGGACTGGACAAAAAGTGTTAAACATGGGAGGGGACTGGACAAAAAGCGTTGAACATGGGAGGGGGCTGGACAAAAAGTGTTAAACATGGGAGGGGACTGGACAAAAAGCGTTGAACATGGGAGGGGATTGGACAAAAAGTGTTAAACATGGGAGGGGACTGGACAAAAAGCGTTGAACATGGGAGGGGACTGGACAAAAAGTGTTAAACATGGGAGGGGACTGGACAAAAAGTGTTAAACATGGGAGGGGATTGGACAAAAAGTGTTAAACATGGGAGGGGACTGGACAAAAAGTGTTAAACATGGGAGGGGATTGGACAAAAAGTGTTAAACATGGGAGGGGACTGGACAAAAAGTGTTAAACATGGGAGGGGACTGACAAAAAGTGTTAAACATGGGGGGATTGGACAAAAAGCGTTGAACATTTGGACAAAAAGTGTTAAACATGGGAGGGGATTGGACAAAAGTGTTAAACATGGGAGGGGACTGGACAAAAAGTGTTAAACATGGGAGGGGATTGGACAAAAAGCGTTGAACATGGGAGGGGACTGGACAAAAAGTGTTAAACATGGGAGGGGACTGGACAAAAAGTGTTAAACATGGGAATCCATTTGAAAACATTCCAGTGAGAAAAACTTGTTGAAATTCTGTATTTTCAACGGAAAAAAGTATGTAATTTCTGGGGCAGTACCATTAGCATAGGGTTGGTTTTCACGTCAAAATGGAGAAGTGTTGAGTCACCTAACTGAAAACGTCTCTGTTTTGATCACATTCTATGTTTCAATGCCAAGCTGTAATTCAGACAGGCTTGTGACATTCAAATAATTTATTAACATTGACAGAGAACATTAATGGTTTCGATAAGGTATGCTGCAGAAATGAACTCAAACCCTCTTTTTCATGACAAAATGTTTATTAATTAGTGATAAACTTCCATTGCACCTTGTGTACTGCTACTAACTATAAATTATTTGAAAAAATACAGTAGTATGCACTTGAATCAACTTTATAAACCAATAGGATATTTATGTCCTGGATATCAAATTCTTTATGAAATTGCAATAAAAGGGAAAGAAACCAAGAACAATAAAACAAAGACAAACATAGTTTAAATAGATACATCCAAGCACACACACTTACTCATACACACCCTAACTAAAGTGCCGCAGCAACAGGTTATATATACAGTGCCTTGCGAAAGTATTCGGCCCCCTTGAACTTTGCGACCTTTTGCCACATTTCAGGCTTCAAACATAAAGATATAAAACTGTATTTGTTTGTGAAGAATCAACAACAAGTGGGACACAATCATGAAGTGGAACGACATTTATTGGATATTTCACACTTTTTTAACAAATCAAAAACTGAAAAATTGAGCGTGCAAAATTATTCAGCCCCTTTACTTTCAGTGCAGCAAACTCTCTCCAGAAGTTCAGTGAGGATCTCTGAATGATCCAATGTTGACCTAAATGACTAATGATGATAAATACAATCCACCTGTGTGTAATCAAGTCTCCGTATAAATGCACCTGCACTGTGATAGTCTCAGAGGTCCGTTAAAAGCGCAGAGAGCATCATGAAGAACAAGGAACACACCAGGCAGGTCCGAGATACTGTTGTGAAGAAGTTTAAAGCCGGATTTGGATACAAAAAGATTTCCCAAGCTTTAAACATCCCAAGGACCACTGTGCAAGTGATAATATTGAAATGGAAGGAGTATCAGACCACTGCAAATCTACCAAGACCTGGCCGTCCCTCTAAACTTTCAGCTCATACAAGGAGAAGACTGATCAGAGATGCAGCCAAGAGGCCCATGATCACTCTGGATGAACTGCAGAGATCTACAGCTGAGGTGGGAGACTCTGTCCATAGGACAACAATCAGTCGTATATTGCACAAATCTGGCCTTTATGGAAGAGTGGCAAGAAGAAAGCCATTTCTTAAAGATATCCATAAAAAGTGTTGTTTAAAGTTTGCCACAAGCCACCTGGGAGACACACCAAACATGTGGAAGAAGGTGCTCTGGTCAGATGAAACCAAAATTGAACTTTTTGGCAACAATGCAAAACATTATGTTTGGCATAAAAGCAACACAGCTCATCACCCTGACCACACCATACCCACTGTCAAACATGGTGGTGGCAGCATCATGGTTTGGGCCTGCTTTTCTTCAGCAGGGACAGGGAAGATGGTTAAAATTGATGGGAAGATGGATGGAGCCAAATACAGGACCATTCTGGAAGAAAACCTGATGGAGTCTGCAAAAGACCTGAGACTGGGACGGAGATTTGTCTTCCAACAAGACAATGATCCAAAACATAAAGCAAAATCTACAATGGAATGGTTCAAAAATAAACATATCCAGGTGTTAGAATGGCCAAGTCAAAGTCCAGACCTGAATCCAATCGAGAATCTGTGGAAAGAACTGAAAACTGCTGTTCACAAATGCTCTCCATCCAACCTCACTGAGCTCGAGCTGTTTTGCAAGGAGGAATGGGGAAAAATTCAGTCTCTCGATGTGCAAAACTGATAGAGACATACCCCAAGTGACTTACAGCTGTAATCGCAGCAAAAGGTGGCGCTACAAAGTATTAACTTAAGGGGGCTGAATAATTTTGCACGCCCAATTTTTCAGTTTTTGATTTGTTAAAAAAGTTTGAAATATCCAATAAATGTTGTTCCACTTCATGATTGTGTCCCACTTGTTGTTGATTCTTCACAAAAAAATACAGTTTTATATCTTTATGTTTGAAGCCTGAAATGTGGCAAAAGGTCGCAAAGTTCAAGGGGGCCGAATACTTTCGCAAGGCACTGTATATACAGTGGGGCAAAAAAGTATTTAGTCAGCCACCAATTGTGCAAGTTCTCCCACTTAAAAAGATGAGAGAGGCCTGTAATTTTCATCATAGGTACACTTCAACTATGACAGACAAAATGAGAAAGAAAATCCAGGAAATCACATTGTAGGATTTTTTATGAATTTATTTGCAAATGATGGTGGAAAATAAGTATTTTCACAACTCTGTCTAAGAGCTCTACGGACAATTCCTTCATCCTCATGGCTTGCTTTTTACTCTGAAATGCCCTATCAACCCCTAATATAGACAGGTGTGTGCCTTTACAAATCATGTCCAATCAATTAAATTTATAACAGGTGGACTCCAATCAAGTTGTAGAAACATCTCAAGGATGATCAATGATCATTTTCGAGTCTCATAGCAAAAAGTCTGAATACTTATGTAAATAAGCTATGTATTTTATTTTTTATATATACATTTGCTAACATTTCTAAAAACCTGTTTTTGCTTTGTCATTATGGGGTATTGTGTGTAGATTGATGAGGGGGAAAAATTATGTAATCTCTTTTAGAATAAGGACGTAACGTAACAAAATATGGAAAAAGTCAAGGGGTCTGAATACTTTCTAAATGCACTGTATAAATGGGCTCACTTATGCCCTAAAATGAATGTGTTCATATGGGCAGAATATTGTAGGTAAATAAATACAAACGTGCTGCATTAGTTGACATCCTTTAAGACGGAACAAATAAAACAGGGTTGGGCGAATAAATTGAAAAATGTAATCCATAAGCCTACAAAAACATTAAGAAATAAAAAACGTGCACATGTAAAGAAAAGTTATTTCAACCTTGCAATAATCCATTTTCTTTCAGTTTGCTTTATAGAATCTAGTTATCAATACAATTAAACTAGGCCTATGATATTTCCTTGAATAGGCCTATCCTCCACACACACCTTGATTGGCTTTAGGATAAGCTAATTATTAGATATTATGCACAGCTGTTTTCAGCAGCACACTAAATCTTTCTATCAATTGAAGGAGTATTAGGATATAGTGACTGGCACCAATAGTCTATTTAAAGTCTGTGTCAATAGGCTATCAGTTGCATTTTTTCGATATGAAAAGGAGACGGAAATATGACTGGCCTGCACTGCACATAGGAAAGTGTCCAGACGACTGTGAGCTGATTGACCAGTAGGCTATGTGTGAATGTTCTGAAAGCTTTATTCAAATCAATCATCTGAATACGAAAAGCACCCTTACTCCATATTTGTTTTACAAAACATGGATATGTTGCCCATGGTGATGGCACATGTCTAAAAAGCTTTTGCGTCCCCCACGTTCAGCTGTGAAACAGGCCCATAGTCAAAGAGCCAATTCACAGTATAGTAAGCAACTATTTTTTTAATGACACTAATATCCAGTGCGTGGAGCCTGCAGGAGAAGAGATTCTTAATGCAGTAGCACTTTCCTGCAGTCAAACGACCAAATCATTCTCTGGTTGCCTCATGGGTGGAATGTTATTAACATTTTTCATATTTCAGTCTTCTGTGATGAATATAAAGGTGTACTCTTTTTTTAAGACCATAACCATGTATGTGAGGTGTATGCTTTTGTTTCAAAGTAGCTTTGATTAAGACTACCAAGAAACACTCTGTGACCCTGATTTAGCCCACTGCAGTAGATGGTTAATGTACAAGTCAAAGATAAAGGTGAGGGGAAGGAAATCAAGTGCTCTCAGATTACTATTCAGCCACAGTGTAAATGCCATTATGTTACATGAGTGCCTCCTTTCATGCCATTTGAGGAGCTCATCTTTATACATATTTAGACTATAGTTTATACAAGGTAGCCTTTTGAGGGGGAGTTTCTTCAGCAGCAGCAATACATTAATGTATGGTCCGGCCAATTATAATGGTGCCGGAGGGGATGGCTGCTGTTTTACAGGCTCCTAATCAACAGGTGCTATTTTGTGTGTTTGTTCGCATTGTTTCTAACTTATTTTGTACATAATGTTACTGCTATTGTCTCTTATGACCGAAAAGAGCTTCTGCCTATCAGAACAGAAATTACTCACCTCGAGCTGGACAAAGAGGCTTTCTTTAATGAGTCCGACACAAAGGATATACTGCTTCTCTGAGACCAGGCCCAAATCCCTGTCATTTGCGTGAAGAAAAGACGGAAATACAGGGGGCGGAGATCGGGGTGACTTGTGAGAATTCGTTGGCGAGTGGGTAACCCGCTTTTACCATCCGTTCTATTGGCCAATGTGCAATCACTGGAGAATAAACTGCATGATCTCCATTCGAGACTATCCTACCAACGGGACATTCAAAACTTTAATATATTATGTTTCACCGAGTCGTGGCTGAACGACGATACATATAATATACAGATGGCTGGGTTTTCATTGCATCGGCAGGACAGAACAGCTATGTCTGGTAAGACGGAGGGTGCGGGTGTGTGTCTATTTGTTAATAACAGCTGGTGCGCGATGTCTAATATTAAAGAAGTAGAGTACCTCATGATAAGCTGTAGACCAAACTATTTACCAATAGAGTTTTCATCTATATTTTTTGTAGCGGCTTATTTACCACCACAAAATCTATGCTGGCACTAAGACCACACTCAACGAGCTGTATAAGGCCATAAGCAAAAAATAAAATGCTCATGCAGAAGCGCCACTCCTAGTGGCCGGGGACATTAATGCAGGCAAACTTAAATCTGTTTTACCTAATTTCTACCAGCATGTCACATGTGCAACCAGAGGAAGACCACCTTTACTCCACACACAGAGACGCATACAAAGCTCTCTCGCCCTCCATTTGGAAAATCTGAATTATATCCTCCTGATTCCTGTTTACAAGCAAAAACTAAAGCAGGAAGTACCAGTGACTCGCTCAATATGGAAGTGGTCAGATTACGCGGATGCTACGCTAGAGGACTGTTTTGCTAGCACAGACTGGAATATGTTCCAGGATTCATACAATGGCATTGACGAGTATACCACCTCAGTCACCGGTTTCATCAATAAGTGCATTGACGACGTCGTCCCCACAGTGACCGTACATACATATCCCAACCAGAAGCCATGGATTACAGGCAACAACCGTAGCGAGCTAAAGGCTAAAACTGACACTTTTAATCCTACAACACTGACTCTGATGGTCGTCGGACGCGGCATGGCTTGCAAACTATTACGTGCAATAAAGGGAAACACAGCCACGAGCTGCTCAATGACGCAAAACTTCCAGACGAGCTAAATGCCTTTTATGCTCGCTTCTAGGCAAGCAACACAGAAGCATGCATGAGAGCAGCAGCTGTTTTGGACTACTGTGTGATCACACCTTTAAATAGGTCAACATTCACAAGGCCACGGGGCAAAATGGAATACCAGGACGTGTACTCAGACTGACATTTTCAACCTCTCCCTAACCGAGTCTGTAATACCAACATGATTCAAGCAGACCACCATAGTCCCTGTGCCCAAGAAAGCGAAGGTAACCTGCGTAAATGACTACTGCCCCATAGCACTCACGTCATTAGCAATGAAGTGCTTTGAAAGGCTGGTCATGGCTCACATCAACACCATCCTCCCGGAAACTATAGACCCCCTCCAATTCGTATACCACCCCAACAGATCCACAGTTGACTCAATCTCAATCGCACTCCACACCGCCCTTTCCAACCTGGACAAAAGGAACACCTATGTGAGAATGGTGTTCCTTGACTATAGCTCAGCATTCAACACCATAGTACCCACAAAGCTCATCACCAAACGAACGACCCTGGGACTAAACACCTCCCTCTGCAACTGGATCCTGGACTATCTGACAGGCCACCACCAGGTGGTAAGGGTAGGCAACAACACATCTGCCACGCTGATCCTCAACAAGGGGCCCCTCAGAGTTACTTGCTTATTCCCCTCTTGTACTCCTTTTTGCCCACGACTGCGTGGCCAAACGCAACTCCAACACCATCATTAAGTTTGCTAATGACACAACAGTGGTAGGCTTGATCACCGACAATGATGATACAGCCTATAGGGAAGAGGTCAGAGACCTGGCAGTGTGGTGCCAGAACAACAACCTCTACCTCAACATGAGCAAGACAAAGGAGCTGATCGTGGACTACAGGAAAAGGAGGGCCAAACACGCCCCCATTCACATCGACGGGGCTGTAGTGGAGCAGTTTGAGAGTTTCAAGTTCCTTGGTGTCCACATAACCAACAAACTATCATGGTCCAAACACACCAAGACAGTCGTGACGAGGGCACAACAAAACCTATTCTCCCTCAGGAGGCTGAAAAGATTTGGCATGGGTCCCCAGATCCTCAAAAAGTTCTACAGCTGCACTATCAAGAGCAGCCTGACCGGTTGTATCACCACTGGTATGGCAACTGCTCGGCATCTGACCGCTACAGAGGGTAGTGCGTACGACCCAGTACATCACTGGGGCCAAGCTTCCTACCATCCAGGACCTATATACTAGGTGGTGTCAGAGGAAGGCCCAAAAAATTGTCAAAGACTCCGGTCACCCAAGTCATAGACTGTTCTCTCTGATACCGCAAGGTAAGCGGTACCGGAGCATCAAGTCTAAGTCCAAAAGGCTCCTTAATAGCTTCTACCCCCAAGCCATAAGACTGCTGAATAATGAAATGGCCACCCGGACTATTTACATTGACACCCCCCCCCTTTTTTTATACACAGCTAATCACTGCTTATTATCTATGCATAGTCACTTTACCCCTACCTACAAATTACCTTGACTAACTTGTACCCCCGCACATTGATTCCAGTATTTATGCTGCAGTAGTTTATGTGTCGGGGGGCTGGGATCAGTTTGTTATATCTGGAGTACTTCTCCTGTCCTATTCGGTGTCCTGTGTGAATCTAAGTGTCTCGTTCTCTAATTCTCTCGGAGGACCTTAGGACCATCTCTTTCTTTCTCCAGCTCTCTCTGTTCCAGGACCTGAGCCCTAGGACCATGCCCCAGGACTACCTGACATGATGACTCCTTGCTGTCCCCAGTCCACCTGGCCATGCTGCTGCTCCAGTTTCAACTTCCACCTGACTGTGCTGCTGCTCCAGTTTCAACTGTTCTGCCTTATTATTATTCGACCATGCTGGTCATTTATGAACATTTGAACATCTTGGCCATGTTCTGTTATAATCTCCACCCGGCACAGCCAGAAGAGGACTGGCCACCCCACATAGCCTGGTTCCTCTCTAGGTTTCTTCCTAGGTTTTGGCCTTTCTAGGGAGTTTTTCCTAGCCACCGTGCTTCTACACCCGCATTGCTTGCTGTTTGGGGTTTTAGGCTGGGTTTCTGTACAGCACTTTGAGATATCAGCTGATGTACGAAGGGCTATATAAATAAATTTGATTTGATTTGATTCAATACCGGTACCCCCTGTATATAGCCTCGTCATTGTTATTTTATTGTGTTACTCTTTTTAAACTTTAGTTTATTTAGTAAATATTTTGTAAACTCTATTTCTTCAATTGCATTGTTGATTAAGGGCTTGTAATTAAGCATTTCACGGTAAGGTCTATGCCTATTGCATTTGGCAAATAAAATGTAATTTGATTTGATTGGGCACCAGCTCTCCGATGCCATCAGCCAGATGTAACAAATGCTAGAGCTGTTGTGAACACTCTATTTCATTTGATTTGATTGGGCACCAGCTCTCCGATGCCATCAGCCAGATAGAACAAACGCTAGAGCTGTTGTGAACACCATTTCATTTGCACACAAACAAAAAAAGCAGACTTACGTGTTCTGTAGCGGTGGTGAGGGCGTGTGGCGGGCCCTTTCGCAGAGCGTCCAGGTTTCCAGTGCCCGGTGGGCTTGGCTGGGGGAGATGGTGGAAAAGTTGGTGGTAGTGCCTTGCTTGTGCTGTTGGCAGTCAAAGTTGTGCTAGTAGCTTTGGAGGTTGGACCGGATCGCGAGTTCGGGGGGTCCTTATCCTTACGACCATTGGCTGTGCCACCGACCCGAAGTACGGTGGTGCTGTGTGGGGTCACTTCTTTACCCCCAGGCGGGGGGAGTCGTGTGATGCGGGTGGTGGTGCCAGTCACGCGGGTGCCACTGCCAACCCAATTGTGGAGGTGCGGGACCGAGTGGTTGGAGGGCAACCCAAATTGAGTTCTCGGGGCTGGGACTGTGCCGTCAGCCGCTAGAGAGGTGGTGGAGACAAACACGGTAGCGGTGTTCTTCGTAGTCGTGGTCATAGTGTCTGGTCGCTTGGGTGGAGCGCTGGGTTCTGAGAGAAAGATGGGGTCCTGCCCTATGCCCTTGGCATCCACTAGGTCCGTGGGCACATAGTCTTGAACGGAACCCACTACAATCCATTTGAGCAGCATGAGACTGAGGCCCAGGCCCACAAAGCCCATCACTAAGGGCACTGCGCACATCCAGGTCTGCTGCCGGTGCCACACCGAACAGGGCCCACAGCGGAGAGGCCCCGGGGCCTGAGGGGAGGCTGGTTCGCCCCCAGGCTCCTCCAGGGTCATGGCCCCCAGAGTGCTCGCTCCCGAGTGCTCACTCATCCTGCTGATGCCGTCAAAGGTCAGGGGTCAAACCGGGGACCCAATGACAAAAGGGCAGGAAGGAGGGAGGGGATGGGGCAAGGAACTGGGCATCATACCAATTCATCCACACAAAATTCCTACATTTATACCCACATACACATGGACACAAGACGGCACCCACAGACACATACAAGTAATTACAAGCCAAGCAGCTCACACGGATGCATATGTAAGCAAATATACACTCCCTCTGGCGCCAAGCTAACTAATTACACACACAAACAAACACAGACACACTCATACGCACACAGGTTGGACACGGTCAGGTGAAAGTGCTGTCCGGCGGGGCAAGCCTCGCTGTAGTTAGGTGGAAACAAAATGACAGTAAATCCCAAGATGCTTCACTCTCCCTTGAGAAAAAATGCATAAGAAAAAGGCAGGCAGGAGGGTATTGATCCACAGTGTGGCAAGCTTCAGACCAGAGCTGTACATCCTGTGTGTGTCTGTCAATGAGAAACAGGCCAGGCAGGGCAGCAACCCTCCTCTGCAGCTTTTTTTTACCGTGTTTTTTATGCTTCAGTCCAGGGGCTTCCTCTGCAGTCTTTTTCCCTGTTTTGGGTCAGCCTCAGCTTCCCCTCACTCCCAGACAGCTAGTAGCCGATGGTAATCTTACATGAAGAGAGCCAGTGGAACTGGATAGAGAGCGAGAGTGAGGGAGAGGATTTGTAGGGATGAGGCTGGCAGGGGGATGAACGGGGGGGGGTTAAATCCAACTGATGTCCATCAAATGACTTTCCCCTCAGATCTCCCGGACTGTCCGTCTTTCTCCAGCTGTCTGTCCACCGCTTGTCGTAGAAAAATTAAAGCCTTGGCTACTTGCTTGCTACCTCAGAACGCTACATTGGCGGTGGTGTTGAGAGCAGGAATGCGAGCGACAGAAAGGGAGGGAGAGAAAGAGCAAGAGAGAGAAAGAGGAGGAAGAAGGGAGGGAGGGAGTGCTGCTCTGAAAAACTGATGTGGCTGCTGTTGTTGTTAGCTGCAGACTGGGAGAAACACTCGACTGTGAGCAATGTGGGTTTCGCAGCACACAACCGGCGCTTTCCTCCCTTCCACAGACTGCAGGACTGCAGACTGACAAACAACTACCCCATCCCTTCTCTGACACACTGCTTGCACCCGTGTAAGTGTGTGCATGTGAAAGCGATAGAGACCACACTGCCTTCCCTATCACCGTCAAATCTGAGAGCAAGAGAGAGAAAGAGAGAGGAGGCAGAGATCCTGGGAGAAAGCTCTGCAGCAGCAGAGACAAGGTGGCACTGCACAACACACTGTGTGGAGGAGAGAAGAGCTGCCACAGACACCCCTGGGAACAGAGAGAGGGGAGGAGGAGAAGTGGGGGGGGGCAGTGCAGCGCTACATCTCCCCACAGGCAGTGAGAGAAACAAACCAAACATTGGGCTCATAATTTATGGGTGGGATAAATCCTTCCTTCAAACCTGATTTTTCGGCTCACAGTCGATGAAACGCTCATTTTACAGTTCCCATGAGACCCTGGTGCTAGGCAGATGCCTTATCTGCAGGGCTTTGCTATTATTTCCCTATGACTGACTGTCTTGCAGTCGAGGAAGGAAGCGTAAAAATGTAGGCGGGTGAATGCAGTAATAATAAGGATTTAAGTCTAAGTCGTCAGAAAAGGGGTGTGTGTGTGAGAGTATGAAAGAAAGTGTGTGGCAGAGTAGAGAAACAGAGAAAAATATCAGCATGCAGAGCTTAAAGTTCGTAGAACACGTGACTTTTTTATGTGTTCATATCTTCTCCTATCCCCCCGCCTCCTAGTCTGGCGGTGTCTGGAAAGGCTCCTTGATGTTGTAGGCACGATGCGTTGATAATGAAGGGGGCTATGCTTTAATACTAATTGGTTCTCCTCTGTCTCTCACTAAAACACCCACATGGTCACAGCCCACGAGTACTGCATTTTGGCCCTTGGATCCGCAACCAAACAATCACGTCCCACATTTTATTAACAAATTCAAACAACACTAATTTAAAGATAATGGTTGATTTGCCTTGTATTTCAGTCAGACATTCCAACCTGCCTCTTACAGTCACATTACACTAAAAATATCAAATAAAAATACATGACCAAAAATATGTGGACACCTGCTCGTCGAACATCTCATTCCAAAATCATGAGTATTAATACTGAGTTGGTCCCCCTTTGCTGCTATAACAGCCTCCACTCTTCTGGGAAGGCTTTCCACTAGATGTTGGAACATGGCTGCAGGGACTTGCTTCCATTCAGCAACAAGAGCATTAGTGAGGTCCCAAGGGCCTTCCCCAAACTGTTGCAACAAAGTTGGAAGCACAGAATTGTTAGAATGTCATTGTATGCTATAGCATTAAGATTTCCCTTCACTGGAACTAAGGGGCCTAACCAGAACCATGAAAAACAGCCCCAGATCATGAATTCCTCCTCCATCAAACTTTACAGTTGGTACTATGCATTGGGGCAGGTAGTGTTCTCCTGGCATCTGCCAAACCCAGATTCGTGCGTCGGACTGCCAGATGGCAAAGCGTGATTCTTCACTATAGAGTATGTGTTTCCACTGCTCCAGAGTCCAATGGCGGCAATATTTACACCACTCCAGCCAACGCTTGCCATTGAGCATGGTGATGTTAGACTCGTGTGCGGCTGCTCGGCCATAAAAACACATTTGATGAAGCTCCCGACGAACAGTTCTTATGCTGAAGTTGGGTGAGCCATTCTTACTAATCTACTGGAGAGCCAGTTCAGGTTTAAGTATAACTTCTTGTAACTTTTATATGACTGATGCTTTTAGTTGAAGCTTTAATAGGGATAGGGGGCGGTATTCGGAAATTCAGATGAATGACGTGCCCAAAGTAAACTGCCTGTTACTCAGGCCCAGAAGCTAGGATTATGCATATAGCCGGTAGTATTGGATGGAAAACACTCTAAAGTTTCTAAAACTGTTAAAATAATGTCTGTGAGTATAACAGAACTGATATGGCAGGCGAAAACCCGAGGAGAATCCTTCCAGAATTTCTTTTTTTTTTAGGTCACCACCCATTGAAATGGCTGTCTACGGGAAAATCAAAGGAATACCTCCCAGAGGTATTTCCTAGGGCAGTTCCTAGGGCTTCCACTAGATTTCAACAGTCTTTAGATAGAGTTTCAGGCTTGTTCTTTGAAAATTGAGCTAGAATTTGTAGTTTTTCGGCGCACGTGGATGAGGGCACGCACTTCGTTATTTACCTCGGGTAATCAACATACTATTCTCCGTCTTAAATTGTATCATTTATTTACATATTAGGGTACCTGAGGATTGATTAGGAACATTGTTTATTGGTAACTTTTGTGACTTTTCTTTTCTATGCATTTTGAACGAGGGAAACAGGTGGATTACTGAATCAAGCGCGCCAACTAAACTGACTTTTTTGGGATATAAATAGGACTTTATCGAACAAAACAACCATTGTTATGTAGCTGGGACCCTTGGGATTGCAAACAGAGGAAGATCTTCAAAGGGGATTTATTTTATCGCTATTTCTGATATTCGTGACGCCACTGCTTGTTTGGAAAATGTTTTTAATGCTTTTGTACGCGGGGCACTGTCCTCAGATAATCAAATGGTATGCTTTCGCCGTAAAGCCTTTTTGAAATCTGACAAAGCAGCTGGATTAACAAGAAGTTAAGCTTTTAAACAATGTAAGACACTTGTATTTTCATGAATGCTAGCGCCCCACCTATCCAAAAGAGGTTTAATGCTTTCATATTTAATATTTTTACCCCCCCCCCAAACTCATATTCATTATATAAATAAACACGTTTAATTTTATCTGACTTGCCGTTCCAAATAAAGTTAAATATTTTTTTGCTCAGGCAGGGCCATAAGTAAATAGGTAAACTGGGATATGACAAATTAACAAATTAATCAGGGTGATTTTTCAACAAATACACAGGTATTTACCTTTCCATAGGAGCAAGATCTTATCTATTTTTGCTAAATTTCTGTTGAAATTTGTTGTAGTCAGTTCCTTTGTTTCTTTAGGGATAAGAATACTGAGTATGTCCACTTCACCATCAGACAATTTTATTGGTAAACTACACAGTAATGTAAAAGTATTTTTTTTTTTGTGATCCAATAAGTAATATGGTACACTTATCATAGTTCAGTTGTAATCCAGAGAGGTTAGAAAAAGTATCTACATTCTCTATGCAGGGATCCAGATTGCAGATTTAAGAGGACACCATTGTTTTTAAGCCCCTCTATATTACTGTTGGATAATATTTTAAGAGCTAACATTTTGATGGCCATAAAACATAGATATGCCAACAGTGGACAACCTTGTATTACTCCTCTTGACATTTTAATACTTTCTTAGAAGTAGCCATTATTTATTATTTTACACCTGGGGTTGCTATGTATAACTTTAACCTATTGTATAAGAGATTATCCTAAATTAGTCCAGGCATTTACAGTACATATAAATTCGTCATACTTTATCAAAATCAATCAAAATCTGCTATGAATACCGGACCTGTTCTCCTAGATTTTTCATAGAGTTCTATTGTGTCAAGTACTATTCTTATACAGTATTATCTCCAATGTATTGTCCATGTAAAAAAAACAGGATGAATAATATCCGACAACACCTTTCAATGCTATGCGCTATGGATCTTTCCATCATAACACTGAAGTGTAAGGGGCCTCAAGTTTTTTTTAGATGAACTGGATCTTTATATTTACCACCTGGAATTTTCCCTTGCCTAAAGGCTTATTCTGTGCCTCTATGGTACAGTTTTTTATTGCAATCCAGCTGTACTGTTATTTATTCTATTTCCTTTGATAAATTAAAAAATAATATATATATATACAGTGGGGAGAACAAGTATTTGATACACTGCCGATTTTGCAGGTTTTCCTACTTACAAAGCATGTAGAGGTCTGTAATTTTTTTTATCATAGGTACACTTCAACTGTGGGAGACGGAATCTAAAACAAGAATCCAGAAAATCACATTGTATGATTTTTAAGTAATTCATTTGCATTTTATTGCATGACATAAGTATTTGATCACCTACCAAACTGTAAGAATTCCGGATCTCACAGACCTGTTAGTTTTTCTTTAAGAAGCCCTCCTGTTCTCCACTCATTACCTGTATTAACTGCACCTGTTTGAACTCATTACCTGTATAAAAGACACCTGTCCACACACTCAATCAAACAGACTCCAACCTCTCCACAATGACCAAGACCAGAGAGCTGTTTAAGGACATCAGGGATAAAATTGTAGACCTGCACAAGGCTGGGATGGGCTACAGGACAATAGGCAAGCAACTTGGTGAGAAGGCAACAATTGTTGGCGCAATTATTAGAAAATGGAAGAAGTTCAAGATCACGGTAAATCACCCTCGGTCTGGGGCTCCAAGCAAGATCTCACCTCGTGGGGCATCAATGATCATGAGGAAGGTGAGGGTTCAGCCCAGAACTACACGGTAGGACCTAGTCAATGACCTGAAGAGAGCTGGGACCACAGTCTCAAAGAAAACCATTACGCCGTCATGGATAAAAATCCTGCAGCGCATGCAAGGTCCACCTGCTCAAGCCAGCGCATGTACAGGCCCGTCTGAAGTTTGCCAATGACCATCTGGATGATCCAGAGGAGGAATGGGAGAAGGTCGTGGTCTGATGAGACAAAAATATAGCTTTTTGGTCTAAACTCCACTCACCGTGTTTGGAGGAAGAAGAAGGATGAGTACAATCCCAAGAACACCATCCCAACTGTGAAGCATGGAAGTGGAAACATCATTCTTTGGGGATGCTTTTCTGCACAGGGGACAGGGACGACTGCACCGTATTGAGGGGCGGATGGATGGGGCCATGTATCGTGAGATCTTGGCCAACAATCACCTTCCCTCAGTAAGAGCATTGAAGATGAGTCGTGGCTGGGTCTTCCAGCATGAAAACGACCCGAAACACACAGCCAGGGCAAGTAAGGAGTGGCTCCGTAAGAAGCATCTCAAGGTCCTGGAGTGGCCTAGCCAGTCTCCAGATCTGAACCCAATAGAAAATCTTTGGAGGGAGCTGAAAGTCCGTATTGCCCAGCGACAGCCCCGAAACCTGAAGGATCTGGAGAAGGTCTGTATGGAGGACTCGGCATCTACCCGGACTCAGGGGCTTTATGTGGGCGGAGCTCTTCCCGACTCTGACAGAATCCTATTACTCTGGGTTCTGGCTAACGGTACTCGGGCCGAGTCCACTTCAGCATATCTGGCCCGATTAACTTTTGCAGAAGTAGGGCCATATGAGGTTTTTTATTCGGCAGGTGATGGAAGAATAAAAAACCAAGCAATGTAATAATTTCACATTGAATTTTGCTGGGTAATTTGCGAGCAAAAATGTTGCCCATTAGCCTATTAGATTTTTATTTATTTATTTTTATTTCACCTCTATTTATATAGAGAAGCACACAAGAGAATCAATGCTATAAATGAACCCCACTCACACTAATTCTATTAATTTCATTCCTTTGGCCAATCCTGGCATAATATAATGGCATTTGAGATTTTTCAGGCGTATGCTGGGTGGCCACGTTAACGATAGGACGGCTTGAGATACATGATTCACGAAAGACAGCACATCTCAGTGTCATCAGTGTCACAGATCCTCCTCTGCATTGCAGGGGCGGTTCCTCCTGCAGGCAGAGGAGGGTCGTTAGTGATTGGAGTCACCTGGGATCAGAGTATTTAAACTGTCACTAATCACCTCTCTCTCTCCGCTCCTCCAGGTATGAACCTGTTTTGTTTGTTCTTTTGTAGTTTTGCATAGTTTTCACTCAGTCATTCACACACACAGATTCACGCATCCATGCACTTTACATACACCTTACATTATGATACTTCCACACCTCATTCCTTTTTCTTAGTTTAAAGTTAATAGTTTTGTTTACAATAAAGAACATTTTTTAATTGGCCTATACCTGTTGTTCGCATCCCCTCATTTTTGCCACAGGCTATGAGCCGGCCTGTGACATCGGCCATAGAAAAATAGGCCTATCGGTAAACGCCGATACACACTGACAAAATGCCTTGCAAAAGTCCCACTTGGCGTTTTTCCTATTTTGTTGTTGCATTACAACCAGTAATTTAAATAGACTTTATTTAGATTTCATGTAATGGACACAAAAGAAGTGAAATGAAAAAAAATAACTTGTTTCAAAAAATAAATAAAAAATAAAAAAACGGAAAAGTGGTGCGTATGGAACGCCGTTTGGGTCTTTGCGTGTCAAAAAGATACACGTCAAATAACACCATTTGACACATCAAATAAGTTTCTTTACCAATCAGGACATGAATATGACTCCACATAACGTAATTTAACATGTTCATTAATTTTGTACGTAGTTATTAGACAATGATTACACTCTCACTCGTATTTCATATGTCATGACGATTCACCGGTGCGTATGCTATGCATAATAGATTTTGTCGCTGATGATAACATTTGCATAAAGTTTGTTTGGACTCCGCCCAATTCTCAGGTATTGATGAAAGATTCTGTTCACTCAACTTCTGTTCTTCCGAGGTAAAATTAGCTAGCTAGTTAACAATGGCTGCCCAATTTCTTAAAGATTGTATATCTACCATCTCTGATTGCACCAGACTGCTGCTCACGGACAGAAGAGATGGACTTCAACCATCAATAGCCAGGTAATGTTAACTTAATGTTATCTAGCTAACGTAGGTGTTGAGAGTGAGTGGTGTAACAGCTGCAAAAAAAGTAACTAACGTAAACTCACTCACTTTTGTACATCGCCTTGGTCCGTACAATTGACCTTATTTTAGCGCCCCAAAAACGTAATATTTCAACTGTTCAACTGTATATCAACTGTAATGTCAATACCATTGTAAAGCACACTTTCTCCCCTTTCCAACAAAATAAATGGCATGACCTAAATGATCTGTCCAACTTATCACCTTATCGCCTCTAAAATGTAAAGAAAACACTATAAAAAGTTTATTTAATGTGTCATTACATACCTATTTGAAGGTTTGTGTTGAATTTGAATCAGGTTTTTAGGTCTGTGCTAAAGTGATCTTAGAAGTAAACAACGGCTTTGAAAATGATGATCGCATGCAATGATGATGCAAAAAATGACTAGGTATCCCCCTTACCCCGTCACTGTCTATTTCTTGTTTTTAAAGGATGATATAAGTGCTACACCTGGTGGAGAGAGATTGTAAACCAGAAATAGTTGCTTTATGCGTGCTGTACGTTACGACATGACACGTCAAGATGTAATGGAGGGTCAGTTTTTTCAACTTTTCTCCAATACTATAGAGCCATTACCATGTCGATCAACATTTGAATAGAAACTTAGTTCACACCCCAGATTTTGAAGTCAACACAGTCGCTACAGTCCCATTAGTTTTCTTTGTAGCCTCGTTTGAATGTTGCGGTTGCGCACATTTGTATGGAATGGGGTAAGTTTAGGTACATAATATAACGCTAACGTATAACCTAATATAACCTAACTACCAACGGCGTTAGCTAGCTAACGTTAGATCTGCCTGCCATTGATATTTAACTGAACGCAAGATAGCTAGCTAACGTTAATTATGGAATCTATAAAATGTTAACTAGTTACTGCTGTACAGTAACTTTAGCTAACTAGCGATGTCTGTATGAAGAACCATTTTTTTAAGCTAGTTAGTAGCTAAAATATGTTCGTTCAAACCGCATCGCCTGTCAATGCACGGTTGTCTTCATTGGTCAGAGGCTCAGAGTTGGCACAGTTTAGACAAGAGAACACTTCAGGGGTTGTTAACTACATACAGATAAAATGTCACTGGACCCATCTGGTCTGCAGCCTATTTTTCAGGCTAAAGACCATGTTGCGGAGCCTTCAGTGGGCAAGCGGTCATTTGATTGATGAAGAGATGGCCAGCAATCTAATTGCTGTTGCAGAGGAGTGCCTCCAAGAGGCAAATGACATCCAACAACGGGAACCTTACAAAGATGGCATGTTACATTTGTATAATATTTTGTGTAAGGCATGAGTGGGAAAGACTGAGATTGTATCATTTTACTTGACCTGTGTTAAGTCTCCTGTGTCAAGTCAATAAATAAAAAAAACATGTGGTTGGCCTAAATTCTATGGTGATCTTATAGTCTTTTAACCTAAAGTTTTTAGGAGTGTATTTTGTAATTATCTATTGTATTTTTTTAATTTTTCAGTAGCCTATCAAGCGCCTTTGGAGGGTAGGAGGTATCACATCACCAAGGAGCAGCTTGAGTCCCTCATAGATTGTCATATGACCATCAGACAAATAGGAGTGTAGGATTGTGCAGATGCACAATCGAGAGCATCCTGTCGGGCTGTATCACCGCCTGGTACGGCAACTGCTCCGCCCACAACCGTAAGGCTCTCCAGAGGGTAGTGAGGTCTGCACAACGCATCACCGGGGGCAAACTACCTGCCCTCCAGGACACCTACACCACCCGATGTCACAGGAAGGCCATAAAGATCATCAAGGACAACAACCACCCGAGCCACTGCCTGTTCACCCCGCTATCATCCAGAAGGTGAGGTCAGTACAGGTGCATCAAAGCTGGGACCGAGAGACTGAAAAACAGCTTCTATCTCAAGGCCATCAGACTGTTAAACAGCCACCACTAACATTGAGTGGCTGCTGCCAACACACTGACTCAACTCCAGCCACTTTAATAATGAGAATTGATGGGAAATGATGTAAAATATATGATTAGCCACTTTAAACAATGCTACCTAATATAATGTTTACATACCCTACATTATTCATCTCATATGTATACGTATATACTGTACTCTATATCATCTACTGCATCTTTATGTAATACATGTATCACTAGCCACTTTAACTATGCCACTTTGTTTACATACTCATCTCATATGTATATACTGTACTCAATACCATCTACTGTGTCTTGCCTATGCCGCTCTGTACCATCAGTCATTCATATATCTTTATGTACATATTCTTTATCCCCTTACACTTGTGTCTATAAGGTAGTAGTTTTGGAATTGTTAGCTAGATTACTTGTTGGTTATTACTGTATTGTCGGAACTAGAAGCACAAGCACTTCGCTACACTCGCATTAACATCTGCTAACCATGTGTATGTGACAAATAAAATTTGATTTGAAATGCCAGATGTTCTCAATGTCGCACTCTGTGGTCAAGCGTCGCATGAGGTAAGTTATCGTAATTGAATAAAGCAATTGTAACACAAGAGGGAGATCTCTACATCCTCTCTAGATTTGATCACATTCCTGATTGATGTATCTTTTTGTGTTATTTTTGTATTTAGTCATTTTCAGCTTTTCAGTTCCTACTCACTGTTGTCAGACGCTCAGCTGGATGAGAGGATCAAAGAGCTGATATCAATAAAAACAGAATGGCGTCACTATAAGATAAAAAATGTTTTTTAAAAACAAATGTCTCTTGTTTGTTAGGTGGTAGATGGTTATCCATGGTTCTGTGGATGGTTACAGCAGACTTGTTGTGTTTCTGAAGGCCTCTGACAACAACAGGAGTTCCACAGTCATGGAGTCATTTGAAGCAGCAATCACCAGCTACGGAGTACCATCCCGGGTGAGATGTGACAGGGTGGTGAAAACAACCATATCTGTGCCTTCATGGAGCAATTCAGGGGTGGTGAGAGGGGAAGTGCCCTCAGAGGAAGGAGCACACAACCAGAGGATAGAGTGGCTGTAGGGGGGACGTCTGGCATGGAGTCTCCAACATTTACCATGACCTGTTCACCTTCTTGGAGACGGAGCAGTTCATCGACATCAACAATGAGGTGAACCTGTGGGCATTGCACTTTGTGTTCTTGCCACGGGTGAACAGAGATCTTGCTGTGTTTGCCAGTCAGTGGAACCACCATGGGCTGAGGACTGAACAACGGCAGTCACCTCTGCTGTTGTTCAGTCTCGGGTTCCCTGGCAATGCAGAGGACCAATCTGACAGCAGTAAGGGATTTGTTCGCCCCAAATTCAACCACCTTCAGCTTCAACCACTGGTGCCACAGCTCTTTATTGGTCGGAAGGGGTGATTGTGCCACAAATCCAGTTTACCATCAGCAACACACAGATGGAACTGTTGCGGACAATACAGTGCCTTGCGAAAGTATTCGGCCCCCTTGAACTTTGCGACCTTTTGCCACATTTCAGGCTTCAAACATAAAGATATAAAACTGTATTTTTTTGTGAAGAATCAACAACCAGTGGGACACAATCATGAAGTGGAACGACATTTATTGGATATTTCAAACTTTTTTAACAAATCAAAAACTGAAAAATTGGGCGTGCAAAATTATTCAGCCCCCTTAAGTTAATACTTTGTAGCGCCACCTTTTGCTGCGATTACAGCTGTAAGTCGCTTGGGGTATGTCTCTATCAGTTTTGCACATCGAGAGACTGAAATTTTTTCCCATTCCTCCTTGCAAAACAGCTCGAGCTCAGTGAGGTTGGATGGAGAGCATTTGTGAACAGCAGTTTTCAGTTCTTTCCACAGATTCTCGATTGGATTCAGGTCTGGACTTTGACTTGGCCATTCTAACATCTGGATATGTTTACTTTTAAACCATTCCATTGTAGATTTTGCTTTATGTTTTGGATCATTGTCTTGTTGGAAGACAAATCTCCGTCCCAGTCTCAGGTCTTTTGCAGACTCCATCAGGTTTTCTTCCAGAATGGTCCTGTATTTGGCTCCATCCATCTTCCCATCAATTTTAACCATCTTCCCTGTCCCTGCTGAAGAAAAGCAGGCCCAAACCATGATGCTGCCACCACCATGTTTGACAGTGGGGATGGTGTGGTCAGGGTGATGAGCTGTGTTGCTTTTATGCCAAACATAATGTTTTGCATTGTTGCCAAAAAGTTCCATTTTGGTTTCATCTGACCAGAGCACCTTCTTCCACATGTTTGGTGTGTCTCCCAGGTGGCTTGTGGCAAACTTTAAACGACACTTTTTATGGATATCTTTAAGAAATGGCTTTCTTCTTGCCACTCTTCCATAAAGGCCAGATTTGTGTGCAATATACGACTGATTGTTGTCCTATGGACAGAGTCTCCCACCTCAGCTGTAGATCTCTGCAGTTCATCCAGAGTGATCATGGGCCTCTTGGCTGCATCTCTGATCAGTCTTCTCCTTGTATGAGCTGAAAGTTTAGAGGGACGGCCAGGTCTTGGTAGATTTGCAGTGGTCTGATACTCCTTCCATTTCAATATTATCGCTTGCACAGTGCTCCTTGGGATGTTTAAAGCTTGGGAAATCTTTTTGTATCCAAATCCGGCTTTAAACTTCTTCACAACAGTATCTCGGACCTGCCTCGTGTGTTCCTTGTTCTTCATGATGCTCTCTGCGCTTTTAACGGACCTCTGAGACTATCACAGTGCAGGTGCATTTATACGGAGACTTGATTACACACAGGTGGATTGTATTTATCATCATTAGTCATTTAGGTCAACATTGGATCATTCAGAGATCCTCACTGAACTTCTGGAGAGAGTTTGCTGCACTGAAAGTAAAGGGGCTGAATAATTTTGCACGCCCAATTTTTCAGTTTTTGATTTGTTAAAAAAGTTTGAAATATCCAATAAATGTCATTCCACTTCATGATTGTGTCCCACTTGTTGTTGATTCTTCACAAAAAAATACAGTTTTATATCTTTATGTTTGAAGCCTGAAATGTGGCAAAAGGTCGCAAAGTTCAAGGGGGCCGAATACTTTCGCAAGGCACTGTAATTCCATTGGAAGGCCCTAGAGGCAGCCTGGGAGTTGACATTCTACAGAGGGTTATGGCAGTTTTTCTTCAGCGCCACTTGTTCCTACTCCAACCTGACTTACTACACCCCTGATACTCCCCTACTGGGATGAGGGATTGGACACTATCTTCAGCGCCACTCATTCCTTTGAATCAGTTCATTTTTATAATACTAACATTCCGCCTCTTTCACACACTGTATGATTTGGTCTCTAGAAAGGTACGACAGACATCTTCAACTCTAAACGGATGGGGACCAGAGTTTAGACACAGGTGGCCTTAACAAAAGTTAAGTACTTCCACATCCCAGTACGATTCTGTTTGGTCATATTTGGAGAAAGTCAGGTACTGTTAAGATATACGACCTATGGTTATTGCATTTTGCTCTGCGGCGCTTTAGCACAACATTCCACCTGCTGACACAATATTTGTCTTCCACTCAGTACAACACGACCCAGGAGAGGCCTACTGCAAGCACTGGATTGGAGCCTTCAGAGCGTGCCTGCTGTGGGAGGACAACAGAAATTTCTGAAAGGGCATTATTAAAACAGAACTTACATTTTTGTAATGCCCAATCGGGACTTTTATAAATTGTTAAAATAAATAATTGTGTGGAGCACACTTGATAGTTAAAAAACAACAACTATGAAGATAGGGATTTGGTGGTTCGGCCCCCGTTACATTTTATATAATTGTGATTAATTAACAGCAACTTATTACAGTTAGCAACATAACATTGTTGACACATAGCTCAAATTATGTGGCTGAAGATGGACTAATGCAGGGCTCTCAACCTTGTTCCTGGAGAGCTACTGTCTTGTAGGTTCACTCCAATCCTAATCTAGTCCTAATTTTAATAATTACCTGCTTAATAAATTAATGAGGTTAGTTACAACTGAGGTTGGATTGAAAACCTACAGGAGGGTAGCTCTCCAGGAACAGGGTTGGAGAGCCCTGATGTAAACCTACAGGAGGGTAGCTCTCCAGGAACAGGGTTGGAGAGCCTAGGACTAATTGATCTAGTTCTTAGATCAATGCATTTGAAATTTCACTACAAAGGTGCAGTTCCCAGAAGTGGAGCTGTCACTTAATGCAGTGGATGGGAAGCCGTATTTCATGTCGTTCTAATTAAATGATACTGGCTGAAGTTAATTTGATGTCCTACATTAAGAACAAATGATCAGATTTGGATGAGTTGGCTGCAATATGGCAGCAGTACTTCAGTCAATATCAGCAAAGCATATTGGTTATTAGTGAAGTGTCAGTAAAGAGTAAAAAATAAACTAAACCTTAACACGAAGAAAAGCAATATGGATTGTATAATTTAATTTTAATGATCGTAAAGTGAACAATAACAGCCAATATGGAAATTCAGTGTATTTGGAAAGTATTCAGACCCCTTGACTTTTTCCACATTTTGTTACATTAGAGCCTTATTCTAAAATCTATTAAATAATAAAAAATGTAGTGTCATACCCAAGAAAAGCCTATGGTGTAATAACTGACAAAGGTGCTTCAGCAAAGTACTGAGTAAAGGGTAATAAATGTCATTTCCTTTTTTTATACATTTGCAAAAATGTCAACCTGTTTTTGCTTTGTCATTATGTGGTATTATGTGTATATTGATGAGGGTAAAAAATGATTGTATCCATTTCTGGATAAGGCTGTAGCATAATGAAATGTGGAAAAAGTCAAGGGGTCTGAATACATTCCGAATGCACTGTACAAACAATACAGATGTAAGTAGATAAATGCTTAAATCTTGATGTGCAGTTACATTTTCAAACACTCAATTGCTACTGTAGTTTAGTGCTACAAGATACAATTGTATCGTAAAAATGTTTTTATGCAACACCAAAATGTGGGGAATTCACAATACCGGAGGTCATGAATTCCCTAAAGGCATTGTAGGTGCTATGAAGAGGGAGCCTTAGTGTCACAGCACACGTTTGCCTTTGGGTACTTTTTATTCTGCTGCCTGGCGAGACGCCCTCGCGCTGTGTGGAGGAATTCGATGGTCGGGGTGTCCTCAAACCCAAGGGGTTGCCCCAGTAGCAAACTCCAACACCATTGCCACTGTTAGAGGAGGACATTCTCCATCTGAGTACACAGCAAAACATTTCAATCACAAAATTGAATAATATACAGTTACCGATAAACTGGAACAATTTACTATTTTACCTTGCACCTCAGCCAGCCAGTTGAACCTGTGGCAGATGGTGTCGTTCTCCAAACATGGCCGGTTGCCGCCAGGTATGGAATAGGTTACTTTAAGCAGGTCCCACAGGTCCCTGGCAGTGGGAGGCTTTATGGAGTGCTCGGAAGCTGTCCGGATGGTTCCCCAATGCCTCGAGCAGCCCAAGAGAGTTGAGACCATATTTCAACCTGTTATGGTTTAGAGACAGTATGTATATTTAAAATAAGTGTTAATGACAATATAGTGATGTGTATTGATTTACTGCTCCAAGACCACCTTGGACAAATTGTTGAGCCACCAATTCAACCACACAATCTCTGTCCTCCATTTTCTTGACAACGATCCTTTTTTTGTAGGGGAACGAGCATCCTCCTCCTGTCTTAAAGGCCGCTAAATTTGTATTCATCTGGGGGAATGTTTTCCCCCAAAAAAGCTGCTCTCCTCCTGACCATAGGGCACTTTGATCTGCCAGACGGGATACTCTAAAGATACTGAGGTATGGAAACATGATTTGAATATTATAAAAAGTTTCCTAATATAAAACAGGGAAACAGTCCATGATCTTTACATCAGTAAAATAACCTTCAATAAGTCTGTTTAATCACAAGATAGATTCCCACCTAGCTTACTTACAAAGCAAGCAGCACCACCAAGCAAGCGGCACCATGACGACCAAGGAGCTCTCCAAACAGGTCAGGGATGGGTACAGATCAGTACAGATCAGGGTTGGGTTATAAAAAAATATCTGAAACTTTGAACATCCCACAGAGCACCATTACATCCATTATTAAAAAATTGAAAAGAATATGGCACCACAACAAACCTGCCAAGAGGGCCGTCCACCAAAACTCTGATTAATACCCATGCAAGGAGGGTATTAATCAGAGAGGCAACAAAGAGACCAAAGATAACCCTGAAGGAGCTGCAAAGCTCCACAGTGGATATTGGAGTATCTGTCCATAGGACCATTTTAAGCCATACACTCCACCGAGCTGGGCTTTACAGAAGAGTGGCCAGAAAAAAGCCATTGCTTAAAGAAAAAATAAGAAAACATGTTTGGTGTTCGCCAAAAGGCAGGTGGGAGACTCCCCAAACATATGGAAGAAGGTACTCTGGTCAGATGAGACTAAAATTGAGCTTTTTGGCTATGTCTGACTCAAACCCATCACCCCGATAACACCATCCCCACAGTGAAGCATGGTGGCAGCATCATGCTGTGGGCATGTTTTTCATTGGCAGGGCCTTGAAACTGGTCAGAATTGAAGGAATGATGGATGGCGCTAAATACATGGAAATTCTTGAGAGAAACCTGTTTCAGTCTTCCAGAGATTTGAAACGGGGATGGAGGTTCACCTTCCATCAGGACAATTCCATTTCTAAGCTTACTGCTAAAGCAACACTCAAGTGGTTTAAGGGGAAACATTTAAATGTCTTGGAATGGCCTAGTCAAAGCCCAGACCTCAAACCAAGAGAATCTGTACACCAGCGGAACCCATCCAACTTGAAGGAGCTGGAACAGTTTTGCCTTGAAGAATGGGCAAAAACCCCAGTGGCTAGATGTGCCAAGCTTATAGACACATACCCCAAGAGACTTGCAGCTGTAATTGCTGAAAAAGGTGGCTCTACAAAGTATTCACTTTACGGGGGTGAATAGTTTTCAGTTTTTCGTCTTATTTCTTGTTTGTTTCACAGTAAAAAAAATTTGCATCTTCAAAGTGGTAGGCATGTTGTGTAAATCAAATGATACAAAGCCCCCCAAAATCTATTTTCATTCCAGGTTGTAAGGCAACAAAATGCCAAGAGGGGTGAATACTTTCACACGCCACTGCACACCATGAGTGGCCGAATGTAATTTGCTGGACCTTGGGACATCCCTACTCTAAAGCATAACCATTACCCACCCTAACCTTACACATAACCACATTAAATACCTAACCTTAACCATTTTATATGTCAAAATTAAACTGGACAGGGATGTCCAAAAGAGGCGGAATAGCAAGGACCATATGTTTATCATCTGAGAGCTGTATCCATGAATACTGGTCAGGGGACACAAAATAAATGACTGGTGTAAGACAGACGGTGGCCTGACCATATAAATAGGGAATTAGAACACGATCATGAAATAGTGAGACTGACCATCAGATGCAGGCACCATCAGCAGAGTAAAATAAAAGCAAATCATTTTAAAATGTATGCACACTCAGCTGTGCTTCACGAGTAATACCACAACGGGTCTATTACCAGTGTGATCATATAGCCTACCTCAAATGCTGAAATATATTTTTTTTTAAATGGCCCAAACAACAATGCATTGGCAGGTCAATTCAAACAAAGCAAATATGCAGTGATAATGTATTGGGCCTATATCTTACTGCACAAACCTTATTGCTCCAGTACAGCTGATTAATGTTGCATAGGCTTATGTAGATCTCAGCTTGCATTTTGACTCAAAGTGATCTTGACTCAGAAAAGGTTGGTGACCACTGTTCTAGAGCTTTTCCTGTTAACACTATCAACGTTTCCCTTTACTGTGGAAATTGTGATCGAATCAACGCAATATTAGCCACTTTCAATGCAACACTGTCGTGACGTGACTTTCATTAATCTGATAACTTATTTATTCAATCCAATAACTGTTAAATTGTTACCCAATTAAATTAATCATGTAACAATTAATTAACTATATATTGATAACAGTTATATATTGATAACAGTAACTTATTAATCATTACCTCATATCAGAGACAAAAGTCCCTAGTGGACTGACAAGATATGATGGCTAGTTACAACATAAATGGAGGGGGAGGGGATAGAGAGGAAAATAACACTTATGGATATATTATAGGACATTAATCATATACCTTGCACACGAACCATCGGCCATTTTGGGATAAGAAGTAATTAATGGATTTACGTGTGGATGTCTTTGTCCGTCGTCTGTCGTCTTTGTTGAAACCAATAAATCCTTCTATGGGGAAGGGGTCGACAATGTCCTTCTTAGTTGTTCTGGCTTGTATGAGCTGTTTTCAAAGCAGATTGTCAGATGCACCAATGATTGTCTGAGATGGGATTTTCTCCTTCCCACCTCGTGTCTTTAGTCAGAGTTTGAAGCACTTTACATCCCTTTATTTTTCAGGTCCAGATGACAAAACCTACACAGTCCAAGGGTTGCAGGTCTGCCAACTTCCTTCTGGTCACACATTGTATTCAGAGAAATATCCAACAAACCAAAGACATTGCTTTAATAGTGAATGTACTTTTTTGTGGATATTTTCCTCAAATAAAATGGAGCATACATGAAATAAACAGGTTATTACAATTTATTTAAATTAGACACAATGTGTGTGTGTGAGAGAGACATGTTTTTCAATTCAGAAAAAAGCACACAGAATTTCCTCTAACTGTACACATTAAGCCACACATTAAGTCTTTTACAATATTGTCAATTACACTGATTTGATAGATATTTAGAGTAATTATGTAGATATTGAGAATGGACATGTAGGAGTAGATATCGCCAATCCTAAAATAAAATGGAGCAAAGATTAAATAAACAATTACAACTTATTTACAATGTGGATAATGTGTGTGAGGGCATGTTGCTTTATTTTTCCTTGTCAGCCACCCATCTCTGCTTGTCAGTCTTGATAGACCCAGTGTATGCACTTCTGGGTGAGGCTGTCTGGCAGTGGTGGAGATGCAAAGTGACAGTAAGTAAACAGCTCAACAACATGACTGTGTGTACATCTGTTGGTGTGAGTGAGCATATGTAATATAATTCTGAATTACCTGCATCCATCTCGGAATCCTCAAAAGTTTCTCCCTTCACGGCCAGTGTAGTAGGAACTGGCGCAGCCGGTAAATTAAATACCACAGCAGAGGACTGCTGTGACTGCAGCTGAACTGGGGGGTGGCAGATCTAAAACAGATGGGCACATTTCTCTTAACTGACAGTAATCATACAATTAAACAGACTGAATGAGTGTAAGGCCTAGATTCAATCAGATCAACTGTTAACCGGCGATAGCCGACACTGCATAGCTGATGTTTTGGCCGTGTCTAAGGTGTAACTGCGTTGGATCTGTCAAATCAGTAAGCAGCAGCTCTTGATCATTGTCACAAAACCACACCCGTCCTTTTCTCGTTACAAGTTCTGAACTAGAAAGTGTAGGTTATATAGAAATAATGTCACTCAAATTCAAAATCATTCAACTAAATAATGAGGATTTCTACCAGCCTAATCGAGGTGTAGATTTAATCTCAAATTGCAATGTTCTAACTTGTGAACAGGGCTGCATGAGATATTTGTTAATGCGACTCCATGCAGCCAATGGCAATGTCCACTTTTGGTATAATTCCAGGAGCTTCTTGTGGATTTGACAGCTCTAACACAGTTCCCCCTCAGACACCACCAAAACAACCACTATGTGGATGTCGGCTAAAGTGGACGTGATTGAATAGAGCCCCAAGTGAGGGAGAGCGTGCATGTGTGTATACATATATGTGATAATTACCTGTATCACCTGTCGTGGCCGGGGTAGCAGATGCAGGGGCAGACGACTACAGCTGTGAAGACTGTGGTTGAGCTAATAGGGGTGTCAAATATAAAAGAGAGTCACTTTGTTTTGTTGTATAATTATTTTAACTTAAGGAAATATTCCTTAAGGGTTAGGGAATATTAACTTAAGGAAATATTCCTTAAGTTAAAATAATTATACAACAAAACAAAGTGAGTGATTGAGTGAGTTTGATAATTACCTGGACCACATCACACTGCTTCAGGTCTACAAGCCTCTGGAAGTTCCAGCGTGCCACTCCAGGAAGTGAACAGCTTGGTGGAAAGACAGTTACCTGTCACCCACCGAGCAGGTTGGCAGATCTGAAAAATGGGCACAAAATAATTTATGACAAAACCTTGACTACACACTAACCTAAACAGAACAGACTATGGGAGGCTCACAGTAGAACATAGAGCCATGGCTACATGGAACTCTATTCCACATCAAGTAACTCATGCAAGCAGTAGAATTTGATTTTAAAAACAGATAAAAATACACCTTATGGAAGAGCGGGGACTGTGAAGACACACATGCATACACACAATAACATACGCACTGTACACCTACGTAGACAAGGATTTTGTGTTGTAGATATGTGGTAGTGGAGTAGTGGCCTGAGGGTACACGCTTAATGTGTTGTGAATGTATTGTTATGTTTTTAAAATTGTACAACTGCCTTAATTTTGGACCGAAAGAAGAGTAATGCTGTCTTGGCAGCAGCTAATAGGGATCCATAATAAATACAATACAACAAATTAATTAAGTCTGCGTGTGACTTCATTTTCCCAACTGCTCATTGTACTTGCTCTTGCAATTTGATGTGTGTGTGTGTTCTGTGTTATGACTTAGAGGTGTCAACCTGACCACATTTGTGTAGTAGGCCAATCAGTGATTAGCTTGGGAAAAATTACTATAAACAGAGTACAGTAAAAAGGATATCAAATATTCAGATCTGGATTGACAAGTTGGTTAAATCATGTGAAGTTACAAACCTCTAGGGCTTAGTCTAGACTCGAATGAAATAAAGGATGCAGGACATGAGCTCTAGGACCATGCCTCAGGACTACCTGGCCTAAGGACTACCTGGCCTCAGGACTACCTGGCCTCAGGACTACCTGGCCTCAGGACTACCTGGCCTCAGGACTACCTGGCCTCAGGACTACCTGGCCTCAGGACTACCTGGCCTCAGGATTACCTGGCCTCAGGACTACCTGGCTGTCCCCGTCTCCAGTCCACCTAGTCGTGCTGCTGATCCAGTCTCTGCTGTTTCTGTCTGCAGCTATGGAACCCTGACCTGCTCAAGGCTCACCGGAGGTACTAACTTATCCCAGACCCGCTGTTTGATCCTGTCTCTCTCTACCGGACCTACTGTCTCAACTAGAGGTCGACCGATTATGATTTTTCAACGCCGATACCGATAACGATTATTAGAGGACCAAAAAAAGCCGATACTGATTTATTTTATTTGCAATAATGACAATTACAACAATACTGAATGAACACTTAATTTAACTTAATATAATACATCAATAAAAATCAATTAAGCCTCAAATACATAATGAAACATGTTTGGTTTAAATAATGCAAAAACAAAGTGTTTGAGAAGAAAGTAAAAGTGCATTATGTGCCACGTAAAAAAGCTAACGTTTAAGTTCCTTGCTCAGAACATGAGAACATATGAAAGCTGGTGGTTACTTTTAACATGAGACTTCAATATTCCAAGGTAAGAGGTTTTAGGTTGTAGTTAATATAATATTCATAGGACTATTTCTCTCTATACCATTTGTATTTCATATACCTTTGACTATTGGATGTGCAACGATTGTGCTTTTTTCGCAAATGCGCTTTTGTTAAATCAATCCCCCTGCGTTGCATCAATTATATGCAACGCAGGACAAGCTAGATAAACTAGTAATATCATCAACCATGTGTAGTTAACTAGTGATTGTGATTGATTGTTTTTTCTAGATGTTTAATGCTAGCTAGCAACTTACCTTGGCTTCTTACTGCATTTGCGTAACAGGCAGGCTCCTCGTGGAGTGCAATGAGAGGCAGGTGGTTAGAGCGTTGGACTAGTTAACTGTAAGGTTGCAAGATTGAATCCCCGAGCCGACAAGGTAAAAATCTGTCGTTCTGCCCCTGAACAAGGCAGTTAAACCACCGTTCCTAGGCCGTCATTGAAAATATGAATGTGTTCTTAACTGACTTGCCTAGTTAAATAAAGAAAATTGGCCAAATCGGTGTCCAAAAATACAGATTTCCGATTGTTATGAAAACTTGAAATCAGCCCTAATTAATAGGCCATTCCGATTAATCGGTCGACCTCTAGTCTCAACCTCTAAATGCTCAGCTATGAAGAGCCAAGTGGCATTTACTCCTGAGGTGCTTAACTATTGCACCCTCTATAACCCTCTATTATTTGACACCGCTGGTCATCTATGAACGTTTAAACGGCTTGAAGAATAATCTGGCTAAATGTCTGTACTCTTTTATAATCTCCACCAGCACAGCCAGAAGAGGACTGGCCACCTCTCAGAGCCTGGTCCCTCTCTAGGTTTCTTCCTGGGTTCCTGGCTTTCTAGGGAGTTTCTCCTAGCCACATTGTTTCTATATCTGCATTGCTTGCTCTTTGGGGTTTTATGCTGGGTATCCGTTTCAGCACTTTGTGACAACTGCTGATGTAAAATGGGCTTTATAAAATACATTTGATAGATTGTTTGTATATGCTTCTATTCATGTAAGTAACAAAATCTAAATATGACATTGAGTTGTCTTACATTTTCTCCATAGGAAGTTAAGCCAACACATTTTCCTGGTCTTTCCTGCTGGGGACAGGGGGCTTCAGGGTTGGGAATGGAGGGCCTAGAGAATTGGAATATTAACAATAATTAGTGTCTACATTTATGAATGAATGAAATACAATATGGGTTAGCCGTGTATCTCATCTGATTGAGAATTGCTGATGATATACAGTATATGTTTATTTTCTTATGAAAATCTGCCACCAAACCACACAATTCTACATAGTAAGAGTGCACACAACCATTAGCTTATTTTACCAAGTCAAAAAAACATCATTTTGTCAAGGGACCCAACGAATAACAACGACGCTAGCATACTGCACCCCATATCAACCAACTTGCCAACTAGTAGTGAACAAGGCTATATTGTTGTCATTCAGTAACCAAAGACATTCTACTAAAATAGACCACATCCTTTCAAAGTCACGTTTATTGGTCAGTCGGGTGGCTTAGTGACGTCAATAAAAAAGCATGGTCATCATATTCAAATTAGGTTCAAAATTAGATGCAGATGTTGGACTGGAGATTTGGAGAAGAGGGACTTAACACTGATATTAGATATGTTTTTATAGTACTCTACAGTTAATTTAAACAGCATTCATGTTGTTTTGTCTCTCTGTATGTGTAAAAGGAGCTTGACGTAGACTCTAGAAGTCAGCAGAAAGGCAGCCTTTCTTGCTACTCCTGTGACCAGTACCCAAATGAGGACCTGACATTCTTATGGATCGTGTCCTGCTATAGTCAGTAGTGTATATGGACTCACCCCTGTAGTTTGCAGACTTCTGGGGTCTACGTCACACTCATCTTCAATCAAAACGGGCACTCCTCTGTAAGACACCACCTTAACAACCATCGCTTGATTAGCAACACCCCCAATAACGGAGAACATATTATAGAATAAAGACCCGCACTTTATCCTGTCCTATGAAACATTAGAATAAAGACCCACACTTTATTCTATGAAACATTTTCAGTTGCTGCCCTCTGAAACCTGATAGATGTGTTGAAGCTCTGCTCTAATGCTACACATGGTGTATGTCTTTCTGCCATTTTCCTAATCATGGGATGCATGCACAATGTGTTCTTCCAGGTTGTGAACAAATGCTCTACTTTCATGGTGTCTATATGTTCTATATTTTTCACCATGTTAAAAGGCGTTTAATAAATGTACAGTGCCTTGCAAAAGTATTCATCCACCTTGCCGTTTTTCCTATTTTTAACATGTAATATGTAATATGGCTGGGTACATTGTTAAACTAACGTTAGCTAGCCATGCTGCCTCATGGTAGTTGTGTTAAACCCAGCTATAGATTTGTTTCATTACTGGTAGCTAGCATGTTTGATCTATCAGTGATTATTGCTTTGGTGATTGATTCAATGGGTAGTCATGGATACAGCACACTACAGATGACATAGTCAACAACATGTGCCTCACCATGTAATAGTTACTCTAAATGCATCTTTATTATTTATGAAATACCTTTCAACATCTGGAAACTAGAAAAGGGATATTCCTCCCTTCCATTTTACAGTAAACAAGGTATTTATTGATGGCAAATGTTTCTTATCATGAAAAAAGTTGATTCACAAAAGGAGTACTAGTAGAGGGAAAACTTGCAAAGAAATCGATTTCTAGCTATTTAAGCTAAGTATGTTTTGTTTTTTTAGTTGTGAATTAGCTAGCCAGCTAGATATCTACTTTGGACAGCTAGTTAGCTACCGCCAAGAAGAGGACGAAGACCATGTGTGCCTCACTGAATATGCATGACGTTCATTAGGAAAACGCCCACTATCTAAGGTAATCGTCCTAAACAAAGTAATCTATATAAACAATTAGGTAAGTCAAGTCTACCAAACTTAGTGCACTATGTTTATTATAGATTCTAGTTTTGGAAACAGAAAACTGTATGGAGATCAAATGTTTAATTTATGAGAAAATGTCAGTGGGCTTCCTCTTACTACAAAATTTGGTAGTGAGAGGAAACGCTAACAGGATGTTTCACATGTATACCTCCGGTGAAATATCTGTGGTAATATTGTAACGTTACCACATTATTATCCACCTAGCTTGCTAGTGATAGCTAGCTCCAAAGAAACAACAAATGAATAACATAATACCTATCTAGCTTGATTGTAAAACAATTTAACAGATTATTAAAACGTTTGAAAGCAAAGTTGCCTTACCAGTATGCTGCTCTCTCCGGAAATAGAGTGATGCATCCAGATATGAGCGACGTTAGCATTAGCTAGCTAGCAGCGCCAGCATGTTAGCTATGACAGTATCTATCCAGCAAAAATGTCGAGGTCAAAAACGAAAGAAACTATGTTAAGCCATGCTGACTTCGTAAAATCTGACTGAAATAATAAACAGGCTGAACGTACATTTATGTGACTAACTAGCTTGTTGCACCTATTCCTGTTTACAGAGTGTGCGTCCCTCCCCACTATTACGTCCTGCATTGAGGAGCGCCACTGAGTCAGCATGTGGCCAGAATTCTATTACATCCGTGTTGGTTTACAAACCCCATTGACAATGCATGGGAAACTGTTTAGGGCCCTTTAGCAAAATAATCCCTGGCAGATGGGGAGGATGGAGTAGGCTGTCATTGTAAATAAGAATTAGCCTAGTTAAACTTTTATCTCCCTCACCAACTTCAATCAAACATCAGCTATCTGAGCAGCTAACCGATCGCTGCAGCTGTACATAGTTTATTGGTAAATAGCCCACCCATTTTCACCTACCTAATCCCCATACTGTTTTTATTTATTTACTTTTCTGCTCTTTTGCACACCAATATCTCTACCTGTACATGACCATCTGATTATTTATCACTCCAGTGTTAATCTGCAAAATTGTAATTATTCGCCTACCTCCTCATGCCTTTTGCACACATTGTATATAGACTCCCCCTTAGTTTTCTACTGTGTTATTGACTTGTTAATTGTTTATTCCATGTGTAACTCTGTGTTGTCTGCTCACACTGCTATGCTTTATCTTGGCCAGGTCGCAGTTGCAAATGAGAACTTGTTCTCAACTAGCCTACCTGGTTAAATAAAGGTGAAATAAAAAACTGACTTGCCTAGTTAAATAAAAGGTTACACTAAGAGCATAAAATGTATACACTATACTTTTAGTTTAACCAATACCCAAATGGAGATTCAGTCAAAATAAAAATCTCATTGATTTATCAAGACCAGTCCCCATGCTTGTTCAGAGCAGTGCGAAACGGTGCTGAAATAGTTGTAGGCTATTGCTTCAAATCCAATTACTTCTAAATTGAATATGCTCTTTAAATAAATGAGACCTTCACCGCTTTTAACAGCACATTACTCAACACCGGTGAGACTCATGTCACCTACAGCAGGCCTACAGTAGTTTGAAAGATATGACGTGACTCTCCACCAATAATTACAAATAAGGGATTGGAAGATTGTAAATTAAAACCAAAAGCCACCCCATGGGTCTCCCAGTCGAGGCCAGCACAGGTATTGAACCAGCATCTGTAACAACACAGTTTGCACTGCTATGTAGTGTCTTAGACCATTATGCTATTCAGGTGCTGTACAACGTGACCGGTCACGAGTGGACTACAGAAAGAATATCCTGGAAGGATATTGACCTCATCCCGTCAGTAGAGGATGCCTGGTTGCTCTTTAAAAGTGCTTGCCTCACCATCTTAAATAAGCATGCCCCATTCAAAAAATGTCCAACTAAGAACAGATATAGCCCTCGGTTCACCCCAGACTTGACTGCCCTTGACCAGCACAAAAACATCCTGTGGCGTTCTGCATTAGCATCGAATAGCCCCCGCGATATGCAACTTTTCAGGGAAGTCAGGAACCAATATACAGTCAGTTAAGGCTAGCTAAGGCTAGTTTTTTCAAACAGAAACTCCCAGCTGCCCACTGCACGGAGGGTAGGAAACACTGTCACCACCGATAAATCTACGATAATCGAGAATTTCAATAAGCATTTTTCTACGTCTGGTCATGCTTTCGACCTGAATACCCCAACAGCTCTGCAGCCCCTGCAGCAACTTCCCCAAGCCCCCCCCCACACACACACACACACACTTCTCCTTCACCCAAATCCAGACATCTGATGTTCTGAAAGAGCTGTAAAATCTGGATCCCTACAAATCAGCTGGGCTAGACAATCTGGACCCTCTTTCTAAATGTATCCGCCGAAATTGTTGCTAACCCTATTACCAGCCTGTTCAACCTCTATAACCTCGTATCGTCTGAGATCCCTAAAGATTGGAAAGTTGCTGCTGTCATCCCCCTCTTCAAAGGAGGAGACACTCTAGACCCAAACTGTTATAGACCTATATCCATCCTGCCCTGCCTTTCTAAAATCTTTGAAAGCCAAGTTAACAAACAGATCACAGACAGATCGAATCCCACCGTACCTTCTCCACTATGCAATCTGGTTTCCGAGCTGGTCATGGGTGCACCTCAGCCACGCTCTAGGTCCTAAACAATATCATAACCGCCATCGATAAAAGACAGTACGGTGTAGCATTGACCTGGCCAAGGCTTTCGACTCTGTCAATCACCACATTCTTATTGGCAGGCTAGACAGCCTTGGTTTCTCAAATGATTGCTTGCCTCGCCTGGTTTACCAACTACTTCTCAGATTGAGTTCGGTGTGTCAAATCGGAGGGCCTGCTGTCCGGACCTCTGGCAGTCTCTATGGGGTGCCACAGGGTTCAATCCTCAGGCCGACTATTTTCTCTGTATACATCAATGATGTCGCTCTTGCTGCTGGTGATTCTCTGATCCACCTCTAAGCAGACAACATCATTCTGTATACATCTGGCCCTTCTTTGGAAACTGTGTTAACAAACCTCCAAACGAGCTTCAATGTCATACAACACTCCTTCTGTGGCCTCCAACTGCTTTTAAATGCCAGTAAAACTAAATGCATACTCTTCAACCAAATGTTTCCCACTCCTGCCCGCACGTCCAGCATCACTACTCTGGACGGTTCTGACTTAGAATATGTGGACAACTACAAATACCTAGGTGTCTGGTTAGACTGTAAACTCTCCTTCCAGACTCACATTAAGCATCTCCAATCCCAAATTAAATCTAGAATTCGCTTCCTATTTCCCAACAAAGCCTCCTTCACTCATGCTGCCAAACACACCCTCGTAATACTGACTATCCTACCAATCCTTGACTTCGGCGATGTCATTTACAAAATAGCCTCCAACACTCTACTCAGCATATTGGATGTAGTCTATCACAGTGCCATCTGTTTTGTCACCAAAGCCCCATATACTACCCACCGCTGCGACCTGTATGCTCTCGTTGGCTGGCCCTCACTACATATTCGTCGCCAACCCCACTGGCTCCAGGTCATCGATAAGTCTTTGCTAGGTAAGTCTTTGCTTATCTCAGCTCACTGGTCACCATAGCAACACCCACCCGGATCATGCGCTCCAGCAGGTATATTTCACTGGTCATCCCCAAATCCAACACTTCCTTTGGCCGTCTTCCCTTCCAGTTCTCTGCTGCCAATGACTGGAACGAATTGCAAAAATCACTGATGCTGGAGACTTATATCTCCCTCTCTAACTGGAATCATCAGCTGTCAGAGCAGCTTACCGATCCCTGTTCCTATACACAGCCCATCTGTAAATGGCACACCCAACTACTTCATCCCCATATTGTTATTTATCTTCTTGCTATTTTGCACCCCAGTATCTCTACTTGCACATCATCATCTGCACATTTATCACTCCAGTGTTAACGCTAAATTGTAATTATTTCGCCTCTATGGCCTATTTATTGCTTTACCTCCCTACTCTTCTACATTTACACACGCTGTACAGCACACGCTGTACATCGATGTTTCTATTGTGCAATTGACTGTATGTTTGTTTATGTGTAACTCTGTGTTGTTGTTTTCGTCGCACTGTTTTGCTTTATCTTGGCCAGGTCACAGTTGTAAATGAGAACTTGTTCCCAACTAGCCTACCTGGTTAAATAAAGGTGAAAAAAAAAAAATGAATACAAAATTTGAAAAACCATCCCATGGCTATTTCCAAATACTCCGGTATACGGTACATACAGTATACCGCCCAAGCCTACTTTATACTGTCTATTTTATTGTATCTTTTACCTGTTATTGATGTGAATTGTGTGAATGCCTTGTCTATACTGTGTATGGTACATTATGTGCAGTGATCTGTATTGTGTTGTAAAAAATGTATAATTGTCTTTGCCTGTTCACCAATTGTCATGTCATTACATAGATCTACACTGTTATGTTGACTTTTACCAATTTACCTTTAGTATTCAAATGTTGCTGATACATTGATCTGACTGCTATAGTTCATACATAAAACTATAATATGACATATTGTAATGAAGTGGTCAACAACCGGTCGATCGCGATCAACTGTTCGATCTCAAAGACATTCCTAGTCAATCACCAAACATTTCTATAGAAAAGACAACTATAAAGTCTGTGCTAAAGGCTTGCGCTCCTTATTTGTATATTTGTGTTGTGCTGTTGGCGGTAGATACACTTAATTCAGAAGCCCTGCAAAGTGTTCCCATTTTTAACCATTTAATTTGTCTGAAACTGCAGACTATGCCTACCCGGTGGACTGGGAGATCTGTGGCTAAATCGAGTGTGCCTACTGCACTGGCCAATCAGATAGCTCAAATAACTGTGCCTACAGAGCTTCCACAACCCTGGCCAAAGCAAAGTTTGATACTAGCCTACGTAAGATATATTTTTCTCCCCAATCGCTGCAACTCCCCAATAGACTCGAGAGGGAAAGGTTGAGTCATACGTCCTCTGAAACATGACCCACCCGCACCAATGTGTCAGAGGAAACACTGTTCATCTGATGACCGAGGTCCACCTGCAGGCTCCCTGCCCGCCACAAGGAGTTGCTAGAGCGCGTTGAGCCAAGTAAAGCCCCCCAGCCAAACCCTCCCCTAACCCGGACAACGCTGAGCCAATTGTGGGCCGCACGTCGGGGAGGGGGTACTATCACGTATACTCACTCTCCGGCCTCTAGGTCATCAGGCTGCTGATTATCTCGCACACCTGCCACCATCTTCTTGCGCATCTGGGCCTCATGACAATCACCTGGACTCTGTCCCCTCCTTGATTATCTTCCCTATATCTATCACTCCCCTTGGTTCTTTCCTCAGGTGTTATGGACTCCGTTTTCATGTCGGTGTATTGTTTGTGTTTGTTTCATTTATTAAAACACTCACTCCCTGAACTTGATTCCCGACTCTCAGCGCACTTGTTAGTTCTCCCTGTACACCAAGTCAGAACCGTAGGAAAAATAAAGGGGGCATATAAGGAGACAATGAAAGCCCTTACAATATTCAATGATGACATTTCTCAAAAACAGGTTATAGGCTATATGTGCACCACTGAGTCAGAACAATAACTTTTGGTGAAATTAAAAGGTGAAAATAGACCAAATTATTAGGGTGAGGCACATAGGCTACTAACAGCTTACTACACAACATACACTTAGTATTACTTTCTTAGCTTCAGTATACATATTTCCCTGACATATTGCATAATTTATGCAGCAGCATATAAGACATTTTTTGACTCACCTTGTGATGTGCTCACTTGAACAGGAAGGTGGTCCTTGGTGGGCAAATTTTGTCATCAGAGAAAGAGGCCGGGTTTACAATTTCGAGTTGAATGACCGTTCAAAATTTATTTTCCCAGTCTGAGCTCATTTATTCCCGACCTCCCAGTTGCAATGCTTGCAGTTAGCCATTGTCACTGATTCCTTCCAAACCACTCATTGTTGAATTTCTGATTTCCAACTTGTTGAGTAATGTTTATGTCCAATGGCCGATGATCACGTGTTATCTATAATTTCTCTTCATTATTTATCTTCATATGACAAGGATTAAAAAGGATTTGCCAGTACATTGTCGACTTGATTCATGACGACTGCTAGCTAAGATTTTGAAAGTAAGATGTTAACATGATCAGTCCAATCAAAGCTACTTTACATATAACATGATTTGACATAATTTTATCTTGGCCAATGACCTTGAGACTTCTTGGAAGGGCACTACTAATGTAACTCTATGGCAGGACCCAAAGGGCTTGAATTTTCAATGTCTACCCTTACTAATGACTGGTGATATAGTTTCCCCATAAGTGACAGAACACTGAGCCAATCACGGACCAACTCTCCTGTTTCCTGCTAGCTTGACCCACCACCACAGAAAGCACTGAGCTTGGCAGAAATACCTGCATTTTGGAGCTGCCTTACTCAAGAAAACAAAAAAGAGAATGTTTGTATCATGTTTCAGGAGAAGACCCAGTTGCAGACAGTGTCAAAGTAACAAAAGTGTATTACTAGAACAGGGGGCAGGCAAAATGACAGGTCAAGGGCAGGCAAAGGTTAGTAATCCAGATCAGAGTCCATAAGGTACAGAATGGCAGGCAGGCTCGGGGTCAGGACCGGCAGAAGGATCAAAACCGGGAAAACTAGAAAACAGGAACTAGAAAAAGACAGGAGCAAGGGGAAAAATGCTGGTAGGCTTGATGAACAAAACGAACTGGCAAAAGACAAACAGAGAACACAGGTATAAATACACTGGGGATAATGGAGAAGATGGGCGACATCTGGCGGGGAGTGGAGACGAGCACAGAGATAGGTGAAACCGATCAGGGTGTGACAGTTTGTATGTTATTAACTCAATGATATTTACAGTTGAAGTCGGAAGTTTATATACACTTTAGCGAAATACATTTAAACTCAGTTTTTCACAATTCCTGACATTTAATCCATGTAAAAATTCCCTGTCTTAGGTCAGTTAGGATCACCACTTTATTTTAAGAATGTGAAATGTCCGAACTATAGCAGAGAGAATGATTTATTTTAGCTTTTATTTCTTACATCACATTCCCAGTGGGTCAGAAGTTACATTACACTGAGTTAGTATTTGGTAGCATTGCCTTTGAATTGTGTAACTTGGGTCAAACATTTCAGGTAGCCTTCCACAAGCTTCCCACAATAAGTTGGGTGAATTTTGGCCCATTCCTCCTAACAGAGCTGGTGTAACTGAGTCAGGTTTGTAGACCTCCTTGCTCACACATGCTTTTTCAATTCTGCCCACAAATATATATTTGTATAGGATTGAGGTCAGGGCTTTGTGATGGCCAGTCCAATACCTTGACTTTGTCGTCCTTAAGCCATTTTGACACAACTTTGAAATGATGTTTGGGGTCATTGTTCATTTGGAAGACCCATTTGCAACCAAGCTTTAACTTCCTGACTTGAGATGTTGCTTTAATATATACACATAATTGCCCGCCTCATGATGCCATCTATTTTGTGAAGTGCACCAGTCCCTCCTGCAGCAAAGTACCCCCCACAACATGATGCTGCCACCCCCGTGCTTCATGGTTGGGATGGTGTTGTTTAGCTTGCAAGCCTCCCCCTTTTCCTCCAAACATAACAAAGGTTATTATGGCCAAACAGTTCTAATTTTGTTCCAGTTGACCAGAGGACATTTCACCAAAAAGTATGATGTTTGTCCCCATGTGCAATTTCAAACCGTAGTCTGGCTTTTTTATGGCGGTTTTGGAGCGATGGCTTCTTCCTTGCTGAGCGGCCTTTCAGGTTATGTCGATATAGGACTTGTTTTACTGTGGATATAGATACTTTTGTACCTGTTTCCTCCAGCATCTTCACAAGGTCCTTTGCTGTTGTTCTGGGATTGATTCGCACTTTTCACACCAAGCACGTTCATCTCTAGGAGACAGAACGTGTCTCCTTCCTGAGCGGTAGGACGGCTGCGTGGTACCATGGTGTTTATACTTGCGTCCTATTGTTTGTACAGATGAATGTGGTACCTTCAGGCGTTTGGAAGGATGAACCAGACTTGTGGAGGTCTACACTTTTTTTCTGAGGTAGCTGATTTTTTAGCTGATTTCCTTTGATTTTCCCATGATGTCAAGCAAAGAGGCACTGAGTTTGAAGGTAGGCCTTGAAATACATCCACAGGTACACCTCCAATGGACTCAAATGGTCTCAATTAGCCTATCAGAAGCTTCTAAAGCCATGACATCATTTTTTTACATTTTCAAGCTGTTTAAAGGCACAGTCAACTTAGTATATGTAAACTTCTGCCCCACTGGAATTGTGATACAGTGAATTATAAGTGAAATAATCTGTCTGTAAACAATTGTTGGAAAAAGTACTTGTCATGCACAAAGTAGATGTCCTAACCAACTTGCCCAAACTATAGTTTGATAACAAGAAATTTGTGGAGTGGTTGAAAAATTAGTTTTAATGACTCCAACCTAAGTGTATGTAAACTTTTGACTTCAACTGTATATGTTACTCGTATTATTGCCAAAATAAACATGCAAAACAAAAAAAATTGGGTCGCCACTGATCTGTATACATGTGTCACATTTGCTCCTACTACGCCCCCTGGTGGCCATCCGGTGTCCTCTTGACCTGCAGTTCTCCCCCTGTATTCTCTCTCTCCCTCTCTTTGTGATTGTGTGGTTGGAGACAGGTGTGCTGGAGTCAGAGCTGATCCCTACCAGCTGCAACATGTCCCATAAATCAAGATCTCTACAAATACCACCACTACCTTGGATTCCCCTCAGGGCTTGTTTCCCTGTTCAACTCAGCCAACCTCACTCTACACGTCTGGTTTTTCTGCAACTCATCTGAGCTACCCCGGTTCTGCACTCCATATTGTTCTGTGTACAATAAACATTTTGGTTCATTCATCCCGGCTTCCTCTTCTGAGTCCGCTCTCGGGTTCCCCTGTTTTGCTCCGCATCATTCTATACTGACAACAGGTAGATTCTGAAAGATTTTGTTGTTGATGTGATAACACAATTTATTTTTTATCTTACTTAAATTGTATTATTTATGTTATCTCATACCATGCTAATACATGACCAAGCAATGCAAGCAGATGTGAAATGAACCCCAACACAGTTGTCTTTTTGGATCAAGAATTGATCAAGAATACCAATAGGCTTGATCAGATCCTCTTTCCTATTTAGGCATCATATAATGCACAGCCACATGTACTCCAACAATAAAACATTGAAAACCTTAACATGACTACTGGCAATATCATTATTTTCTTCACCATCCATCAATGATTGAATTGCATTATTTTTGGGCTCCCGAGAGGCGCAGTCTAAGGCACTGCATCTCAGTGCTAGAAGCATCACTACAGACCCTGGTTTGATTCCAGGCTGTATCACAACTGGGCGTGATTGGAAGTCCCATAGGCCGGCGCACAATTGGCCAAGCGTTGTGCGGGTTAGGGTTTGGCCGGGGTAGGCCATCATTGTAAATAAGAATTTGTTCTTAACTGACTTGCCTAGTTAAATAAAGGTTATATAAAAATAAAAAGTAAGGTGCAAAGAGCTGATTTACCTAACTCTGTACAGACCAAAGGAATTTCCAGAGCTAGCAATCCCAGCGACTGTGTATGATATCTCTGACTCGTACGTCTAATGTTTATTGTAGATGTTAGCTAAAGAGGGAGTTTACAGTATGTCAAAGAGCTTTATAAAGGCAAAGAGAGCAATTCATTGACCTACGTGACCTCAAAGAGGGTCAGCCTACTTTATGATAGAGAATGCAGGGATGTGTACTGAACCTGTAGTCATAATAATGGCTTTAATGAAGTGGTAGCTGCATTCATATAGATGATTTCGTCATAGTCAAGGACCAGTAAGAACATTGATTTAATTATCTGCGTTATACTATTAAGCAAGAGGCCTGACCTATTTCTACAAAATAATCCCCTATATTTAACTAATTTTAAAGACAGCTTAAACGTCTATGCAGATACACCATACTAGGTACATACAAGGCTGTCAAGACAGGTCCATACTACACTACTATACTGTTATGTACTACTAATGTACTAGTATCTAAGATGTTAAGGAATATCTACAGGGGGAACTTGTACACAATATAACACATTTCCCACAGCATCTGAGGACGCATACACAACATTGTATTTTGTTATGTGAAAGTAGCATAAGTATGTGTAAAGAATGTACTTCTTTTTTTCTCAATGTTTACTAAAAGTAAAATGATAAAATTAATGATTTTTTCAACGTGAGACTCATTGGCCTTGGCTCATTTTTTGTGAAGAAGATGTAAAAAAAAACTAATTTCCATTGAGTGCACACTGTGCACCCCCCTACACATTTTTATTACATATGTGGTGTTCGGGTCCACTGGACCTGAGGGTAATAAAAGTGTGGAAAAGTGTGTGTGTAGGTGAAAACAAGTAAAAATTAAACAAAAAGGTTTGCTGTGTGCCTTCACTCTGTCTTCCTCCTCCCTGGGCCTGCTGTTTCAACATAGCACCAATAACCTGTCTGTCTCCCTGCCTGTCTGCCTGTCTCCCGCTTTTCTCACACTCTTTACCCTTTGTAGTGTGTGAAACTACACAATGTCTTGTGGGAACCTGCACAATGTTATTACAATACATTATTTTGATACATTGTAAAAAAAAATGCTGTATTTTCCCACAATCTACCCCAGCCAGGTAAAAATTGGGTGAGGGACACAACAAATAAATAGCATTGCATGTGTGGATCTGTCGTGATGTGACTATCATTAATGTGATGACTGCTACTTATCAAATAATTACCTACTATGTTGAATTATTACTCGATTAAATTTATCAAGTAAGAATTAACTAATTAGGGATTTAGGAATTTGGGCACCACAGGAACAGTTTGTTGAGTTATTGTTTCCCGAATTAACTCAAGAATATATCGATATCCTACCAGTCATTAAGAATACTATGAAATATCTGGGAAACCAGGCCTGGTTTTCATAGGTGATTTTGAAAAGGCTTTTGATAAAGTACGATTGGAATTTATATATAAATGCCTAGAATATTTCAATTTTGGAGAATCTCTTATAAAATGGGTTAAAATTAGATCATACAATAATATCAAGGAATTAGAAATCCGTGGCTTAAAAACAAAGGTGTCATTGTACGCTGATGATTCATTTTTTTCTTTTGAAACCACTATTAGAATCCCTCCACAGCCTCATAGAGGATCTAGATAATTTTGCTAACCTCTCTGGAATAAAACCAAATTATGAAAAATTTAACTTTTGCATTACCGTGTAGTTTACCAATAAAATGGTCTGACGGGGATGTGGACAAACTCGGTATACAAATTCCGAAGGAAAGAAATTCTCACTCCAATACATTTTTATGGAAAGTTAGCAAAAATAGATAAGATCTTGCTACCATGGAAAGGAAAATATCACCCTGATGAACTCTTTAGTCATATCACAGTTTACCTATTTACTTATGGTTTTGCCTTCACCTAGTGACCTGCTTTTTAAATTATATGAACAAAAAATATTCAATTTTATTTGGAATGGCAAGCCAGACAAAATTAAATGGGCCTATTTTTATAACGAATATGAATTCGGAGGGCATAAATTATGAAAAATTAAAGCATTAGACCTCTCACTAAAGGCATCAGTCATACAAAAGTTATACTTAAATCCGAAATGGTTCTCTAGTAAATTAGTGAGAATGTCACACCCTGATCTGTTTCACCTGTCCTTGTGATTGTCTCCACCCCCTCTAGGTGTCGCTTATTTCCCCCGGTGTATTTATCCCTGTGTTTCCTGTCTCTCTGTGCCAGTTCATCTTGTATGTCTTTCAAGTCAACCAGCGTGTTTTCCCGTACTCCTGCTTCTATTCTCTTTTTGCTAGTCTTCCCACGACCATTCTCTTGCCTACCCCTTTTGGATTGATGAATAAATATCAAAGACTCAAACCATCTGCCTCCTTTGTCTGCATCTGTATTTCACCTTGTGCCCTTATAGTTCAAGAATGGCCTTTTTCCCTTTATTCAGATTACAACTGCTCAGTTTCGGTTATTTGAAAAAAGAATAATCTCTAAAATGTAGTTATTTTTTAAACAGGCCTTAAAGTTGATTGCAATTTCAGTTTAATCCACCTGAAAAGGCAGAACAAATAATACAACTATTGTGGTTAGACTAAAATATACTAATTGATATAAAAAACACATTTTTTTAATCAAATGTTTTAAAAAGGTATACTTTTTGTCAATTATATCATAAATAGGACTGGTGGAGTTAAGTCACACATGCAGCTAACACAGACATATGGAAATGTCTGCTCTACCCAAAATTACAACCAACTAATTACAGCATTACCACAAAAATGGAAGAGGCAAGTAGAAGGGGGGGAAAAGTAAGGAACTTGTCTGTCGGCCCTGTATTAAAGACCATAAATAGTTAAAGAAAATTGTGAGAAATAAAAACATATACCAATTTTATTTATGGACCAAAAAATTGACAGCTATGCCATATACATTGCAAAATAGTTGAGAAGAGTTTTGTACTTTTTTGTAATGTACCGATTACATGGTTTATGAATTGACAAGCAAAATAACGCTGGATTCAAAACTTTGAATTATTCAATTTAAATTATTATACAAAATTATTGCAACCAATAGAATGTTATATATATGGGGGATACAATCTTCCCAGCTCTGCAGATTTTGCTGTGAGGAGGCAGAGTCGTAAGATCATTTATTTTGGTACTGTCCATATGTAGTTCATTTTTGGTCACAGGTCCAGTAATGGATGAAGAATTGCAACATTTACCTAGAACTAACGCTGCAGATAGCAATACTGGGTGATTTGAAAAGTCATAATCAATCAATAATCTAATAATTATTTTGCAAAAATGTTTATCTTTAATTTACAATCTGTAGAAGCTATGAGATTAGAAAGGTTCAGTACTTTTGTGAAGCATCACAGCACAGTTGAAAAATAAATGGCATATAGAAATCCAAAATGGATGGTGTTAAGAGATAGATGGGAGGGGTTGAATGGAGCTGAAGGGTGGGACTAATAACAACAAGATAACCAATGTAAAACATACGAGGTCTGTAAAATGTATACAGGTTCAGAAATGATGTGAAATAGCACAGTTACAAATAGAACATCAGACATCAGAAATAGAGGAAGGACTAAAAACAAACTAAATATAACTATTGTAAAATAGATTGTGTCTGTAAAATGTGTATAATATGTATAAACTGAAGGTAGAAGCCTAAGTGTTATTAGTTTACTCCAATTGGGGGAAGGGTGGTAGAGTTTGCAAGGAATAATAAAGGTATATTCTAAAAGTGTGTATGTATTTTTATATATATGGTATGGTATGGTATGGATGAATGTTTATGTATATATATATATGGTATGGTATGTATGAATGTTTATGTATATATGGTATGTATGTGTGTATGTATATGGATATATATATTTACCCCAAAAATATATGGGGGATTGGAAATTATGCAGACAATTACATTGATGGAAGCAACAATCTGTCCGCAATTTTAAAGCTGATCCACCCCTTAAAAAAAGGTGTCATTTCCTCGTATCAGTCTCATTCTGAACGTTGTAGACTCTGAGGCTAGGGGGCAGTATTTTCACTTTTGGATGAAAGGCGTGCCCAGAGTAAACGGCCTCCTACTCTTTCCCAGATGGGAATATATGCATAGTATTATTACTGGTAGTTAGAAAACACTCTGAAGTTTCTAAAACTGTTTGAATTATGTCTGTGAGTGAAACAGAATCATATGGCAGACAAAAACCTGAGAAGAAATCCAAACAGGAAGTGAGAACTCAATATAGAAAACAGTGCCATTGGATGTCCGTGTTAGATATGGATGAGCATGCACTTCCTAGGGCTTCCACAAGATGTCACCGTCTTTTAATTCTGGTTGTATGATTCTACTAGGAAGGAGGGGCTCATAATAGCTCTTTGTGTGGGTGGTCTGGGAGAATTACGTGCGGTCACGAGAGAGTGTCCTACCGTTCCTATGCGTTTCTTCAGACAATGAAATTCTCCGGTTGGAACCTTATTGCTGATTAATGTTTAAAACATCCTAAATATGGATTGCATACATCATTTGACTTGTTTCTACGACCTGTAACGGAACTTTTTGAGTTTTTGTCTGGAGGAATTGCTCGTGCTTTTTGAGGAATGAATGCTGGGCTGAACAAGCTAACAACAAGTGGCTAAATTATGGGCTTTTTGGAACTTTATGGAACAAATCAGCTATTTGTTGTTGAACTGGGATTCCAGGAACTGCCTTCTGATGAAGATATTCAAAGGTAAGTAAATATTTATTGCGTTTTTTGTAGCTTCTGTTGACGCAAAAATGGCGGCTATTTCTTTGGGTTCTGAGCGCCGTTCTCAGATTATTCTTTTATTATTTATTCTTTTTTTTTTATCTGACACAGCGGTTGTATAGAGGATACATTTATATTTAATTCTGTGAATAACACTTGCATCTTTTATCAATGTCTATTGTGAGTATTTCTGCAAAATCACCGGATGTTTTGAAATCAAAACATTTCTGCACGAAACGCGCCAATGTAAACTGAGATGTTTTATATATATATATGCACATTATCGAACAAAACATGTAAAATGTTTTTGAATTTGGTGGTCATCTAACGTAAATATATGTTGTGTTTTCGCTGTAAAACATTTAAAAAATCGGACACGATGGGTAGATTAACAAGATGTTTATCTTTCATTTGCTGTATTGGACTTGTTAATGTGTGAAAGTTAAATATTTCTAAAGAATATTTTTATCAGCTGAATGGAAGGGCGTGTTCCCTTCAGGAAACTCCTTCTGCCCCCCCTAACCCCAACAGGAACTACCCATCCCGGATCCGGGAGAATTGTCATCAACTACACTAATTAGCATAGCGCAACGGTCAAAAAATATTACTAGAAAATATTCAAATTCATGAAATCACAAGTGAAATATAGTGAAACACAGTTTAGCCTTTTGTTAATCACCCTGTCATCTCAGATTTTGAAATTATGCTTTACAGCCAAAGTAAGACAAGCGTTTGTGTAAGTTTATCGATAGCCTAGCATAGCATTATGTCCAGCTAGCAGCAGGAAGCTTGGTCACGAAAATCAGAAAAGCAATCAAATTATTTGTTTACCTTTGATGAGCTTCGCATGTTTTCACTCACGAGACTCCCAGTTAGACAGCAAATGTTCCTTTTGTTCCATAAAGATTATTTTTATACTCAAAATACCTCCGTTTGTTGGTCACGTTAGGTAGAGAAATCCACCGGAAATAGCGGTCACGACAACGCCTAATTTTTTTTTTAAATTAGCTCCATAATATCGACAGAAACATGGCAAACGTTTTTTATAATCAATCCTCAAGGTGTTTTTCAAATATCTATTCGATAATATATCAACCAGGACAATTGGCTTTTCAGTAGGAGCGAGAGGAAAAATTACTACCTCTGTCTTTTACGCAGGAATCACTCTGAGAGCCCTCAGCTGGCCACTTACGCAATGTAGTCGTTTACGCTCATTCTCCAACGTAAATGCATGAAACTACGTCACAATGCTGTAGACACCTTAGGGAATACGTAGAAAAAGGAATCTGGTTGATATCCCTTTCATTGGCCAATAGGGGTACATCAATAGGGGTACATAGAAACACAACAGTTTCAAAACATGAGTCACTTCCTGGTTGGATTTTTCTTAGGCTTTAGCCTGAAATATCAGTTCTGTTATACTCACAGACAATATTTGACAGTTTTGGAAACTTTAGAGTGTTTTCTATCCTAAGCTGTCAATTATATGCATATTCTAGCATCTGGTCCTGAGAAATAGGCGGTTTACTTTGGGAACGTTATTTTTCCAAAAATAAAAATAGAGCCCCCTAGTTCTTGTTGGGGATAGGGGGCAGTATTTTCACTTTGGATGAATTGCGTGCCCATAGTGAAATGCATCCTACTCTGTCCTAGATTGCTAATATATGCATATATGTATCACTATTGGATAGAAAACACTCTGACGTTTCTAAAACTGTTTGAATTATGTCTGTGAGTATAACAGAACTCATAAGGCAGGCAATCTTCCAAACAGGAAGTGAAATTCTGAATGCGTGTCTAATTTTAAGTCATCGCCTCTTCCCTTCCAAATAAGATATGGATCTGTTAGCACTTTCTACACCTTCCACTAGATGTCCTCATTCAGTAGCACGTGGAATGGAGCCTCTGGCGTGAACTTTGACCGAATGGGAGGGGAAATAGTCACTGTCCTGGCAGAATGAGGCGGCAGGGTAGCCTAGTGGTTAGAGTGTTGGACTAGTAACCAGAAGGTTGCAAGTTCAAATCCCTGAGCTGACAAGGTACAAATCTGTCATTCTGCACCTGAACAGGCAGTTAACCCACTGTTCCTAGGCTGTCATAGAAAATAAGAAGTTGTTCTTAACTGACTTGCCTTGTAAAAAAAAAAAAAAAAAATGTTTCCCTGGTGCATTTGTCTGTGGATGTCACCATAGTTCCATTTGGCTGCAGATGAAAATGTATGCTCCGGTTGGAATGTTATTGGATATATATGAAAATAACATCCTGAAGATTGATTCTCTACTTAGTTTGACCAGTTTATTCGACCTGGAAATTATCTTTTTTTAAGTTTTCGTCCGAGTTCTCCTGGAAATATGTTAGCTTTTGGGCACGTGAGCTGAAAGTGCTAGCAAATGCAGCTAATTGGACACTAGTATTGGACATTATGGAACAAAACAACGATTTATTGTGGAACTAGGACTCCTTGCACTGCATTCTGATGAAAGATCATCATAGGTAAGGGAATATTTATGATGTAATTTCGTATTTCTGTTGACTCCAACATGACATGAGAAATATATTTACGTCTGAGCGCCTTCTCAGATTATTGCATGGTAGGCTTTTTTCGTAATGTTTAAAAAAAAATCTGACCCAGCGTTTGCATTAAGAACCAGTGTATCTTTAATTATATGTAGAAAATGTATCTTTAGTCAAAGTTTATGATGAGTATTTCTGTTATCTGGCGTAGCTTTCTGTAATTCCTCCGGATATTTTGGAGGCATTTCTGAACATGGAGTCAATGTAAACCGAGATTTGTGTATATAAATATGCATATTATCCAACAAAACATAAATGCATTGTGTCATATGAGTGTCATCTGATGAAGATTTTCAAAAGGTTAGTGATTCATTTAATCTCTAATTCTGCTTTTGTGACTATCTTTGGCTGGGGAAAATGGCTGTTATTCTTTTGATTTGGTGATGGTCTAACATAAATATATGTTGTGTTGTCGCTGTAAAACATTTAAAAATCAGACATGATGGGTAGATTAATAAGATGTTTATCTTTCATTTGCTGTATTGGACTTGTTAATGTGTGAAAGTTAAATATTTCTAAAGAATATTTTTGAATTCCCCGCTCCATCTTTTCAGCTGAATGGGGGTAGGGGAACTCCTCGCCATAACAGGTTTTAAACAAGATTTTTTTAAATTATTTTTTATTTCACCTTTATTTAACCAGGTAGGCCAGTTGAACAAGTTCTCATTTACAACTGCAACCTGGCCAAGATAAAGCAAAGTTGTGCGACAAAAACAACAACACAGAGTTACACATGGGATAAACAAATGAACAGTCAATAACACAATAGAAAAATCTGTATACAGTGTGTTCAAAATGAAGTAAGGAGGTAAGGCAATAAATAGGCCACAGTGACAAAGTAATTACAATTTAGCAATTAACACTGGAGTGATAGATGAGGATGTGCAAGTATAAATACTGGTGTGCAAAAGAGTAGAAAAACAAAAACAAATATGGGGCTAAGGTAAGTAGTAGGTTGGGTGGGCTATTTACAGATGGGCTGTGTACAGCTGCAGCGATCGGTAAGCTGCTGTGACAGCTGATGCTTAAAGTTTGTGAGGGAGATATAAGTCTCCAACTTCAGTGATTTTTGCAATTCGTTCCAGTCATTGGCAGCAGAGAACTGGAAGGAAAGGCAGCCAAGAGATGTTGGCGTTGGGGATGACCAGTGAAATATATCTGCTGGAGCACGTGCTACGGGTGGGTGTTGCTATGGCGACCAGTGAGCTGAGATAAGGCGGCAATACATGTATCACTAGTCACTTTAAACAATGCCACTTTATATAATGTTTACATACCCTACATTCATCTCATATGTTTATACTGTACTCTACACCATCTACTGCATTTTGCTTATGCCGTTCGGCCATCACTCATCTATAAATTTATATGTACATATTCTTATTCATTCCTTTACACTTGTGTGTATAAGGTAGTTGTTGTGAAAATGTTAGATTACTGTGTTAGATAATACTGCACGGTCAGAACTAGAAGCACAAGCATTTCGCTACACTTACATTAACATCTGCTAACCATGTGTATGTGACCAATAAATGTGATTTGATTAGTTAGTAAACCAGGCGAGGCTGTCATTTGAGAAACCAAACGCTGTTGATTCTGCCGATAAGAATACGATGATTGACAGAGTCGAAAGCCTTGGCCAGGTCAATGAAGACGGCTGCACAGTACCGTCTTTTATCGATGGCGGTTATGATATTGTTTAGGACCTTGAGCATGGCTGAGGTGCACCCGTGACCAGCTCGGAAACCAGATTGCATAGTGGAGAAGGTAATGTGGGATTCAAAATGGTTGGTGATCTGTTTGTTCACTTGGCTTTCAAAGACTTTAGAAAGGCAGGGTAGAATAGATATAGGTCTGTAACAGTTTGGTCTAGAGTGTCTCCCCTTTGAAGAGTGGGATGACCGCGGCAGCTTTCAATCTTTAGGAATCTCAGATGATATGAAAGAGAGGTTGAACAGACTAGAAATAGGGGTTGCAACAATGGCGGTGCATAATTTTAAGAAGAGAAGTTCCAGATTGTCTAGCCCAGCTGACTTGTAGGGATCCAGATTTTTCAGCTCTATCAGAACATCAGCTGTCTGGATTGGGTGAAGGAGAAGTGTGGGGGGGGGCTGTGGCCAGCTGTGGGGGGTGCAGAGCTGTTGGCCGGGGTTGGGGTAGCCAGGTGGAAAGCATGGCCAGCCGAAGAGATGCTTATTGAAATTCTCAATTATCGTGGATTTATCGGTGGTGACAGTGTTTCCTAGCCTCAGTGCAGTGGGCATCTGGGAAGATGTGCTCTTATTCTCCATGGACTTTACAGTGTTCCAAAGCTTTTTGGAATTAGTGTTGCAGGATGCAAATTTCTGTTTGAAAAAGCTAGCCTTTGCTTTCATAACTGACTGTGTATATTGGTTCCTGACTTTCCTGAAAAGTTGCATATCGCGGGGACTATTTGATGCTAGTGCAGTACGCCACAGGATGGTTTTGTGCTGGTCAACGGCAGTCAAGTCTGGAGTGAACAAAGGGCTATATCTGTTCTTAGATCAACATTTTTTGAAAGGGGCATGCTTATTTAAGATAGTGAGGAAAGCACATTTAAAGAACAACCAGGCATCCTCTACTGAAGGGATGAAGTCAATATCCTTCCAGGATACCCGGGCCAGGTCGATTAGAAAGGCCTGCTTGCAGAAGTGTTTTAGGGAGTGTTTGACAGTCATCAAGGGTGGTCGTTTGACAGCGGACCCATTACAGACGCAGGCAATGAGGCAGTGATCGCTGAGATCCTGGTTGAAAACAACCGAGGTGTATTTATAGGTCAAGTTGGTCAGGATGATATCTATGAGGGTGCCCATGGTTCCAGATTTGGGGTTGATCATTTGTGTGAGATTTAGGGCATCTAGCTTAGATTGTAGGATGGCTGGGGTGTTAAGCATATCCCAGTTTAGGTCATCTAACAGAACGAACTCTGAAGATAGATGGGGGGCATTCAATTCACATATGGTGTCCAGGGCACAGCTAGGAGCTGAGGGGGGTCTATAACAAGGGCAACAGTGAGGGACTTATTTCTGGAGAGATGGATCTTTAAAAGTAGAAGCTCGAACTGTTTGGGCACAGACCTGGATAGTATGACATAACTCTGCAGGCTCTCTCTACAGTAGATTGCAACTCTGCCCCCTTTAGCAGTTCTATCTCGACAGAAAATGTTGTATTTGGGGATGGAAATTTCAGAATTTTCAGTGGCCTACCTAAGCCATTATTTAGACACAGGACATCAGGGTTGGCAGAGTGTGCTAAAGCAGTGAATAAAACAAACTTAGGGAGGAGGCTTCTAATGTTAACATGCATGAACCCAAGGCTTTTACGGTTACAGAAGATAACAAATGAGAGCACCTGGGGACACACAGAGCCTGGGTTAACCTCTACATCACCAGAGGAACAGAGCAGGAGTTGGATGAGAGTACGGCTAAAGGCTATAATAACTGGTTGTTTAGTGCGTTGGGAACAGAGAATAAAAGGAGCAGATTTCTGCGTGTGGTAGGATAGATCCAGGGCATAATGTACAGACAAGGGTATGGTAGGGATTGAGTGACGATGAGAGAGGTTGCATCTCTGGAGGTGCCAGTTAAGGTAGGTGCGGTCTCCGCATGTGTGGGGGGTGGGACAAGGGGGCTATCAGAGGCATGTTGAGCAGGACACCCATCTTCAGAACTCACAATGGTGAGAGAGGAAACAGTTTCTAACGGTGAGTGTGTTTGGTTTAAGCATGATGACCAGAAAATGAGGAGTAGAGATTGAGAGTAGGAAAGATGATTAGAAGATTAGAAGATGGAAGGAGGTGGTTGAATGAATCTGTATCCACTTTCTCCAACTGTCTGTTCTACTGTGTGTTCGCAGACATGGCTAGTGGATCCACATCCATCTTTAGAACTCACAATGGTGAGAGAGGAAACACAGTTTCTAGCGGTGTGTGTTTGGTTTAAGCATGATGATAAGAATATGAAGAGTAGAGATCGAAAGTAAAAAATATGATTAGAAGTTGGAAGGAGGTGGTTGAATGAATCTGTATTAAATCAATTTAACTGTCTGTCATACTGTGTGTTCCCAGACATGGCTGGTGGATCCACACTAGTCACAAACTATCACAATTTGAAAAGCAGGTGTATTAACATTGTAACAATACAGCAAGCAGAAAAATACTGTATGCATGTGCAGTTTTGCTTAATTTAATGTAAATGTTTAATGAATATTGTATTACAATGATAACTTGTCTTATAAGTGTTATAATTTTAGGGAGCGCCATATTGGATTATGCAAAACACATTCACGGAACTATTTCTCGTTAACTACTAAAACTAAAATCTAAAGAAGTACAGCAAGCGAACAACTTGAGTCATGGCAGAAAGGACTACGAGATTCAAATACATTTATTTACTTAAAGGGGTGGATCATCGAAAAATACTTTTAACCTCCTTAGAACATTTGCTTAGGAATTAGCCTTTAACAGAGAGTTTTCAGGTTAGTTTAATCAGTATTTAGATTTCTGCTATTTTATTTCAAAATGCGACAATTACGATTTTTATCTAGAATGTATGAAAAACGATATGTTTTTATCCTCACTTTATGCAACAAATGTTGTCTCGTCATTGAATTGCCCAAAAATGATCTGTTTTGCTTTAAAACATGTTACAAAAATCGATCTATTAGAGCTAATGTTTTCTTCAGTTTGTGTCATCTGGTTGATACAAATCTTTGAACCAAGAGGAAGAGTAAGTAAGTTTTGACACTGACCCAAGTCGTGGCTCTGCGCGGATTAATCGAAAATTGCTTCCTGGATTTTAATGAAAAAATAACCGACATCATTGGGATTTTTTTTTTAGGCTAGGTAAATATTTTAGCAAAGTAATCTTATCGAGATTTTAACTACAAGGGCTATTGCAGTGATTGAGGGCACCGGTGGTGTCTTACAAAGGTATTTATGATGTGATATGATATTTATAAAATGGGGTTTCTATGGGAGAGGGAGAAGAAGAATTCGCTGCTGAGCTAATCTAAATACTTATCCAACCAATCTAAAAACGGTCTCTGGTGAAGGAACATTTTCTAGTGAGATTAAACATATTTTTTGATGAATCTCCCCTGTAACATAATTGATGAAAACATTAAAGAAGGCAATACAACAGTTTACATTTCAAGATAATAATTTATGAACAAAGCATTTATCTAAAAGTGAATCTGAGAGTTAGGCAGAGAACATATGCTTGACTAAGTCCAAAACTCAAATATAATATACTATACTTAGAAAGGTGGGAGAAAGATAGAAGGGGAGAGTGACAAAGTGAGGGGGACAGAGAGAGAAAGAAGGAGATAAGAGTTGTATAGTTACCACTAGTGCTGGGGGATAGGACTACATCCATTTATCAATGGCGACTTATGTGACAATGTCAAAAACAATGTTTTGTTAAATTTGAGGTCGACTTGAGAAATTCTGTTTTCAAAAACTTTTTACAATCACAGGATAATGATGTTAATAATCCATACATATGTGTTCTGCAAAGTCCTAATACTCAGCAATACTCCAAATACTCGGCACACCCCTATCAAAGACATACTGGGGAAGATTGTGCTAACAAGGCAGGTTTTTTTTAGAACAGGTGCACACAAACTGGAGGTCAGAGCAAATCCTAATATTAAAATACTGTATTGATGTAATAAATAAAAAAATCTAATATACAAAAAACTAAGTTTCTGTCCATCACAAAGGAAAGTTTGAATACATTGTTGATAACTACTACAGTACTGTACAAAGAGCACATTTTGACCACAGCTTCTAAAGTCCCAAAATCATGTGGAACTGGCTTATTTTTTGTATGTATTTCATTCAAGTTATTGTTTTATGATGTTTTACAGTTGGAACTGGCAGAGGGTGTTAAACTCCAGGCAAACACTATCAATCGACTGAGCAAAGAACCATCAAAGTGCATTTCTGTTTAAAACTACTAAAATAGTGGTTTCGTCAGATAGCATAGGCAGCAGCTCTATAGAGATGAGATGATGACTTGGAATTAAATAATAAAGTCATCAGATGAAACAAATTAATGTAATTTACACAACAACAAATATTTTATTAAAGTAAAGTAATGTGAATAATAATAGTTAATAATTAATAAGCAGCAATGGGCAGTCACTACCATTATAGTTCCATCATGGAACTTTTATTAATTGTTTTATTCTGTGTTGTTACAGCATTCAATCCTCATAATGTAGTGTACTTAATGTTTTCTTTTAAAGCTAAATCAAAATCCGTGATTGTTTTTTAATAATCGAACCGAAACAAACCTAATAAGTATTAATTGCTCATCACTAATGTTTATTAAAGTTGTTCTTTATAATGTTGAAATAAACACGTCTCCTACACCCCATATTACACAATTACAAACTGAAAATCTTTGTGTGTACATTGTACAGATAATTGGCTAGAGAGAGACTCCAAATACATTTGTACATATCCACTGTATATGGTCATGGCTAGAAGGGATCCCTCTTTTGTCAAATTAACGTCATAAGTAGCTTTTTTTTGCATTTGAACTCATCTTAACCTGCTAAGTGAATTCTCCTAACCTGATGCTTAAGTTCCCATAATGTGCTATGAAAAGTCAATTCTGACATTAATTTTACAAAAGCTGGTTCCCTGCTAGTCCCTTCTAGCCTGATTCAGTCATGTCTTTGGTCACATTCGCATGGATCAAACAAAAACACCTTAATGATTGGTTGAAAATAGAGCCTCCCACAATACAGGAAGAAGTTGGTGAAGAGCAACTGCAGAAACTTGCAGTCGACTGCAGCAAAGTTTATAGATATATTGAAAAGATACATTTCTCTCCGCCCTAACAATGGGATTCGTTGTACACAAAGTGGCACGCTGTCTAGCTCCCGCCGATACTGTCTTTGGGTTAAGGGCTTGTAAGTAAGCTTTTCACTGCAAGGTCTACACTCGTTGTATCTCATTATTGTAATCCTTTTCTGGATATTCAATGGGGGTTGTTGACATCAACCACCTATATTCAATGGAGAGAGACTGTAGAAAAGGCCCATGGAGTTGGTGGAATAATCCTTTAATTCATTGGCATTTACTCAGCTGGGCCAGGGGCGCTTTAATTAGATCAGGTGGAAATGTCAGACAGATCTCAACTCCATAAAAGGAGGAAATTGCCATCGCCTGATCTCGCTGCTTTCTCTCCCTTAACTCTATCTGATCCAGAAGTTCTGTGCGTCCATGAATCCACCACAGACTACTCAGTAAATATATCACTTTATGGTTAAAGGAATTCCTGCCTCAGTCTCATCCATTCCTCTGTCACCTGACACGTGACCACCTGTTCACCTTCACTGTCAGTCATCCTACCTGTCCAGCTACCCACACAGATTCCACTAATCTTTCAATGGTCCTTCGAGCCGGATGATGACTGAACCAAAGACAGGTGAAAAATAAATGGAGGCGGAGAGGGAAGAATTGTCTCCACTGGAAGGAAGAAGAGAGGAGGAGAGAACAGCTGAGGGAAAGGTCTTGGAACAAAGGAAACATCCAGGAGCTAAGCCTAAAGCAACAAAGGCTTCATCCTCAAGCACCAGCAGCACCAGAAGAACCAGGCAAGCACCTGGTTATCTTAAGGATTATGTGGTCGAGTTTCCGACATCAAAGGGCAAGCCCACCAGAGCTCAAAGAGTTGATGGATCAACTATACGTTTCAGCCACCAACCATCCCCTCTGAGCCAAGGACTGGAAACTGCTTTGGAGCAGGAAAGTGGTCTACATGAAGAACCTATGGAGGAGGTAACTCCCACTGCACAGGTCCACCAGCTTCCAGAGGCAGGCTCCGCCCACCCCTTAACTAATGGGAAATCGTCGAAGCACTCTAGACGGAGCGGGAGTTCGACCAGTGGATACCCCTTTGGAAGTGGCCATGGCAGCCACCATTCACTAGCCCTCAGCGATTCACAGACCGCTGTCCTACAAGAGAGGATGAAACTATTTAGCTTTGGAAGAAATTGAGCGTCAGATTGAGGAGGAACGACAGGCTGATGAACGATGTCACCAATTGGATGTGCAGGCCCGTAGAGCTCTACAGGAAAGGGAATTCATTGCCAAGGACCTGGCACAGCAGCGACGGCACCGTCAAGCCAGAAGGGAATTAGAGGAGGCACGGATGGTCTCATCCTTCCTGGAGAGGAACGAACAGGGAGTTGACCTGACCACCCCTCCACATGGACCTGAACTGTCTGCCTTTCTTTCCCAATCTGCCCCTCTGGTACAGCATGGCACACAGTCCCCGGAGGCTCCGGGGTCAACAGCCAACACGGAGCACGGGAGACAGGCTGCTCTGCCAACGCCCTCTATGCCAGTGACACAAGTTAGCATTCCTCCATCTGGACAAAGCATCACTCCTTCGCCTTTCTGCCAATTACCAACCAAGGCAAATCGTTCCTTTCGTCCAGGGCCAGGCCAGTCCTCAAACAACAGGTCGGAGGGCTCTCGCTCAATTCCGGCTGCCACAAATGGAGGGTCTGGGACAGTAGGGAACCGGCCCAATGAGGCCACAGTGGGCTCATCAGAAGTCCCGGGTTTATCCTTCACGCAACCAGAAGAGGAAGCCAACATTATGAAACTTCTAGTAGCCTCAGCCTATGGAATTCCCAGACCCAAACTGCCATATTTTGAAAACGGAAAGGAGAGTGAATTTGTCCTTTTGGAAATGGCATTGGAGAGTCTACTGGGTATTCACAGTCATCTGTCAGAACGCTACAAATACCAAGTACTAATGGATCATTTGCGGTTTCCCAGTGCATACAGGCTGGCCCAGTCCTTTATGCACTCCGCAACACCATACACTGCTGCTCTCCAGGCCCTGAAGGCGAGATATGGTGAGCCACGTCAGCTAGTCCAGAATGAACTAAACAACATCCTGAACACGTCTCCAATTAAAATGGGAGACCATGCTGCCTTCCAAGAATTCTCCCTGGCTGTCCAATCCCTGACCTCGATGCTCCAATCCGTTGAAGGAGAAGACGGGAACGAGCTGAAATGTGGCTCCCACGTGGACAGGCTTCTTAGCGAACTTCTAGTGTACCTCAGAGACAGTTTCATTGAACATTGTTTGAATAAGGGCATCCTGAAAGAGGGCTCAAGAAGCACCTATGCTCTCAGAGACCTGGCCGCATGGTTGGAGGTGAAGGCAAAGGCGAAGAGCATCGCTCACCAGGTCACAATCTCAGCAATAGCCACCGGGGGAAGGAAGGAGTTTGAACACCAGGAGGGACAGAAAATGCCAAATCCCACTACCATGTACTTAAATAGTGAGGCCGGGGAGGAACCCGGGAAGAAGACCCCTTTCAAGAGCAAGAACATCAAATTCCAGCCTTACTGCCCATATTGCAATAGTAAGGGGCACTTCCTTGGCTCATGCCCCAGAGTAAAAAAGCTCACTCAAACTCAATTGAAGGCCTGGATCACTTCAGGCGAGCGATGCTACAAGTGTGCCCATAGCCATAAGGCGGAGACCTGCACATTGAGGAAACCCTGCAACCACTGTAAAGAAATCCATCTCACCGTGTTGCATGATCTAATTCCCCAAGCACAGAAGGAGCAGAGTATGCTCATGGTAGGAGCTGCAAAGGAGCTGTACCTCGACCAGCAGAACCGGTCTCCAAGGGTCATGTTGAAAGTGGTCAAGGTCACTCTGCAAAGTGAAGGGAGAAGCATTGATACATTCGCCGTTCTAGATGATGGGTCAGAAATAACAATCATTCTCACGGCGGCCACCCGTCAGCTTAACCTGGAGGGGACCCCCGAGACCCTTAATCTCAGAACGGTGCGACATGATGTTATCCAAAAGAAAGGCTCTGATGTAACCTTTACCATTTCACCTTCAGGAAACAGGGACGTGGCCTATAACATCACCAATGCCTTCACGGCAGATGGCTTGAATCTCGCAGAGCACTCCTGCCCGGTAAGTGTTCTACAGAAACAATATCCTCATCTATGAGGATTGCCTCTTCCTAACCTGGCCAGAGTAGCACCACTTATCCTGATTGGGTCAGACCACCCACATCTCGTCACCCCGACTGAGCCTATACGAGCTGGACCAGAAGGAGGGCCCATTGCTGTCCATACATCCTTGGGTTGGGCTGTGCAAGGTCCACCCCATCTACTTCTCTCCACCCAAGCTGTACAGTCACAGCAAGTCCTCTTCACCAGAAGCAATACAGATGCAGCCACTGACCTCCTTCGGAATGTTGAGATGCTCTGGAAGATGGACACCTTCTCCAACCGGAAGCTACAGGAGGTCACTCGCTCGAAACATGACTCCTATGCATTAGACCTCCTGGAGAAGAGCACCACCACCACTGAAATGGATGGCGTTCGCAGGTATGCAACTCCACTGCTACGGGTGCCCAACCATCCTCCTCTGGCAACCACGACACGGGCTGTACTCCCACTACTGCGTGGAACGGAGCGACGCCTGGTGAAGAATAAGAAGTTCATAACCGAGAGATTCATAACCTTGTGAAGGCAGGCTACGTCACTGAAGTGACAGCTCATGAAGAGGGAAACGCACTCTGTGAATCCTGGTATCTCCCTCACCATGTTATCCAGCAACATGGTGGGAAGTATAGACTTGTCTTCAACTGTTCATTCCAAGCTGCTGGTCAAAGCCTGAATGACTGTCTACTCCCCGGACCAACCTTAGGTCCTTCCTTGCTCGGTGTCCTTCTCCGGTTCCGGCAACACTCTACAGCCATCAGTGGAGACATCAAAGCCATGTTTCATCAGATTCGTGTACTGCCTTCTGACACCACACTGCTCCGGTTCATATGGCGAGATATGGAACGAGATGCAGAGCCCACAATCTATGAATGGCAGGTACTCCCATTTGGCACCACCTGCAGTCCTTGCTGTGCCATATACGCTCTGCAGAGACACGCACGGGAGCATCCAGACAGTGACCCAGAAATATTGGATTCAGTGGAAAATGCCTTCTATGTGGATAACTGCTTACAGAGCATCCCATCCACGGCTGATGAAACCCCCACTCTGCGCACCATCTATCGGACCCTGGCCAGTCAATACGATCCCCTTGGGTATATCCTGCCATACACAACACGGGCCAAAGTCTTAGTCCAGGACCTGTGGCAGACCAAGAGGGACTGGGATGAACCAATCCACCCGGATGACCTAGTGGAACGATGGATCTGTTGGGAAACGGAGTTAACGGAGCTCTCTGATGTCCAAATGCCAAGATGTTATGTACCATCCTGTGCTGACCAACCGGGATCATGCCTGGAACTGCATGTGTTCTGTGACACTTCGGAGCGAGCTTATGGGGCGGTTTCCTATCTTAGAGTGGAGGATAAGGCAGGCCACACCCATGTCTCCTTTGTCATGGCCAGGTCCAGGGTCGCTCCCAAGAAGCAGTTGTCAATGCCTAGGCTGGAACTCAGTGCTGCCCTTTCCGGAGCCCAGTTGGCCTCTACCTTGCTCTACCTTGCGAGCTCACCTTGTCAATCCAAAGGGTCATCTACTGGAGTGATTCGACCACTGTTTTGACCTGGCTCAAGTCGGAGTCCTGCAGGTATAAGGTGTTCGTCGGAACTCGCATTGCGGAAATCCAAGACCTAACAGAAGTCCAGGACTGGAGGTATTGTTGATAGCATAAACAATCCTGCTGATGACATTACTAGAGGTAAAACCCTTCAGGAACTGGCTCAACCCCATCGCTGGAGCTTGGGACCTCCATTCTTGTCCCAACCAGAGAACAAGTGGCCGACAGCCCCCAGGCGTGTGGCCCCTCCGCAACCAACTGAAGCTCATGAGTTAAGGAAGTCCGCCCAATGCTACAGCATCTCTACGGAACCAACAACGGCTCTCCCTGACCTAACACAATCCCAAACACTGCCGGATCTGATCGCCGCCACAAACCAGACCTCAGATGGGGTGGCTTCTATACCCACCTCCCTCGCGGCAGAGACACTACTCCTCCAGCAAGCACAAGCAGTTAGCTTCCCTGAGGAGTTAAAAGCTCTGAAAGCCGGTAGGAAAGTGGCTAAGGACAGCCGTCTTCTCTCTCTTGCCCCAGAATATGATCCAATCCTTGGAGTGATCAGAGTCGGAGGGAGGCTGCGCCAAGCAGAGGTTTTGGACCCAGATGCTATCCACCCAATTATCCTTGACTCCAGACACCCTCTTACCAGGCTCCTCATCAAGAGTTATGATGAGAGGCTTCTCCACCCAGGGCCAGAGAGGGTCTATGGGGAGATGAGGTGGAATTACTGGATAATTGGAGGACGAGGAGCCATTCGTAAGCACCAATACGCCTGCGTAGAATGTCAGAGATGGCGGGCCGGAGCTACGGTGCCCAAAATGGCAGATTTACCCCATGCTCGCTTGCGCCTCCTTAAAACACCCTTCTGGTCAACAGGAGTAGATTGCTTTGGCCCCTTGATGATCAAGCTAGGTCGTCGTGTGGAAAAGCGCTGGGGCATTCTATTCAAGTGTTTGACAACCAGATGTGTCCACCTGGAACTACTGGAGAGTTTGCATACTGAAGCCTTCCTCATGGCCCTACGGCGGTTTATCTCCCGACCGGGGAAACTCTATGAGATCCTGGCTGACAGAGGTACGAACTTCAAGGCAGGAGAAGCCAGGTTGGAGGAAGCCTTCCAAGCCATGGAGCCCAGCCTCCAGAATCAGCTGATGCACCAACAAATCTCATTCTCAATCTCATTTTGGAGGAACATGGGAGCGAGAGATCAAATCTGTAAAGACGGCCTTACGAGTCATACAAGGGGACCAAACTGTCACTGAAACTGTCTTGAGGACCGTCCTGATAGAGGTGGAAGGGATTCTGAACTCCAAACCCTTGGGATATCTCTCTGCAGACATCGCTGACCCCGATCCGGTTACACCGAATATGCTCTTGATGGGACGCCGAGATGCGTCACTTACTCAAGCCATGTATGCTGATACCAACCTCGTAGGCAGACGCCGGTGGCGACACAGCCAAATCTTAGCTGACCATTTTTGGGCCCGATTCATTCGGGATTACCTACCAAGTCTACAGCACAGAGGGAAATGGCAGAGAGAAATGGCCAGCCTGGAAACTGGCCAATTAGTAATGATGGTGGACCCTCAGCTGCCTCGAGCCTCCTGGCCGGTGGGCCATTTAACTAAGACCATGCCAGGGACCGATGGTCGTGTTAGATCAGTGGAGATTCAGGTGAAGAACCGGACATATATCCGGCCAGTTGCCCGACTAATTCCTCTCCCTGAGATGACAGAGGACGGGGAGCAATGAGCCTTTTTTGAGGAGTGTGGAATTTAACAAATTTCCGGGGTGGCTGTAGAAAAGGCCCATGGAGTTGGTGGAATAATCCTTTAATTCATTGGCATTTACTCAGCTGGGCCAGGGGCGCTTTAATTAGGTCAGGTGGAAATGTCCGACAGATCTCAACTCCATAAAAGGAGGAAATTGCCATCGCCTGATCTCGCTGCTTTCTCTTCCTTAACTCCATCTGATCCAGAAGTTCTGTGCGTCCATGAATCCACCACAGACTACTCAGTAAATATACCACTTTATGGTTAAAGGAATTCCTGCCTCAGTCTCATCCATTCCTCTGTCACCTGACACGTGACCACCCGTTCACCTTCACTGTCAGTCATCCTACCTGTCCAGCTACCCACACAGATTCCACTAATCTATCAGAGACGCTATGCTACTAGCCACATGCCATGAATATGCATAGCCATCTCGAGACAACTCTGATAAAAACGTTATATCTAAAAGTTGCGTGTCCTACCTATATCAGCACACTCGTAACAACATAAAGCATTACGAAACTTCTATTCGATCAAATAAACCCCACGTAGCAAATAAGCCATTAATTTTATGTGGACCAAATTCAACACTCTTACATTGGCCTCCATACAAAAACCTCTCCCTTGGTGGGTGAACCAATGAAAAACGCCACCTGCTGGAGGGATACAGATTTTCCGCTGAGTCTTTTTTTTTTAAATGTATTTTTTGATAACAAATATCAACAAACAAAAGAGGAATAGTCACATGCAAACTAGCATACATACAAATGATTTATATTGCCAGGACTCCTCAACAAGCTAATCATATTCATTAATAATACAACAAGTTTTAATTGCCTTTTTGTTTTTCATTTTAGTTAAAGTGGTGCTATATTGTTTAAATTCATTTATAAAGTGAAAAAAAGTTAGGTTTTGAGTTAGACCATTTGCAAATATGAAATTTACCTAGTACTATTAGAAGTTAAATTAAATATTCTACATCTTTATCTATGTCAGAATTTCAGAAATAAATCATTATATCAAAACCGTTAAATAGTACAACCAGTCCTATTTTTTTCCTTTTTTTCCTTCCTTCCTTCCTTTACCTTGTTACTGATACAATATTTGTGAGCAATTTTCCATGCTTTCCCTCATTGTATATCACCATAGATATCTGACCAAAATAATCTTGCAGAGGGAATTGTAGTATCACAAACAATATTCCTAATCTGTTTATTACTACATTTATCTTTGATGTTAATATTGCCAATTAATATATTTTCATGTACATCGTAGTTACTTACATCAACCACAGAGGAATTTAAAAGAGATTACAACCCCCCTTGGAATCGTATCAAAAACAGTTGCATATTCTTTCAGTGTTATTGGAATTTTGAACTTATCAAGATTTCCCCATATGAGAGTAGATATACATCCTCGTTCAGTAACTGACCAAACAAAATATTTTGTTCTCAAACCAGTTATGAAAAAAAGAGACTTATTTTTAAATCATAAATCTTTGTTGTTCCATGTAGACTAACATCCAAGCTAAAATTGCCTGCTTATGGAATTTTTCCAACTTGACTGGGATTTTATCCACATCAAAATTACATCGAAGCAAAAATTCTAAACCACCAACAGAGTCAAATAAATACTTAGAGAAGACATTCCAAATACTGTTCTGGTTCTTAACATACTTCAGAATCCAATTTATTTTAAAATGATTATTTAGAGTATTGAAATCTAAAACCTCAAGACCTCCTTGTTCTTGGGTATTAGTGAGAATATATTTTCGTAGATAGTGAGGCTTGTTCCTCCAAATAAAATTATAAATAATCTTATTTAAATCCTTTACAATTTTAGGGGATAATTCAAGTGATAACGAGACATAAACTGATCTGGATAACCCTTCAGCTTTGGATAATAAAACCCGACCGTATAACGAAATATCTCTCATCAACCAGAGGTTCAATTTCTTCTTTGTTTTCTCAATGGAGTTAAAGTTCAATTCACTCCTTTGTCTTTCATCCTTGCATATAACAATTCCAATATAAGTAACCTTATCTTTAATTGGGATACCATATACTTCCTGTAAAACACAATCCTTGAGTGGAAATAAGACTGACTTACTGATATTCATTTTCAAACCCGAAACGAAGGAAAAGTCTTCAATACAGGAAACTGCTTTAGAAACCTCATTCCTGTCTCTTAAAAATATGGTGGTATCGTCAGCCAGTTGACAGTTTAAATTCATTGCCAAGTGCTGAAACAGCTTGAAAAGATCCTTTCTTGATACGTAGAGCCCTAATTTCAGTAACCAATAAAAAAAGGGCAGCCCTGCCTAATGCCACGGCCAATATCAAATCTTTGGGATGTCCCGTGAGCTAGTTTTACAGAGCTAGTACTGTACAACCACTATATAAAGTTTGGACTGCTTCCAGAAAATAGTCTCCAAACCCCCAAAAACATATTGCTTTGAACATAAACTCATAATCTACAGTGTCAAAAGCTTTATAAAAATCAACAAACATAAGAAAACTATCAAGGATGAGGTCATTATTGTCAATCATATCTAAGATAAACCTGATGTTATTACTAATGTGTCGACCATGCATAAAACCAGATTGTTCTTCATCCATTATATGATGCAAGCCTTGTTTCACCTTCTTAGCAAATACAAGGGCAAATAATTTCCCATCATTATTCAACAGGCTAATGGGTCTCCAGTTGTCTATATAAAGAGTATCCTTATTAAGTTTGGGAATCAAAGTAATTACACCTTGTTTTAAGGAAGCCGGTAACTCCCCATTTTCTATTGATTCTTGAAACATAGCAAGAATGAAAGGAATCAATTTATCATTGAATGCTTTATAAAACTTGCTTATTAAACCATTATTTCCAGGGGACCTATTTTCCTCAAAGCTACAGTCTTTTATCTCAATTGCAGATAACTCATCATCACAAAAATCCCTGAAATCATTATCTATCTTCTTAGCAAAGTTGGCTACATTGTCTAAGAAAATATCCATATTGGAAGTTGGCTGGGCTGATGTATACAGATTTTGATAAATCTGGGCAACATGCTGAGAGATTTATTTTGGATTTTCATTGGGAGTATTATTAATCATTAATTTAAATATGGAAGTCTTTTCGCCTGCCTTTTTTTCTAAATTAAAGAAATGTTTTGTATTTTTATCTCCCTCTTCCATCCATTTTCGTCTTGATCCTACAAACGCTCCCCGGGCCTTTTCCTCGTAGATACAGTCTAACTTTATTTGCAATGATGATAGCTCCAGTAATCCCTGATTAGTTAGTTCAGTTTTTTTAGTATAATCCATTTTTCCCTTTATGATGTCATTCTTTCTCTCTCTTGGCACAAGCAATTTCTTACCCCATTGAAATAGCCAAAAGCCTTGATCAAATTTCATTAGGTCCCAGTAACTTCCAAAAGTATTCAAAACACGGGCACAATTCCAGTATTTATCAATAATTCCTGCTACTTCCTTCTTAAATACTTCATTCTCTAGTAAAGTCTTGTTCATTTTCCAGTAACCTTAATGACAAACCATGGATATTTATCGTTATTGATATCCCTTTGTGGTCTGTTAAAATAGATGTTTCAATCGAGACTGTATCAAACCTGTAGGCCATATCTTCAGAAAACAATACGTGATTGTATAGATAAATCTTTGGTACTCCATGTAAACATAATCTTATCTGGGTTCTTATGTCTTCATATATCTAGAACACCTAACCTTAGACTTATATTCCTTATCTCACAAACATAATTCCTATCCTTAGGAGGCCATCTATCTAGATTATCATGTAATACTGTATTAAAATCTCCACCCAATATTACTTTGGCCAATGGAAATGTAGACATAATTTTACTTATTTTCCTCTCAATGTCTCGAAATAAAATACCTTCACTTGACTTGTTATTGGAAGCATAAGTATTTACAACAATGAATTGAATGTGGTTGACATCTACCAATAGATTAACCAATCTCCCTGTATTATCTGCTTCATGACTCAATATATGACCCTTAAAGTTGCCTTTTAAAATAGCGACACCTGCTGACCGATTAGTACCAAATGAAAACCAAATATCATTCCCCCATTGACACTTCCAAAACGCAGTATCTGTGGAACAGGCATTAGTTTCTTGAATGAAATAAAAGTTGGCACTCTTACCCTTACAGTAGAAAAATAAAGATTTCCTTTTCAAAATATTACGGATTCCCCTGGCATTAATAGAAAAACAGAAATGGACATTTACTATCACAGTGACTAGATGAAGAATATTAAAGTTGTATACGTTCACATGAACCAGGGTCTCACAAAAATAAAAGTTCTTACTAGTTGCAAATAAAAACAGTCCTTTGCACCACGCAAGTGGTTTACCTAAACTATATATATATATATATATATATATATATATATTTTTTTTTATACAATTGCAAATAACATTGTTCCATGGATTTGTAAATCAAATAGCCATCAAGCCAACATTAAATGACAGTGTGAATTTCCCTGTCATAAAATAATAATAATAATAATAATAATAAATTATATATATATATATATAAAAGGCTCACACAATACTCTTTCCTGAAGAAATATAACGTTTTATCAGATGCAAATAAAACTCAGTCCTGCACAACTCACTTGATAAATCCAGCAGTCAACAAACAAGGCGTCAGCGTGAAATCCCTTCCATTAACAAAAGCCTTGGCTCCCGCAAAGTATGCACTTTTCCCTTCCTTCCTGCTCTCTCAATCGTCGGCCACAGACAATTCCAAGCTTCTTTGTCAAATGCTGTCAGATCCTCCATGAACCTCAGGTTGTTCTTTTTAAATAATAATATTCTTTGTACTTTTCCATGTCATATCCCTCGCTGTCCTGGAGATGAATCTCATGTTCACTGGTCGTGGTGGCTGGTTGTTTTCCCCCATCTCTCAGCCTACCCAGGCGGTGCACTAGATCCAGAGAACCTGCAACAACATTTAGCTTCTCCTCCGGGACTATTGCCCTGCAAATATCCTTCAATCTTGCTTTGATGTTCTTGTCAGATTTTTCCATAAATTTGAAGACTCCATCTCCGACTATACCGGTCATTCTCGTTTACCTTTGACTCAATTTCAGTGAGTTTCTTCTCCTGCTTTGCAACCTGAATTTTCAATGTCGCGTTCTGCTGCTTCAGAGTTTTTACTTCCTAAGCACTGAAATCAGTCGCTATCTTCAGGTTAACGATGCTGATACTGTTCTTTTACACCAAATTCATGATGTCATCTGCGCTCTCTTTGATTTTAGCCGTGAGGATGCGGACGATGTTGTCCTGTAGCTGGCTCATTGATGGTTCACTTCTCAGCTTCTTTGGAAGTTGCCACTTGGTTGGGGTATTCGGGTATGAATCGCATTCACCCCCCTTTTTTACACTGCAAGCATATGAGTGAGTTTCAACAATGCCTCTTTTCTCCTTGGAAGTTTCCACATCCATTATCTCAGCAACAGTTTGGTCATGTCCTGATTACATGCTACTAGCTATGAAGATGTTAGCAGGCTAACTTAACTACACACGCTGAAACTTTTTGATAGCTAGCTTGTTCATTGGAAATTGTCAAAAATATATTTCAATGGTTTGATTAATTACAAAATTATTCAAAATATCTACATTGTATACATCTATATATCTACATTGTATGGTTAGAGTTCATTGTGAAAAACCAAACAAATTGCAACTGCAGTCTAAAACTATAAACTTTGTGAGAAAACCCTAAAATTGTTCCTCACCCACTCATGCCGCCATCTGAGTTGGGCCTCTCTCACTACAGTCAAAACATCATGACACCCCAATCACATGATCTAGGACTCATTGCATCTAAAAAAAGTGCTAAAATGTCACATTTTGCAATACAGCTTTTGTGAATTGGAAAATGAGACTATAGAGCATTTATTTTGAGATTGTTTACATAGCTAAATATTTTGGACAGATATGAAAATATATATTTGTGATAAAATGGGTAAACCTGTAAGCAATACCAAATTTGATGTTCCTTTTTATTTTACATACAAACAGTGACTGCCAATAGTGTAAATTTACTAATTTCATTGCGAAGTTCATGGGTAAACAACTATTTTCAATATTTTTATAATCGATTTACAACATTATATAACATCCCAAAAATATATAAATACCAAATTATCAAAGAAGTGTCTACAGTGTTTGTAAAAATGTAACTTGTCAAAAGCATAACTTTTTTTGTGTCTCTGGATTTATTTTATGTATTTTTTGTTATTTGTGATATCTGTATATTGTTTTGTACAATGTTCGCGCAATGCAATAAAAAAAATCAACTGATCACATTTTTGTGAAGTTCATGCAATCGACAAATAGGCGCACGTCGGCAATAGTACTGTTTGTCCCTCTTGATGCGCCGTAGCCTGTTTACACTTCCTCAAAATAGTCTGAATTCATTGTTTTTGTCTAGGAGGTTTTAGTCGCGCAATTTTACAACTAACCAAGATGTTTGGTGCAGTATTTCTCAAGTGAAAACATGTTCATGAAAACGAGTCTCTCCTTCAAATACAACAAACGTTTGGTTGAAGGAGCCCTCAAACTTCCGCTTGCTTGGAAAGAAAAATGGTGGCACAAACCATAGAAATTTAATGAATAGAAACGACATGGAACATCATGGGTACTCTTGCAATGGCTGCCTGGTATCGTGACGCAATAATTTACATGGTACTGGAGAATGTTAATTGAACTTATGCTAACTGATGTGGCTCCAGCAATGGAAAGTATTTTATTTTATGTCCGTTGAGCTGTTAAAACATATCACAGACCAAATTGATGGGTACACTTCCTGCTTTGCTACTATGGGTACGCTTGCAATGGCCGCCAGTCCACCCATTATGCATAATTCAATTGAATGGGGATAATCGTTCTATTCATTCTAGTGCTAGGGCAGGAACAGCCGGGAAAAAAACATTGCAGAAGACCAAAACGTCACAAAGTGTCGTGATAATATATGCAGGAACTGTTTCGGATGGGAAGCACGACCATGATAATTTAGCGAAACAGATGGAATGTGGAACACGGGCCTTTGAACATTGTCTTCATATGAATTTGCCTATTCTGAATCAGTCGGTCGCATAGAAAAATGATTTTCTAAATGCTCGAACAGTTCTTGAATCGAGTCTAGCAGGTAATCCATATTCATCCGCTTTAGATGCCTCACCAACCTCAGTCAATCAGCAACGGAGTACCCGGATGGAACTGTCATGGCCGCCATCGCTGAACTGCAAGGCTAAAGAGAAAAGGAAGGTAAATTAATCAACAGTAAACCCCTTTAACTGTAATTTTAGCAGTCAAGAATGTCTAATTTCTAGCCATATATTTCCATTATGAGGTGTTATTTCTCGAGTGGGTGTGGGCAAGCTCTATTTTGTATTCCAATAACCGTTTACACAAGTCGCAACGTAAAGTAATTATGTCAGTATCAAGGATGAAGTTGATTAGTAAAGTAACGTTAGCTGGAACAGTGGGAATTCGCAAGACAAACATTGTTTAATGCTTCCTTACACTGGTTTTGTATACGTCCACGTTTCTCAAAGTTAGATCTTGTAGAGGCTCTATAGATGGGTTGGTTGTTTAGCAACACAAATTAGATGCGCCCAACCCATGGGGCAAAACGGAGGTTGGCTTAGATTGTTGACAACGTGTAAACTATATTTTGTCTCCACGGTGTATTGAAAACATACATTTGCACAATGACCACTTGTTGTTTCTCAAATACATCGTCACAGTTGTTGATTAGCTAGCTATTGAACTAGAATTTTAGCCTTATTAGCATTGACATGAAATCAGTCAAAACAAGACATGTAATCAATTGCAATTTGAAACGAGCCACTTACGATATACCACATGGCAGTTTCTTGACATTGTGCTAGTAATCGAGCCATCCAGAATCACAACATGGAAGCGCGCACATCGTTGTTTGTGACATTGTCAGCCAACCCATCTGTAGGATAGCTTAGCCTCCTCGCGAACCAGGGCTGCGTTCAGTATGTTTTTACCTTCTGGGACGTTCAATTGAAGGAAAACGGTGCTATACTGAATGACAGACCAGTTGAAAAATGGGTAGGGGTTGGGGAAGATGTCACCATGGGGAAGATATCAGCACGATCACCAGTTCAAAACAACTGGGAATCTGGAACTCCTCTGACTTCAGTGGGTTCAAGACAACTAAGGGGGGGATCACTCACTTTATGGTTTGACCAAGTTTTTTTTCTCCCAAGTTCCCAGTTCTCTTGAAAGCTCCAACTGCCCTGTAAAATACCTCACTCATTGCCTCAAGCCACACACAAATGGGAGCAAAACGTTATTGAACACAGTTTGGAAAAACGTGTCGCTCACAACAAACCATTCCGCAAGGTAGTGTAAATCAGTGACTCCTCCTAATACGTCAAACCAATCAAATGCCTTGCTTGGCAGAGCTCCGAAGGTGCTCACCAGATTAGTGCCATATGAGAAACAGTGCTTGAGGACTAAAATGTCTACAAAACACTGGTAACAAAACATTTCAGTTCGTTTGCAGCACGCTGGATTTCACAACCTTTCTGCTATTTTGAGATGCGTTAAAGCTGCAGCAAGAGGGGAGAAATGGTCGACAATGCTGGCCATATCAATATTTTTTAATTTAGCCGTTTCTGAAGTGATATTTGGCTCTAAAGGCTAGCATCAGGGACAAGAAGTAGCTAGCCACAATGAGGTTCGTTTTGAAGTCAGCTAACCTTGTTAGCTACCTATGTATAACTAGCTAAAGTTACATTTCTGTCATGATTATAAAGCCAACAAAATGTTAATAAAAACAGCATATTATTAACATAAAAGGTTAGCTGTGTTAGCCCAGTCACTATCTTATCCAGGGTCAGTGATATGTAACGCAACCATTTACTGCCTATGGGAACAACTGCAGTAATTTAGCAAGTAACATTGCTGAATGAAATAAAATTAACCTCATAAAATGACACTTGTAATGCTCATCTCCTGTAGCCTAGTTGTCATCTTGTTATTTTCATACTGTAAATTACAAGGGTTGGATATGCACTAAGCTATTTTTTTGTCAGCACTAAAAAGGCGTGTATAAAATCTGGTATATTGTGATATGTGATTAATCAACATTGATACTAGTTCATTTGGAATAATAGTTTAACTCTTAAGGTGCACTATGCAGAAATCGCTCTGCCATTCCCTGGTTGCAAAAGTTAATGGTTTGCCTAATTTCAGTTTATGACAAAACAAGCAAGTATAGTGTACATTAGAGAATCATTGTACCATCTAAACTGCTGTGAAATGTATTTTCCATAACCAAAAAGTTGTTTCAGCTATTGTGAAGCTGGTGTACCAAACCGAAAGTAAAAGACACTAAAACTAAACTTAATCACGGGAAGCATAGAAATAATGCAAGTTACATATTGCAGCTTTAAAATAAGTTTAAACACTTAAAATACTAACACTTCACTTCAAAATGCGCAAATAACTTGTATGTCAGATTAGACATCTTCGTCTAAACAACAATAGATAAGTGTAGTAACAAGTAGGCTATTATGACTAAAGCGTCATTTCAGGTTAAAAAAACGACATACCAGCGGTGACCAACCTTGCGCCACAATCTACTGGGTGAGCAGACTTCTATTCCAGCCAAGCAATAGTAATCTTGATTGTCATCTCATTAGATTTGATAAATTAAATCAGGTGTGTTATTTGCTGGGCTGAAACAGGCCTCCAATTGTAATGGGTTTATACATTGTGATGTTTAACTGTATTTTTGTAGACAACAATTGCTGAAAGATGGGCTTACACGTATAACCCATGGCATATAGCTCCCGAGTGGTGCAGCAGTTTAAGACACTGCCTCTTAGTGCTCGAGGCGTCACTACAGACCCTGGTTCGATCCTGGGAGTCCTATAGGGCGGCGCATAATTGGCCCAGCGTCGTTAGGGTTTGGCTGTGGTAGGCCTTCATTGTAAATAAGAATTTGTTCTTTACTGACTTGCTAGTAAAATGAATACAAATTATAATAAATATAGGATACACCTGTCTCTTGGGACATCTCATCTGAAAACAGGCTTTCACAGCTTTCCATATCTGGGGACAGAAAACATCACAAAGAAACAGGCTTCATTACACTCAAATTAGACTGCACTAAATATTATGTTGCGGTTATCGCTCAGTCCTCAGTTTTCCCTTCCAGGGACTGGCACTGGAGAATCTTTTCACGATGTCCTCCCAGAAAATGACCTGCCCTATCCAGTACGGTAGCCTACACTCTCCCTTTACTGAAAGCTGGAGCTGCAAATACTTCCTTATTTTTATTTGTTTCGTTTTTCTTTTAAACCTTTTTTAACTAGGCTGCTTCCATGGCTGTTATCTACAAATGCATTTGGAGACTTTTTAATTTACAATGATAGCTAGCTAATAGGACATTTGCTACCTGATGACATTTAATTCACTTAGCTAAACGGTGTACAGTTAGCTTTTTGCAAAATAGTGGGCATTCTTCACTGTTTTTGGTGGTTGCAAAGCACAGCCATCTGGACGAATGCAGACAATGAAAAAAGTTGGTTTGTCACCAGAGCGGTTTAGAATGTGTTGTGACGTTTGACTTTATCAGCAGGGCCTAAAATTCACTTTTTGTTTCACCAGCCACAGTGGCAGGTAGATGAGAAAAATCTACCAGCAAAAATATTTTTTCACCATAAATGCATAAAAAGAAACTGGCCATGCTTTTTAATGTTTCCAAAACATTAAATGTATTAGTAAGAAGTAATGTGGTATATTGCTCAATTTCATTTTTTCTTTTTACCAAAGTATCACATGAGACAAGAAGGTTCAGTGTACGTGTGAGAGACATGTCTCTTTGCTATCAGTTGAAGCAACAGATTCAAAATAACATTGAAAAACAACCTAGCTTGTGAACAAAACCTTGTAAATAGCTAAGAAACATTGACAGTCTCACTTTGCTGACTTTAGTCAATTAGACCAACTTTTATGCCTGTGCCTCCAAAAATGTATCTATCAGTGCTTCACTCAGTGCGCAAAGCTGTTGATGCGCAAGGTGGATGTACAATTTGAATTTCTTTGTGCCATGAGCAGCTATGAAACAAAACAACAGAAATACTTTGAAAACAGCTACTTCAGCATTTTTCTGCTACAAAGTTCTGTTTACCAGCGTAGTCAACTTTTTAAGTTTCAATAAATATATATTGTAGACTGTCTGCCACACTTGATATCTTGAAAACTAACACTTGACACTGGGCAACAACTACCCAGACAGAAAACAGTGAAGTACATAACATATACAGCACCCCTTCTACGTGCGTGTGGGGAGAGGATTTTTTACATGTAACATCCAATCAAAATCTTGCTGCTGGGAGCCAGCACACCATTCAAACCATTTATGCGTTATACAATTCTCCAGACCTCCAAGGGAGGCATCGCAACTTGAGACTAAGACTCAGGACTGTCCCAGAGGAAAAATAATAATAAAAAATACAAATTCAAATCTTGGTTGACCAAGAGTTGTCTTCTTCGACCAATCGTTTGGTTGAAATTTTTAAACTTATTTTTCCATATATAGGATGTCTGTGTTTTAATCAGATCAAGTATTTTCACTGAGCTTGTCTGATGGTTTAAGCGCACTCTGAGTAAATAATTAAGACGCATTACTAGAGGTAGTCCGACTGCAATTGATTTGTTTGTTTTGGTCGGACTTGTATATAATTGTTTTCTTCTTCGAATAAGTCACAGAACATCAAGTGTTTCACGGTCCTTGTTGCTGAAACTGCAACGTAATTACAGCCATTTCTGACTGAAAATATCTGATACCGAAATCCCTAATTTGTTTAGGAAAAACATTCTCTATTCCCTTAAGCATTGCTCTTTACGTGACACATGTATGCGTCGCAAGCATGTGACCAATAGAGCCTGACCTATAGCATATCATAATCGCATCAAAATGGTTAAAACAAACTCAACACCGTAACACATGTGATAGTGAAATGGATGGAGGGAACATGAGAAGCTCGAAACGGGGGAATGTTTATTTATTGTTTGCTCAGGAAGTAAAGGGGAAGTCAGATGTGTGGAATAAATTTGACGACTTGTGGAAAATACTGGAGATCAAGATTGCGTGTGTGTGTGTGTGCCAAACAGGCGCTGTTAGACTACACAATTTTTTTTCTGACCGTTTGGAGCATTGTCAACACAAAATAAATTATAAAGGTACCAGAGAGTCTGTTGTAATGTTTTGTTTCTTGTAACGCTTTAAAAACAATATTGTGCAATTGCAGAAATTGAATGGTTTAAGAATTATTCAAGGCTCGCTTTATTTTGTACTGAACAAAATATAAACGCAACATATGAAGTGTTGGTTCCATGAGCTGAAATAAAATATCCCAGAAATGTTCCAAAAGGCACAACAAGCTTATTTCTCAAGTTGTGCACATATTTGTTTGTCTCTGTTAGTAAGCATTTCTCCTTTGCCAAGATAATCCATCCACCTGACAGGTGTAGCATATCCAGAAGTTGAATAAAACAGCATGATCGTTACACAGGTGTACCTTGTACTAGGGACAATAATCAGCCACTTTAAAATGTGCAGTTTTGTCACACAACAATGCCACAGATGTCTCAAGTTGAGGGAGCGTGCAATTGGAGTGCTGATTGTAGGAAAGTCCACGAGAGTTATTGCTAGAGAGTTGGATGTTATCCTTTCTAGCGCAGGCGTTCCGCTGAAAAGGCAGTGCGCCAAATTCATTTTTTTTTTGAAATATGTAACTTTCACACATCAAGTCCAATAACATGAAGTTTTTAATTTGCTGTAATCTACCTATCGTGTCCGATTTGAAAAATGCTTTACAGCGAAAGCACAACATATGATTATGTTAGATCAACGCCAAGTAAAAAAAATAAATTTTTCCAGCCAAAGATAGGAGTCACAAAAAGCAGAAATAGATAAAATTAATCACTAACCTTTGATCTTCATCCGATGACACTTATAGGACATCTTACACAATACATGTATGTTTTGTTCGATAATATGCATATTTATATCCAAAAATCTCAGTTTACATTGGCGCATTACGTGCAGTAATGTTTTAATTCCAAAACATCCAGTGATTCTGCAGAAATACTCAAAATAAACGTTGATAAAAGATACAAGTGTTATTCACAGATTAAAGAGAGACTTCTCCTTAATGCAACCGCTGTGTCAGATTTCAAAAATACTTTACGGATAAAGCATAATCTGAGAACGGCGCTCAGAACGGCGCTCATTACATGAGCCCAATCCAGCCAGAGAAATATCCAACAGAAGTTAGAAATAACACTAAATATTAACATACCTTTGATGATCTTAATCAGAAGGCACTCCCAGGAATCCCAGATTGACAATAAATGACTGATTTGTTCCATAAATTCCATCATTTATGTCAAATAGCCACGTGTTGTTATCGTGTTCAGCCCAGTAATCCATCTTCATGATGCGTGAGCACTTCGTCCAGACAAAAACTCGGAAAGTTCCGTTACAGGTCGTAGAAACAAGTCAAAAGATGTATGGAATCAATCTTTAGGATGTTTAACATAAAACGTCAATAATGTTCCAACTGGAGAATTCCTATGTCTGAAGAGAAGCACTGGAACGAGAGCTAACTCTGTCGGGAGCGTGCATCACGAGCCTGAGCCACTGCCAGACCACTGACTCAAACAGGTCTCATAAGCCCCTCCTTTATAGCAGCGTCCTGAAACAAGTTTCTAAAGACGGTTGACATCTAGTGGAAGCTGTAGGAAGTGCAACTTGACTCCATAGACACTGTTTATTTGGTAGGCCAAGCTTTGAAAAACTTCAAACCTCAGATTTCCCACTTCCTGGTTGGATTTTTCTCCGGTTTTCGCCTGCCATATGAGTTCTGTTACACTCAGACATCATTCAAACAGTTTTAGAAACTTCAGAGTGTTTTCTATCCAATAGTAATAATAATATGCATATATTAGCATCTGGGACAGAGTAGGAGGCATTTCACTCTGGGCACGCTATTCATCCAAAAGTGAAAATGCTGCCCCATCCTACAAAGTGACACAAATTGTAAAAATACATATTTGACATCCATTCAGGAAATGCAATAAGTGTTAGATCGAGAAAGATTCAGAGAGAAATCTCATAATGCTCCCACGCAAAGTAGGCTATTTTGTTGATAATGATTCTTCTGTAACAATGTAAAAATAAAAATAAACTCGTGATTTTGATGAAATGTAGATAACCTCTCAAGTACAGACTAGGCCTGACACAAAATGTAGAAATAGTAGCCTACTTTGACAACAATTCAGTGAATTGGATGTGGTGGCAGACAGGTTGGTTTTTAACACCAACCTATCTGGAGAAAAAAAAACAGACTCCTACCACTTTTTTAAAAAACAACTCCAAACCCCCTACCACTGTTACTTTAGGCCCAGGCTGTGTGGTACAAGGGTGGATGGTGGGACTTGGGGCAGACGCACTCCTCAATAAAGTGGTGTTTGAATGAATGCTTACGAGCCTGCTGCTGCCTACCACCCCTCAGTCAGACTGCTCTATCAAAACAGACTTAATTATAATATAATAACACACAGAAAGACGAGCCTTAGGTCATATGGTAAAATCCGGAAACTATCATTTCGAAAACAAAACGTTTATACTTTCAGTGAAATATGGCACTGTTCTGTATTTGATCTAATGGGTGGCATCCATAAGTCTAAATATTGCTGTTACATTGCACAAAGCGGTCTTCTGGTCAGTCTCTGGAGACGGGCACATCGCTCCCTAGCATACTACTCGCCAATGTCCAGTCTCTTGACAACAAGGTTAATGAAATCCGAGCAAGGGTAGCATTCCAGAGAGACATAAGAGACTGTAATGTTCTTTGCTTCACGGAAACATGGCTCACTCGAGACACGCTATCGGAGTCAGTACAGCCAGCTGGTTTCTTCATGCATTGCGCCAACAGAAACAAGCATCTTTCTGGTAAGAAGAGGGGCGGGGGGGTATGCCTTATGATTAACGAGATGTGGTGTGATCATAACAACATACAGGAACTCAAGTCCTTCTGTTCACCTGATTTAGAATTCCTCACAATCAAATGTCGACCGCATTATCTACCAAGAGAATTCTCTTCGATTATAATCACAGCTGTATATATTCCCCCCCCAAGCAGACACATCGATGGCCCTGAACAAACTTGATTTGACGATGTAAACTGGAAACCACATCCTGAGGCTGCAGTCATTGTAGCTGGGGATTTTAATCTGAAAAAGAGACTCCCTAAATTCTATCAGCATATCGATTGTGCTACCAGGGCTGGTGTAACCCTGGATCATTGTTATTCTAACTTCCGTGACGCATAAGGCCCTCCCTCGCCCTCCTTTTGGAAAAGCTGACCACGACTCCATTTTGTTGCTCCCAGCCTATAAACAACAACATTGACGAATACGCTGATTCGGTGAGCGAGTTTATTAGCAAGTGCATCGGCGATGTCGTACCCACAGCAACTATTAAAACATTCCCAAACCAGAAACCGTGGATTGATGGCAGCATTCGCGCAAAACTGAAAGCGCGAACCACTGCTTTTAACCAGGACAAGGTGACCGGAAACTTGACCAAATACAAACAGTGTAGCTATTCTGTAGGCCGTATCGCCTACAGAATAGCAGTGTAGCCTCACTGTAGGCCGTCTCGCCATTGTTGGTAATCAAGCCTACCACTGTAGTGTCGCCTGCAAACTTGATGATTTAGTCGGAGGGGTGCATAGCAACGGAGTCGTGGGTGAACAGGGAGTACAGGAGAGGGCTGAGAATGCACCCTTGTGGGGCCCCAGTGTTGAGGATTAGTGGGGTGGAGATGTTGTTTTCTACCTTCACCCAGTTGCACAGGGTGGGCTCAACACCCAGGGACTCAAGCTTGATGAGTTTGGAGGGTACTATGGTGTTGAATGCTGAGCTATATTCAATGAACACCATTCTGACTTAGGTATTCCTCTTGTCCAGATGAGATGATGCAATTGCCATCACACTGCCATATCTGTGAACATACTGGGGAGGTAAGCAAATTTGAGTGGGTCTTGGGTGACTGGGTAGGGTGGAGGTGATATGATCCTTGACTAGTCTCTCAAAGCACTTCATGATGACCGAAGCGAGTGTCAGTTACCTTGGCTTTCTTGGGAACAGGAACAATGGGGGCCATCTTGAAACATGTGGGGACAGCAGACTTGGATAAGAATTGAATATGCCTGTAAACACACCAGGCAGCTGGTCTGCACATGTTCTGAGGACACGGCTAGGGATGACATCTGGGCCAGCAGCCTTGCGAGTGATAGCACATTTAAATGTTTTCCTCAGGTTGGCTGCGGTGAAGGAGAGCCCACCGGCTTTGGTAGCTGTCCGTGTCCGTAGCGCTGTATTGTCCTCAAAGCGAGCAAGTTGTTTAATTTGTCTGGGAGCAAGACGTCAATGTCCGCGACGGGACTGGTTTCTTTTTATAATCCGAGATTGTCTGTAAACCCGGCCACATACGTCTCGTGTTTGAGCTGTTGAATTGCGACTACTTTCCCTATACTGACGCTTTGCTTGTTTGATTGCTTTGTGGAGGGAATAGCTGCACTGTTTGTATTCGGCCATGTATCCAGTCTCCTTGCCATGATTAAAAGCGGTGGTTCGCACTTTTAGTTTTGCGCGAATGCTGCCAACACGGCTGTGTCTAATCGAAGAGAGTTCTCTTGGAAGATAATGCAGTTGGTATTTGATAGTAAGCAATTCTAGGTCAGGTGAACAAAAGGACTTGAGTTCCTTTATGATGTTGTGATTACACCACGAAATTAAAAATTTGATTAATATTCACTTTGTAGACTCTACATTTCTTATGGGCAGGTGGGACGGTAGCGTCCCACCTGGCCAACATCCTGTGAAATTGCAGAGCGCGGAATTCAAACTACAGTATTATAAATATTTAACTTTCATAAAATCACAAGTGTAATACAACAAAATAAAGCTAACTTCTTGTTAATCCAGCCGCTGTGTCAGATTTCAAAAAGGCTTTACGGCAAAAGCACGCCATGCAATTATCTGAGGACAGCGCCCCGCATACAAACACATGAAAAACATATTTCAACCAGGGAGGTGCGACAAGAAAGTCAGAAATAGCGATATAAAAAATGCCTTACCTTTGTTGATAGTCTTCTGTTGGCACTCCAAAAGTTCCCAGTTACATCACAAATGGTCCTTTTGTTCGATAATGTCCTTCTTTATATCCATAGAAACTCTGTTTAGCTGGCGCGCTTCAGTCAATAATCCACCCAGTTTCCCTCCATCAAAATGCATACAAAATGAATCCCAAACGTTTCTAATAAAGTTTTCCAAACAAGTCAAACAACGTTTATAATCAAACCTTAGGTAAATCAAATCAAATCAAATTTTATTTGTCACATACACATGGTTAGCAGATGTTAATGCGAGTGTAGCGAAATGCTTGTGCTTCTAGTTCCGACAATGCAGTAATAACGAGCAAGTAATCTAACTAACAATTCCAAAAAAAACTGTCATACACAGTGTAAGGGGATAAAGAATATGTACATAAGGATATATGAATGAGTGATGGTACAGAGCAGCATAGGCAAGATACAGTAGATGATATCGAGTACAGTATATACATATGAGATGAGTATGTAAACAAAGTGGCATAGTTAAAGTGGCTAGTGATACATGTATTACATAAGGATGCAGTCGATGATATAGAGTACACTATCAACGTATGCATATGAGATGAACAATGTAGGGTAAGTAACATTATATAAGGTAGCATTGTTTAAAGTGGCTAGTGATATATTTACATCATTTCCCATCAATTCCCATGATTAAAGTGGCTGGAGTAGAGTCAGTGTCATTGACAGTGTGTTGGCAGTAGCCACTCAATGTTAGTGGTGGCTGTTTAACAGTCTGATGGCCTTGAGATAGAAGCTGTTTTTCAGTCTCTCGGTCCCAGCTTTGATGCACCTGTACTGACCTCGCCTTCTGGATGGCAGCGGGGTGAACAGGCAGTGGCTCGGGTGGTTGATGTCCTTGATGATCTTTATGGCCTTCCTGTAGCATCGGGTGGTGTAGGTGTCCTGGAGGGCAGGTAGTTTGCCCCCGGTGATGCGTTGTGCAGACCTCACTACCCTCTGGAGAGCCTTACGGTTGAGGGCGGTGCAGTTGCCATACCAGGCGGTGATACAGCCCGCCAGGATGCTCTCGATTGTGCATCTGTAGAAGTTTGTGAGTGCTTTTGGTGACAAGCCAAATTTCTTCAGCCTCCTGAGGTTGAAGAGGCGCTGCTGCGCCTTCCTCACGATGCTGTCTGTGTGAGTGGACCAATTCAGTTTGTCTGTGATGTGTATGCCGAGGAACTTAAAACTTGCTACCCTCTCCACTACTGTTCCATCGATGTGGATGGGGGGGTGTTCCCTCTGCTGTTTCCTGAAGTCCACAATCATCTTCTTAGTTTTGTTGACGTTGAGTGTGAGGTTATTTTCCTGACACCACAATAGGTACTCTATTACTTAAATAAACGATCAAATTTAAGACTGAGAATCGTTGTCTTTACCGGAGAAAAATACCAAAGAACGCGCTCTCTTCCACGCGCTTGGAAACACTACAGCCAAAATGGGAGCCACTTTGAAAAACTTCAATTTCTGGCTCATTTGTTCAAAAACCAGCCTGAAACTGTTTCTAAAGACATCTACTGGAAGCCCTAGGAACTGCAATCTGGGAGGGGGGTTTGTCCTCAGGGTTTCGCCTGCCATATCAGTTCTGTTATACTCAGACAATTTTAACAGTTTTACAAACTTTTGTGTTTTATATGCATATCCTAGCTTCTGGGCCTGAGTAACAGGCAATTTACTTTGGGCATACTTTTCATCCAGACGTCAAAATACTGCCCCCTACTCAGGAGAGGTTAAGAACATGACAATATTAGAGTAAGTGAGCACAACAGTCAGAATGCATTCCATCACAGCGTTGCCCCTGTCTATAGTTTACTTACGTTCAAAGAGGTACAGTTAAAGGCAAAATTCCACCCCAAAAATATATATTTTATTCATTAATTTCATTAGTCCATGGTTGAAATAGCCCCAAAATGTTTTACATGTCAGTTTAAGATGTATTACTCTCAAAATACAGAAATGGAGCCAGGTATGATGAATAATGAATCATATGATCCAAAAATGTATCATACTGGCTGTATTTCTGGGCATGATTTGAAAGCTTGCTTTATTGCCAACATGAGTTAAGCCATACAATATCATCTTAGTATTAGACATTCACAAAAACGGATCATATTTTGTTGCATTTAGAAAGGAGTAACGAGTGCATTCAGGTGCGTGTGTCTCTGTGAATTTTCTTCACAATCAACAAACAGGCTCATTCTGTTCAGAACAACCCAAGGTATGATGCCATGTCATCTTGTAACTGTACATCAACATAGTGATCATAAACGTAGACACTGTATATTACATGAGTTTGATTTGGAAATGTGCAGTGCAATATCTCATCTTTCAAAATACATAATTTAAAATGACTATGTTGTTTCCCTCACTCGAACAGCAAAACATTTGCTAAAGTTCCCCAATTACCGGGGAGGATGGGGGCAACTTCTTAAGTTCAGAAAGGCCATCAGTCAAAACCCATACAGCGCTGTAAAGCGCAGAGCCAGAGTTCTGACGTCATGTATAGCATATTACTGTACAGCCACTACGTTCAAATATAGGCACTTATTATTGCCCAAATCCGCCATTTTCAATCCTTAGAGTATTCAGACCCCTTGACTTTTTCCAAATTTTGTTACATTAAAGCCTTATTCTAACACCCCATAAACAGTTTTTTAGAAATCTGTGCAAATGTATAAATAATAAACTTAAATACCTTATTTTCATAAGTATTCAGACCCTTTGCTATGAGACTCGAAATTGAGCTCAGGTGGATTATTTTTTCCATTGCTCATCCTTGATGTTTCTGCAACTTGATTGGAGTCCACCAGTGGTAAATTCCATTGATTTGACATGATTTGGAAAGGCACACACCTGTCTATATAAGGTCCCACAGTTGACAATGCATGTCTTAGCAAAAGCCAAGCCATGAGGTCGAAGGAATAGATCTGGGGAAGGGTACCAAAACATTTCTGCAGTATTGAAGGTCCCCAATAACGCAGTGGCCTCCATAATTCTTAAATGGACGAAGTTTGGAACCACCAAGACTCTTCTTAGAGCTCGCTGCCTGGCCAAACTGAGCAATCGGGGGAGAAGGGCCTTTGTCAAGGAGGTGATCAAGAACCTGATGGTCACTCTGACAGAGATCCAGAATTCCTCTTTGGAGATGGGAGAACCTTCCAGAAGGACAACCATCTCACTCCATCAATCAGGCATTTATAGTAGAGTGGCCAGACAGAAGCCACCCCTCAGTAAAAGGCACGTCAGCCTGATTGGAGTTTGCCAAAAGGCACCTAAAGGACTCTGACCATGAGAAACAATCTTCTCTGGTCTGATGAATCCAAGATTGAAGTCTTTGGCCTGAATGCCAAGCGTCACGTCTGGAGGAAACCTGGCACCACCCCTACGGTGAAGCATGCTGCTGGTAGCATTATGTTGTGGGGATGTTTTTCAGCATCAGGGACTGGGAGACTAGTCAGGATTGAGGGAAAGAATAACGGAGCAAAGTACAGAGATCCTTTTTTAAATTCATTTGTTTAACCATCTTTTAAATGCAAGAGAGGCCCAGGCACAATTTAAATGTTGGACACTAGATGGCAGCAGTGTATGTGCAAAGTTTTAGACTGGTCCAATGAACCATTGCATATCTGTTCAAAATGTTGTATCAAGACTGCCCAAATGTGCCTAATTGGTTTATTAATACATTTTCAAATTTGTAATTGTGCCCTCTCCTCAAACAATAGCATGGTATTATTTCAGTGTAATAGCTACTGTAAATTGGACAGTGCAGTTAGATTAACAATAATTTAAGCTTTCTACCCATATCAGATATGTCTACGTCCTGGGATTTTTTTGTTACTTACAAACTCATGCTAAGTACTGTCTTAGCGTGACAATCATTAAATGTGAAGCATGTTATTATTATCAAATCAATTCTCTATGGAAATATTCCTTACGTGATTAAGCTATTTATGTAAATTATAATTAACTGGGAAGTCAGGGCACCACGGGAAAATGTTTTTAAAGAGTCTATTTCCCAAATTAACTCTTCAGATATTTTCATACCTTATCGATTACAGATTTATATTAATATATTATTACCGCATCAGTCTCATTCCTGATCGTCGCAAACCCTTGGATATCTGCACGAACCCTAGCATAAATTATGAATCAGCAATATACAAATTGGCTTAATTATTTATTTACTAACTAACTAATCAATTGCGTAAACAAATCAAATTTATTTATATAGCCCTTCGTACATCAGCTGATATCTCAAAGTGCTGTACAGAAACCCAGCCTAAAACCCCAAACACCAAGCAATGCAGGTGTAGAAGCACGGTGGCTAGGAAAAACTCCCTAGAAAGGCCAAAACCTTGGAAGAAACCTAGAGAGGAACCAGGCTATGTGGGGTGGCCAGTCCTCTTCTGGCTGTGCCGGGTGGAGATTATAACGGAACATGGCCAAGATGTTCAAATGTTCATAAATGACCAGCATGGTCGTATAATAATAAGGCAGAACAGTTGAAACTGGAGCAGCAGCACGGTCAGATGGACTGGGGACAGCAAGGAGTCATCATGTCAGATAGTCCTGGGGCATGGTCCTAGGGCTGGTCCTCCGAGAGAGAGAAAAAAAAGAGAGAATTAGAGAGAGCATATGTGGGGTGGCCAGTCCTCTTCTGGCTGTGCCGGGTGGAGATTATAACAGAACATGGCCAAGATGTTCAAATGTTCATAAATGATCAGCATGTTCGAATAATAAGAAGGCAGAACAGTTGAAACTGGAGCAGCAGCACGGCCAGGTGGACTGGGGACAGCAAGGAGTCATCATGTCAGGTAATCCTGGGGCATGGTCCTAGGGCTCAGGTCCTCCAAGAGAGAGAAGGAGAGAATTAGAGAACGCACACTTAGATTCACACAGGACACCGAATAGGACAGGAGAAGTACTCCAGATATAACAAACTGACCCTAGCCCCCCGACACAAACTACTGCAGCATAAATACTGGAGGCTGAGACAGGAGGGGTCAGGAGACACTGTGGACTCATCCGAGGACACCCCCGGACAGGGCCAAACAGGAAGGATATAACCCCACCCACTTTGCCAAAGCACAGCCCCCACACAACTAGAGGGATATCTTCAACCACCAACTTACCATCCTGAGACATGGCCGAGTATAGCCCACAAAGATCTCCGCCATGGCACAACCCAAGGGGGGCCGCCAACCCAGACAGGATGACCACATCAGTGAATCAACCCACTCAGGTGACGCACCCCTTCCAGGGATGGCATGAGAGAGCCCCAGTAAGCCAGTGACTCAGCCCCTGTAATAGGGTTAGAGGCAGAGAATCCCAGTGGAAAGAGGGGAACCGGCCAGGCAGAGACAGCAAGGGCGGTTCGTTGCTCCAGAGCCTTTCTGTTCACCTTCCCACTCCTGGGCCAGACTACACTCAATCATATGACCCACTGAAGAGATGAGTCTTCAGTAAAGACTTAAAGGTTGAGACCGAGTTTGCGTCTCTGACATGGGTAGGCAGACCGTTCCATAAAAATGGAGCTCTATAGGAGAAAGCCCTGCCTCCAGCTGTTTGCTTAGAAATTCTAGGGACAATTAGGAGGCCTGTGTCTTGTGACCGTAGCGTACGTGTAGGTATGTACGGCAGGACCAAATCAGAGAGATGGGTAGGAGCAAGCCCATGTAATGCTTTGTAGGTTAGCAGTAAAACCTTGAAATCAGCCCTTGCTTTGACAGGAAGCCAGTGTAGAGAGGCTAGCACTGGAGTAATATGATCACATTTTTTGGTTCAAGTCAGGATTCTAGCAGCCGTATTTAGCACCAACTGAAGTTTATTTAGTGCTTTATCCGGGTAGCCGGAAAGTAGATCATTGCAGTAGTCTAACCTAGAAGTGACAAAAGCATGGATTAATTTTTCTGCATCATTTTTGGACAGAAAGTTTCTGATTTTTGCAATGTTACATAGATGGAAAAAAGCTGTCCTTGAAATGGTCTTGATATGTTCTTCAAAAGAGAGATCAGGGTCCAGAGTAACGCCGAGGTCCTTCACAGTTTTATTTGAGACGACTGTACAACCATTAAGATTAATTGTCAGATTCAACAGAAGATCTCTTTGTTTCTTGGGACCTAGAACAAGCATCTCTGTTTTGTCCGAGTTTAAAAGTAGAAAGTTTGCAGCCATCCACTTCCTTATGTCTGAAACACATGCTTCTAGCAAGGGCAATTTTGGGGCTTCACCATGTTTCATTGAAATGTACAGCTGTGTGTCATCCGCATAGCAGTGAAAGTTAACATTATGTTTTCGAATAACATCCCCAAGAGCTAAAATATATAGTGAAAACAATAGTGGTCCTAAAACGGAACCTTGAGGAACACGTTGATTTGTCAGAGGACAAACCATTCAGAGACAAACTGATATCTTTCCGACAGATAAGATCTAAACCAGTCCAGAACTTGTCGGTGTAGACCAATTTGGGTTTCCCATCTCTCCAAAAGAATGTGGTGATCGATGGTATCAAAAGCAGCACTAAGGTCTAGGAGCACGAGGACAGATGCAGAGCCTCGGTCCGATGCCATTAAAATGTCATTTACCACCTTCACAAGTGCCGCCTCAGTGCTATGATGGGGTCTAAAACCAGACTGAAGCATTTCGTATACATTGTTTGTCTTCAGGAAGGCAGTAAGTTGCTGCGCAACAGCCTTTTCTAAAATTTTTGAGAGGAATGGAAGATTTGATATAGGCCAATAGTTTTTTATATTTTCTGGGTCAAGGTTTGACTTTTTCAAGAGAGGCTTTATTACTGCCACTTTTAGTGAGTTTGGTACACATCCGGTGGATAGAGAGCCGTTTATTATGTTCAACATAGGAGGGCCAAGCACAGGAAGCAGCTCTTTCAGTAGTTTAGTTGGGATAGGGTCCAGTATGCAGCTTGAAGGTTTAGAGGCCATGATTATTTTCATCATTGTGTCAAGAGATATAGTACTAAAACACTTGAGCGTCTCTCTTGATCCTAGGTCCTGGCAGAGTTGTGCAGACTCAGGACAACTGAGCTTCGAAGGAATACGCAGATTTAAAGAGGAGTCCGTAATTTGCTTTCTAATAATCATAATCTTTTCCTCAAAGAAGTTCCTGAATTTATCACTGCTAAAGTGAAAGTCATCCTCTCTTGGGGAATGCTGCTTTTTAGTTAGCTTTGTGACAGTATCAAAAAGGAATTTCGGATTGTTCTTATTTTCCTCAATTAAGTTTGAAAGATAGGATGATCGAGCAGCAGTAAGGGCTCTTCGGTACTGTCTTTCCAAGCTAGTCGGAAGACTTCCAGTTTGGTGTGGCGCCATTTCCGTTCCAATTTTCTGGAAGCTTGCTTCAGAGCTCGGTTATTTTCTGTGTACCAGGGAGCTAGTTTCTTATGAGAAATGTTTTTAGTTTTTAGGGGTGCAACTGCATCTAGGGTATTGCGCAAGGTTAAATTGAGTTCCTCAGTTAGGTGGTTAACTGATTTTTGGCCTCTGGCGTCCTTGGGTAGACAGAGGGAATCTGGAAGGACATCAAGGAATCTTTGTGTTGTCTGTGAATTTATAGCATGACTTTTGATGTTCCTTGGTTGGGGTCTGAGCAGATTATTTGTTGCAATTGCAAACGTAATAAAATGGTGGTCCGATAGTCCAGGATTATGAGGAAAAACATTAAGATCCACAACATTTATTCCATGGGACAAAACTAGGTCCAGCGTATGACTGTGACAGTGAGTGGGTCCAGAGACATGTTGGACAAAACCCACTGAGTCGATGATGGCTCCGAAAGCCTTTTGGAGTGGGTCTGTGGACTTTTCCATGTGAATATTAAAGTCACCAAAAATTAGAATATTATCTGCTATGACTACAAGGTCCGATAGGAATTCAGGGAACTCAGTGAGGAACGCTGTATATGGCCCAGGAGGCCTGTAAACAGTAGCTATAAAAAGTGATTGAGTAGGCTGCATAGATTTCATGACTAGAAGCTCAAAAGATGAAAACGTCAGTTTTTTTTTTTGTAAATTGAAATTTGCTATCGTAAATGTTATCAACACCTCCGCCTTTGCGGGATGCACGGGGATATGGTCACTAGTGTAGCCAGGAGGTGAGGCCTCATTTAACACAGTAAATTCATCAGGCTTAAGCCATGTTTCAGTCAGGCCAATCACATCAAGATTATGATCAGTGATTAGTTCATTGACTATAATTGCCTTTTGAAGTAAGGGATCTAACATTAAGTAGCCCTATTTTGAGATGTGAGGTATCATGATCTCTTTCAATACTGACAGGAATGGAGGTGGTCTTTATCCCAGTGAGATTGCTAAGGCGAACACCGCCATGTTTAGTTTTGCCCAACCCAGGTCGAGGCACAGACACGGTCTCAATGGTGATAGCTGAGCTGACTACACTGACTATGCTAGTGGCAGACTCCGCTATGCTGGCAGGCTGGCTAACAGCCTGCTGCCTGGCCTGCACCCTATTTCATTGTGGAGCTAGAGGAGTTAGAGCCCTGTCTATGTTGGTAGATAAGATGAGAGCACCCCTCCAGCTAGGATGGAGTCCGTCACTCCTCAGCAGGTCAGGCTTGGTCCTGTTTGTGGGTGAGTCCCAGAAAGAGGGCCAATTATCTACAAATTCTATCTTTTGGGAGGGGCAGAAAACAGTTTTCAACCAGCGATTGAGTTGAGAGACTCTGCTGTAGAGCTCATCACTCCCCCTAACTGGGAGGGGGCCAGAGACAATTACTCGATGCCGACACATATTTCTAGCTGATTTACACGCAGAAGCTATGTTGCTATGTTGTAACACACAGTAGATCATACATTGGCTCCGAACATGACACAAAGAAAATATCCCTAGTGGACGAAACCGATATGACTGTTTGGTAGACAAAGGAAATGGGTGGGGACAGCTCAAGAGCAGCAAACTGAGTGGACACACTTAATACAGTTGATACCTACAGTCATGGAAATGCTAATACTTTGAACATGAACAACTGCTCATTCTAAAATAAATGACAATTTACATGTTTACGAGTGTATGCCATGGTTTTCCCTCTCGGCTATCGCCGGTCCTTCTGCTGGATAGTCAGTCAACAGAAAGTCTGGTTTGTCCACCAGAGATCAGTCTTCCATAGTAGCTTGTTATAATGGATATGTCAGGGTACCATTCGGAAATGTTCTTGAGAATGGATCTTTCAGAGTACCATTGTTCTTAGATCGGCCGCGTTTACCAGACTAAAGCATTTAAACGGCTGCAGTCTGAATAATTGGTCTTTAGTTTGTAGATTTCTTATCCATTTCAACAGTGGGATCCTCTCCCTGCGTTATCTTAACTAATTAAAATTGTCACGAGTCCTTTTTATTAACTCTGTGGAAAGGGGTGTTCCATGATGTTTGGGTATAATGTATGTGCTCACAAAGTTTACTGGATAAACTTTACGTAAAAAAAAAACATTTTGTCATTTAGAAACTAAAGTCACATTTAAGAACAAATTAATTTACAATGACGTCCTACCCCGGCCAAACCCTAGCCCAGACAAATCTGGCTAATTGTGCCCTATTGGACTCCAAATCACAGCCAATTTTGATACAGCCTGGAATTGAACCAGGGTCTGTAGTAACACCTCTAGCACTGAGATGCAGTGCCTTAGACCGCTGCGCCACTCGGGAGCCCTCAGAGGTTGGTAGCCCTGTAAGCCTCCCGTACTAAGCAACACTAACTGTTGAACAAGGAACAGCTCAATTTTGTTTGGAAAGTTTGTTTGAGAGTGATTTGTAAAGTTCTTGCTAGCTACCTAGCTTCTTAGTTTGGATCCCGCGACGCAGTTGGCATCAGTTGCTGGGACTGCTTTTTAGCGCTGGGCGATATGACGATATATATTGTGTGATGATGGAGCATAATATATCTATAATTTATTTTGTTGTCGCATATCACACTCTTTACGGCAATATTTTTAGTCAATTGGACGACGCTTTGCGTTCGTGTGGAAGGAAATTTGCAGCACAAACAAACATGGAGGAGAGTGAATGTGACAGAGCACAGAGACACGGATCTCTTACCTAAAAGAGGGGCTACTTCGGTCGCATGGAAGTGGTTCTGGTATGGAAGTCTGACACAAACCGTCCTCTGCAAAATATGCCACAAGCCGGTCCACACAACAGACTCAAACACCACTAACCTCTTTTACCACCTACGCAAGAATCATGTGGAACAGTATGGAGAGAGTCTACAGATGAGACCCAAAAAAGTACAGTCAAGGGCTCAAAACATACCCCCGACTCAGAACGTTGCAAGAGGCTTTTGCCCGTGGCAAACCATATGGCAAAGAATCACGAAGATGGAAGGAGATAACAGCTGCCGTTACAACGTATATCTGCAAAGACACGGCCCCAATTCACACTGTCGAGAAACGGGGGTTTTGTGAGTTGGTGCTAACACTCAACCCAAGGTACCAAACGCAAATTGTATAGTTATCGGGATATGAAATGACCTATATCGGGATATGAGATTTTGGCCATATCGCACAGCCCAACTGCTTGTCTCTCCAGTGATCCTGCCGACCGATCAATCAATAAAATGTATTTCCAAAGCCCTTCTGACATCAGCTGATGTCACAAAGTGCTGTACAGAAACCCAGTTTAAACCCCTAAACAGCAAGCAATGCAGGTGTAGAAACACAGTGACTAGGACAAACTCCCTAGAAAGGCCGAAACCTAGGAAGAAACGTAGAGATGAACCAGGCTATGAGGGGTGAACAGGTCAGGGTTCCATAGCTGCAGGCAGAACAGTTGAAACTGGAGCAGCAGCATGACCAGGTGGACTGGGGACAGCAAGGAGTCATCAGGCCAGGTAGTCCTGAGGCATGGTCCTAGGGCTTAGGTCCTCAGAGAAAGAGAGAGTGAATTAGAGAGCATACTTAAATTCACACAGGACACCGTATAAGACAGGATAAATACTCCAGATATAACAGACTGACCCTAGCCCCCCATCACAGCCTCCAGTATTTATGCTGCAATAGTTTGAGACGAGGGGTCGGAGACACTGTGGCCCAGTCTGAGGATACCCCCAGACAGGGCCAAACAGGCAGGATATACCCCCACACACTTTGCCAAAGCACAGCCCCCACACCACTAGAAGGATATCTTCAACCACCAACTTACCTGAGACGAGGCCGAATATAGCCCACGAAGATCTCCCCCACGGCGCCAACCCAGACAGGAAGACCTCGTCAGTGACTCAATCTATTCAAGTGACGTACCTAGGGATGGCATGGAAGAGCACAAGTAAGCCAGTCACTCAGCCCCCGTAATAGGGTTTAAGGCTGAGAATTCCAGTGGGGGGGGGGGGGGACTGGCCAGGCAGAGACAGCAAGGGCGGTTTGAGGCTCCAGTAACTTTCCGTTCACCTCCACACTCCTGGGCCAGACTACACTCAATCATAGGACCTACTGAGGAAATTAGTCTTAAATAAAGACTTAAAGGTTGAGACCGAGTCTGCGTCTCTCACATGGATAGGCACACCATTCCATAAAATGGAGCTCTATAGGATAAAGCCCTGCCTCCAGCTGTTTGCTTAGAAATTCTAGGGACAATAAAGAGGCCTGCATCTTGTGACCGTAGCGTATGTACGGGAGGACCAAATCTGAAAGATCTGTAGGAACAAGCCCATGTAATGCTTTGTAGATTAGAAGTAAAACCTTTAAATCAGCCCTAGCCTCAACAGGAAGCCAGTGTAGAGAGGCTAGCACTGGCGTAATATGATCATTTTTTGGGGTTCTAGTCAAGATTTCAGCAGCCGTGTTTAGCACGAACTGGAGTTTATTTATTGCTTTATCCTGGTAGCCGGAAAGCAGAGCATTGCAGTAGTCTAATCTAGAAGTGACAAAAGCATGGGTACTTTTTTCTGCATAATCTTTGGACAGAAAGTTCCAGATTTTTCTGAGATTAATTTCTTAGGCACTTCCTGGTTGGATCTTCCTCAGGTTTTCGCCTGCAATATCAGTTCTGTTATACTCACAGACAATATTTAGACCGTTTTGGAAACTTGTGTTTTCTATCCTAATCTGACAATTATATGGATATTCTGAGCCTGAGAAATAGGCAGTTTCATTTGGTTACGTTTTTCATCCAAACATCAAAATACTGCCCCCTACACTCAACAGGTTAGAGTTTCAGTCTGATTTGGAATGGGTGGCCAGTAATAAACTGGTCCTGAACATCTCTAAAAGTAAGCTTTGTATTTGGTACAAATCATTCCTTAAGTTCTAGACCTCAGCTGAATATGGTAATGAATGGTGTGGCTGTTGAACAAGTTGAGTAGACTAAATTACTTGGCATTACCTTTTAGATTGTAAACTTTCATGGTCAAAACATATAGATTCAATGGTTGTAAAGATGGGGAGAGGTTTAGCTGTAATAAAGACACCACACTCCAGAAAGCAGGTTTTGCAGGCTCTAGTTTTGTCTAATCTTGATTATTGTCCAGTCGTGTGGTCCTGTGCTGCAAGGAAAGACTTAGTTAAGCTGCAGCCGGCCCAGAACAGATCGGCACAATTTGCAATCAGAGGGCTGATATACATACTATGCATGCATAATACTATCCCCATGCATAATGGAGAAATACACTACATGGCCAAAAGTATGTGGGCACCTGCTCGTTGAACATCTCATTCCAAAATCCCCCCTTGCTGTTATCATAGCCTCTACTCTTCTGGGAAGGCTTTCCACTAGATGTTGGAGTATTGCTGCGGGGTCTTGCTTCCATTCAGCAACAACTGCGTTAGTGAGGTCGGCACTGATGTTGGGAGAATAAGGCCTGGCTTGCAGTCGGCGTTCTAGTTCATCCCAAAGGTGTTTGATGGGGTGGAGGTCAGGTCTCTTTGCAGGCCGGTCAAGTTCTTCCACACCAATCTCGACAAACCATTTATGTATGGACCTTGATTTGTGCAGGTAGTGTTCTCCTGGCATCTGCCAAACCCAGATTCTTCTGTCTGACTGCCAGATGGTGAAGTGTGATTCATCATTCCAGTGAACATGTTTCCGCTGCTCCAGAGTCCAATGGCGGCGAGCTTTACACCACTCCAGCTGACGCTTTGCATTGCGCATGGTGGTCTTTAGGTTTATGTGTGAATGCTCGGCCATAGAAACCACATTTCATGAATCTCCGGACGAACAGGTCTTGTGCTGACGTTTCTTCCAGAGGCAGTTTGATGCTTGGTAGTAAGTGATGCAACCGAGGACAGATGATTTTTACGCACTACGTGCTTCAGCACTCCGCTGTCCCTTTCTGTGCGCTTGTGTGGCCTACCACATCGCGGCTGAGCTGTTGTTGCACCACTTCACAATAACAGCACTTACAGTTGATCGGGGCAGCTCTATCAGGGCAGAAATTTGACAAACTAACTTGTTGGAAAGGTGGCATCCTGTGACTGTCATGTTGATAGTCACTGAGCTCTTCACTAAGGCCATTCTACTGCCAATGTTTGTGTATGGAGATTGCATGGCTGTGTGCTCGATTTTATACACCTGTCAGCAACGCGTGTGACTGAAATATCCTAATCCACAAATTTGAAGGGATGTCCACATACTTTTGGCCATTTAGTGTATGTGATCTATACAAATGCAAGCAAGGATTGAAATAATTGTTTTAGTCAAATATTAAATATGTTTTCAGTCTACACATTATTTGTGATTGTTCCCTCCCTCGGCTGAATCTGGTTGATGATCCCTGCCATAGAGGGTCTTGGGATTTAAGCATAAATACCACTTTATTTTCACCCACAAACCTGAATTCAATTTCTTGTTCAAATGTGTCGGGTGTCTAAAGTTCTGATTTGATTCATCACATAATTTCTCCTTTGACACCAATACCTGATTTGCAAGGTTAGTCAGAATTCCCAAGTTCTGATTGACTGACTGTTTAATCAAAAATGGATTCCGTGGTGAGAAATTGTCTTGTGCCGCTAGATAGCATATTTGTGACACTCTTCTCTTGTTCATAGGAGCCTCTATATTGAAGCATGGAAGAGGACCTGAAAACACTGGATGATCCTGCTGAAAGCCATGACGACATGGAGGCTGAGGAAGAAAAGGAATTGGCAAAGGACCACACCGGCCAGAAGTTTGATCAATTTCCTGGGTTGCCATATAGTGACCAATGTGACCCTGATGAAACATCTGTTGAAGAGTCAGGTAGTCGCAAGACAGCCAGAAAAGCATCTAAGTCACCATGTAAAATACAGCAAGGTGCAGTCTTCTCTGGGAAAATACTTAGCTTTGGGTGTTCAGAGTGTAAGGGTGATGCTACCTACAGCCCCAATGATCTCCTTAAACATTTTCAGGGAGCCCACAAGGGGACCCTGCCGACGTATCCGTGTGACTTGTGTGGCTTTGTTACAAATGAGTTCCCTGCACTTCAGCGCCATCGGATCGGGCACAGGAACACTTTAGTCACATGCGAAATCTGTAATGATGATGTACAGTACTCTCTCCTCCTGCTCACTAGACACTATATCATGTCTCACAGCCAAAATGGACACTTTCACTGCGAAAAATGTGAGTTTTCAACAGTTGACGCAGGGACATTTGTTCAGCACATCCATCATCACAATGAGAGCCGGCTCAAATGTGTGAAATGTCAACATGTGAGCTCTAGCCAAGGTGAGCACCAGAGGCACCTAAAACTCCACTCGGGTACCTTCCCCTTCACGTGTCAGGTCTGTGGATATGGGGCAGCACGGAGAGAATACCTCACAAAGCACATGGTAACTGTCCATGGTGAGGAAGCAGGCAAGAAAAATAAATGGAGAGCAATGGAGGACCGCAACAATACCCTGGCAAACTCCTCTTCAGGATTAAAACTCCTGCTGAAGAAAAGCCCAGCTGCAGGTGGTCAATCTAAGGAATCCCAGTGGATGTCCAAACTGAATTCTCTTCCTGGAGTAGGTTTACTTGACCAAAATGGAAGGTTGTTGAACCCAGAGAAAACATTGGAGGAAACCCAACAGTTCCTTGAAAGGGCTGTGGGTGTGAAACAGGACTGTAAGAAGCGGGTCAAAGGGACTCTTAAAAATGAGCAACAATTTGACTCCCAGGCTGTATCATCGATACCACCACCTAAGTCCCCGGAAAGTGATGACAGTTATGGGGCTGACACCCTAAACCCGAACTCCAATGGACTAACTGTTCTCATGGTCAAAAATAAAATCTCTATTCCACCTAACTGTACTACAAAAGTAATGGGGTTCAAAATGGTTGACGGCAAAAAGCATTTAGTTCTCAAAGTTATACCAACAGCAAAGCCTGAGTCCTCTGCAGAAAATAGAATGTTATGTAGAGCGCAAGAGAGAGGCTGCCCAATTATAGACGCTACCTCCGATGGAAATCAATGCTCAGATTCGGCTGAAAATTGGGAAAATTCAAGTACTAGCTTCCCTTACCTGACAGTTCTAAGCCCCTCAGGGACTGATCGAGATGCTGCAATTTCAGTTCAAGTGAAACCAGAGGAAGAGGACATTAGCATTGAGGAGATGTTGCCCATACTGGAGAAACTACCACAGAAAATAGCACAGAAAGCAAAACACACAGAGCAGCAGAGGAATGGTGAACAACATAAGTTTAAGGATGAACAGATTCCTTCCTTGGCAGTTTCTCCAATGACCAAAGAGTCAGATCACTCCACGATTCAGAACGGTAAACTGAATAACAATACATCATCAATTGCTAATCAGTCGAATGATTCTGAGTTGGGAGACAAAATGCCTGCTTATTCAAGCCCTAATGTGACTGCTGTGGAGGTCGTTCCAGCCAAAATGCTCACAGATAAGACCATGCCCTCTGAATCAGCTTATGAGACCATGCTTCCCGAACCAGTCTCTGAAGAAACTATCAGCATGCTTAGAGTTGGTGACCTGAATACAGCTACAGCTGATAAGATCAGTGACCCCATCACTGAAAATTCCCCTATGCCCAATGGAGAGACGTTAGCCTCCAATGACAAACCTAAGAAGACTGCCCCAGGACCCATGACTGGTGACATCCTACCTTCTGATGATACTGTTGAAAATAATCATTCGATTATCAAGGAGATGGTTCCTTCTGATTTTACTGCCAATAAGATTAATTCCTGTGTAGCGACTAAGACTAAAACTGAAACTTTATCTCCAGATCTGATGCCCCAACTGGAGTCACACCCAGCTGAATCAGACAACTCCAAAGAGACTGATGCTAATGCTGAATATCTTAATTCTCCCAACCAAGAGGTGTTCAGTTTTCATAATTACTCAAAGGAAACATCAAGCATGTCCTCCAACTCAACACAACCTTGTGAACATCCATCAGAGCTTTCGACAGAGGTTGAAAGTGTTTGGATGAAAGAGTCACCTGAATGGAGCTTGACATTGGCTGCATCTCCACAACCTCCAGATGAGGGGAATGGGGAAGTGGAGTCTGCAGAAGAGACTGAGACTGCAATGGAAAGAGTGTCAGATGGTGACATTGAGGTTGATGAGTGCATAGCTACTGTAGATCTGGCCACCCCAGTGGCAGCTGAGATAGATAATCATGGACACTCTGGGTCTAAACACCAAGTCCAAACTACAGTAAAAATGGAAGAGGAGAGTGTTCCTGTGTCAGAAAGGGCAACAGCGAGCATAAATAGTTTGGCCGTCTTGGGTCGCATACTGGAGGAGCATTCAGATGCTATCATTAACCACCAGCTTGAGAAAGATAGAATAGGCTGCTCAGCTGCTAGCCATGATTCTGTTAAGCCACCTAAGACTATGCTAAGGATCCTTAAAACTGCAGAGGGAAAGCAACAGATGTTCTTACAGACTGCAGAGAACCAGTTTGCTGTACCTGTGCAGCTCCAAGGCAACACAGGGTTCAAGCTGATAACCAAATGCTCTGCTCCTCAGATCAATGTGTCCTATGTTAAGCCAGGAATTGAAATACAGAATCACACCACAGGGTTGGCACTCACCCTCAATGGTGGAAGGTTCAGCATTCTAGGACATACTTTAGGTGCTAGTGAAAAAGGTGCAATGCCGTTATCTGCTATTCAGCCTGGAGCCAGTACTAGTGCAAGCCACTACCTAGTCAACAGCGCAGATTTTAAGGGAAATATGCTGTTGTCAGACACAGCACATAGTTCTCCTGGAGAAAATACCATAAAGTCACTGCAGACTTGTTACTTAGTACAGAGACCAGTCCCTGTAACCCAGCCCCCCCACAATGCAGGTAGCAAATTAGCAAGCTCAATGTCTCAATCTCCACTCTTGTCCCGTCCAGTTTTGGCAATGTCTGCGAACTCGGTGAACAAATTAACTGCATTGCACACTGGGCGACAAGCCTTCTTGGTTAGATATATCTCTCCAGCTAAGTCAGGGATGCTTCTGAATAGTCTTGATGGGAAGTCTGTGAACCAGAAAGGTCAACCTAATGAAAACCGAGGAAATAAAGTTGTTTATAAGATAGTCAGAACTGCCAATGGTAGCACATTTCTTGCTGGTGCTGCACACTCTGCCAACAAGCCCATTTATCTGGCCACAAATTCCACACAGATGCCCTGTTTTCTGATGTCATCAAATAATGTCTCTACTGGAGGGCAAAAACTGGTACCCATACAAAATACCTCCCACAAACCTGTCACAGCCTCCAAGCTCTCAAATCTTCTGTCCCCCCAATCCAACATGCAAGGTAGGGTCAGGCAGCAAGTGGGCATAGATAGTCTGAATAAATCGCCCCTTACCCCAAGGCCAAGTCGCCAGCTAAGTCAAAGGAAGAGACACAGGAAAGCGTTGTTTGATGAACTCCCAGAGCACTTGCCTAAAGTGAAGAGGCTCTCGAGCAAGGCAGTAACTGAGAAAGGGGCTCCCTCGCTCTGGGTGCCTGTACCCAAAGATGCAGAGAGGACTCTGAGACTGTACCCATTCAGTTCACTACAGGAGATAAAATGCCCCCGACGAAATCAGCCGGTAGTGGTTCTCAACCATCCCGATGCCGACATTCCTGAAGTGGCCAGTATCATGAGGTCTGCTAACAAGTACAAAGGTGCTGTTTCCAAGGTGGCACTGTCTCAAAAAACGGTTCAAGCTCTCTCTGAACTCGGCCCAACTGGACTTCTGGGGAAAAGCTCCAAGGTGAAATGTCCCTCATCACAAAGCTGTGGGTCGAGACTTCGGCCTTCAGAAAGCAGAGTCCGAGAGCGATTTCTGTTAAAACTGAAGTTTAAAAAGACTAGCAGGAAAAAGTACGAGGTGGTGAAGTCCTTATCTAGATGTGCAGAGAGGTCATCAATGTTTGCCTGTTGGTTTTGTGGTCGACTCTTCAACAACCAAGAGGAGTGGATAGGCCACGGCCAACGGCATCTCATGGAGGCAACCAGAGACTGGAATAAGCCATTTTAAAGCTGTCACACAGCCCCTGGATGGTCCAAAATACCATCCTATAGAGTGGCACAAATGGAGAGGTTAAAGTTGTATATTTTTCAAATGACTCATCAGTATACTTTATTCTTACAGCAGTTTCTATTCCCATAAATGCCCTAATAGCTATGTTTGAGTCACCGTTTTTGAGGCTGTTGATGTGTGGTACAACCTGAAACCTTTTGGTATGTATAGATATTCTAATACGATTATGTAAATATGACAAACTTGTTTGTACAGATGGAATTGAACTGTGAAAACTTGGCACACTGTAATGGAGTATATTTGAGGGAGCAATGTTGCAAGATTTTTTTTATTATTCAGAAATGTACCAAATTCCTCAGGTGATTTCATATTCTCTGATTCAACTCCTCTGCTTTGTAACATACAGTTGAAGTTGGAAGTTTAAATACACTTAGGTTGGAGTCATTAACTTGTTGTCATTAACTTGTTTTCAACCACTCCCCACATTTCTTGTAAACAAACTATAGTTTTGGCAAGTTGGTTAGGACATCAACTTTGTGCATGACACAAGTAATTTTTCCAACAATTGTTTACAGACAGATTATTTCATTTATAATTCACTGTATTAAAATTCCAGTAGGTCAGAAGTATACATACACTAAGCTGACTGTGCCTTTAAACAGCTTGGAAAGTGGCATAAAATTATGTCATGACTTTAGGAGCTTCTGATAGGCTAATTGACATCATTTGAGTCAATTGGAGGTGTACCTGTGGATGTATTTCAAGGCCTACCTTCAAATTCAGTGCCTCTTTGCTTGACATCATGGTAAAAACTAAATAAATCAGCCAAGACCTCAAAGTAATTGTAGACCTCCACAAGTCTGGTTCATCCTTGGGAGCAATGTCCAAATGCCTGACGGTACCACGTTCATCTGTACAAACAATAGTACGCAAGTACAAACACCATGAGACCACGCAACCGTCATACCGATCAGGAAGGAGACACGTTCTGTCTCCTACAGCTGAACATACTTTTATGTGTGCAAATCAAGTGCAAATCAAGCTCAGAACAACAGCAAAGGACCTTGTGAAGATGCTGGAGGAAACGGGTACAAAAGTATATGTTAACAGTAAAACAAGTCCTATACCGACAACCTGAAAGGCTGCTCAGCAAGGAAGAAGCCACTGCTCCGCCATAAAAAAAAAAACAGACTACGGTTTAACAGCGCATGGGGACAAAGATCGTACTTTTTGGAGAAATGTTCTCTGGTCTGATAAAACAAAAATATTTGGCCATAATGACCATCGTTATGTTTTTGATTAATAAGGGGGACGCTTGCAAGTCGAAGAACACCATCCCTACCGTGAAGCACGGGGGAGGCAGCATCATGTTGTGGGGGTTCTATGCTGCTGGAGGGACTGATGCACTTCCCAAAATGGATGGCATCATGAGGAGGGAAAATTATGTGGATATATTGAAGCAACAACTCAAGAGATCAGTCAGGAAGTTAAAGCTTGGGCGCAAATGGGTCTTCCAAAAGGACAATGACCCCAAGCATACTTCCAATGTTGTGGCAAAATGGCTTAAGGACATCAAAGTCGAGGTATTGGAGTGTCGATCACAAAGCCCTGACCTCAATCCTATAGAAAATTTGTGGGCAGAACTGAAAAGGCATGTGCGAGCAAGGAGGGGCCTACAAACCTCAGTTACACCAGGTCTGTAAGGAGGAATGGGCCAAAATTCACCCAACTTATTGTGGGAAGCTTGTGGAAGGTTACCCAAAACGTTTTACCCAGGTTAAACAATTTAAAGGCAATGCTACCAAATACCAATTGAGTGTATGTAAACTTCTGACCCACTGGGATTATGACAAAAGAAATAAAAGCTGAAATAAACAATTCTCTCTACTATTATTCTGATATTTCACATTCTTAACATAAAGTGGTGATCTTAACTGACCTTAGCCAAATATATTTAAACTCAGTAAAAATTCAGTTAAGGTGTATGTAAACTGACTTCAACTGTAAGTAATTCATCATTTTACATTTATCATCTTTTCATAGGTTTGAGAGAACATTGTGGTAATTTGTGTTTTGATTCCCTTAATTTTGTTATTCATGTTCTATTCACTTATTTGTTTTATGTTCAGAAATAGTTGTGAAGAAATAGTTTTACAGGTATACAAATGGGTCGTCCTTCTCTTTTTTTTTTTTTTTTGCAGTTTTATTACATCCCGGTTTGTTTCACTATTTTACCTCTTTTTATTTCCGGGGTGACAGATGTTTTAGCTTCTTTTAGGATAACACAACCCCATTTGTCTAATATCTTAATTGTCAGTGCTTGACTTTAGCATTAGTCATAACATAGTTATGTTGATTTTAGCTCTCGTAACTGTCATTTATTTCCACATCTGTGTTCAGTATGCAAAAATATCTCAACTGATTAATTATTGCATTAGTGATACTTTACGATCATTTTTGCACATTTAGTACTGTTTAGCAGGCAGGAAAATGTTCCCCATGATCAAAGCTGTACTCGTTAAATTGTACTAGTAGTTGAAAATTAATAGACCTACAAAATAATACCATATGGCTTCATGAAAGACTGGTGAAACAGCAAGCACAAAATAAGACTAAACCACAGTTTAAGCAGCAACCACACCAGCAGATTAGCTACTTTCCTTGTACATTTCATTCAAGTTTGTGTTTCTGATCTTATGCTAATTGAACACCTCTTATTTCCAATGTTCCAATACATTTGTTTTGTAGTAGTAGAGTGAGTTCTGTTAACTTTCTTTGAACCATGTATAATCTGTTTTATTTGACAAATTACACTTGTTACAGACTAGCCCCCTCCCCCTTGACACAACAATACCTCTAAACTCGACGACCAAATAATTGTTATTCTCTTAAGTTTTATGGAATTCTCCTTTCTTAGGAAAAAAAGTTTTTTTTTTCCAGTTTTAATATCCCTGTCAGACAGGTTGCCGGGATCTTTTTACCTGAGAATAAAGTGCCTAAACTGTTGTGCACCATGTTGACACTATTGTACTGTATTCACCTCCTTGTGGTTCTCTCTTCTCAAATAAATGTAAGTACTTTGGAAAATAACCAATGTCTTGTGTTTTGCTAATATTTAGTTTTGTTGTTTCTTTGGGCACAGGAACACATTAATAGATTCATCTATTTGATCAATAAAAATAAATCAAATCAAATGTATTTATATAGCCCTTTGTACATCAGCTGATATCTCAAAGTGCTGTACAGAAACCCAGCCTAAAACCCCAAACAGCAAGCAATGCAGGTGTAGAAGCATGGTGGCTAGGAAAAACTCCCTAGGAACCAGGCTAAATATTCAGAAATGTAAGATTTGACGAATTTAAACAACATTTTACAAATGGCTGTGAGTCATTGGTAGGTGTATACATTATTTTTTAACTTTTTGCTAGTGTGGATGGACTTCATAGTTTTAGAACACCTAAAAAAAAATTCTTAGGACTCTTGTCACTTCCTTTTGTACGCGGAAAAGCTCGGTTTTGTTTGTTTGGAAAGTTTGTCCCAATTTCTTTGGGACTGGGGGGCAGTATTGAGAAGATTGGATAAAAAGGTGCCCAAAGTAAACTACATCCTACTCTGTCGCAGATACTAATATATGCATATTATTATTAGTAGTATTGGATAGAAAACACTGAATTTTCTAAAACTGTTTGAAGGATGTCTGTGAGTGTAACAGAACACATATGGCCCACAAAAACCTGAGAAGAAATCCAAACAGGAAGTGAGAAATCGATTTTCAATGGGATTTTCAGGATTTTTTATTTCCATTTTGTCTGTCATAGTTGAAGTGTACCTATGATGAAAATTACAGGCCTCATCTTTTTAAGTGGGAGAACTTGCACAATTGGTGTCTGACTAAATACATTTTTTGCCCCACTGTAGGTAGGTAGTTGCAAAGGGCAGCAGTGTCTTAACAGTGCGATTTGCCAAGGCAGGATACTCTGAGCGCAGCTCAATCCAGAAATCTGGCAGTGGCTTCTGATTTAAATTAAATTTTCACAGGACCGCTTGTTGGAATTTCGATGAGGCTCTCTTGTTCAGATGTCGGTAAGTGGACTGGAGGCAGGGCATGAAAGGGATAACTAATCCAGTTGTTTGTGTCATCCGTTTCGAGAATGTACCTGCGTAATTGCGCACCCAACTCACTCGCTACATCACATTTGACAGTTCATTTGCACACAAAAAATAAAATCATACAGTGACGGAAAGACCTGTGTGTTGCCCTGGTTAATGCAGACAGAAAAGAGCTCCAACTTATTAATCATAGTGTCAATTTTTTCCCGCACATTGAATATAGTTGCGGAGAGTCCCTGTAATGCTCGATTCAGATCATTCAGGTGAGAAAAAACATTACCCAGATAGACCAGTTGTGTGAAACTCGTCATCATGCAAGTGGTCAGACAAGTGAAAATTGTTAGTAAAGAAAACTAAGCTCTTCTCTCAATTAAAAAAAACGTGTCAATACTTTGCCCCTTGATAACTGGTGCACTTCTGCATGTTGTAAAAGCATTACATGGTCGCTGCCCATATCATTGCATAGTGCAGAAAATAGACGAGAGTGGGGGCTTGCTATAACAAAGTTAACCATTTTCACTGAGGTGTCCAAAACATCTTTCAAGCTGTCAGGCATTCCCTTGGCAGCAAGAGCAGCAAGATGCTGCAGTGTACCCAAATGGTATCGGGAGCAGCTGCTTGCACGCGTGTTAACAGTCCACTATGTCTCCCTGTCATGGCTTTTGCACCATCAGTACAGATACCAACACATCTTGACCACCAAAGTCCATGATGTCACAAAGGTGTCCAGTACTTAAAAAATATCCTCTCCGGTTTCCAGAAGAGGATGTCTTCCTTAAAACGTAACAGACATATTTCAGGAGCTGTGCAAGGCCCGCCAAATCTGTTGACACATCCAGCTGTAACACATAATTCAATATCCCATAATGACATAGCAAAAAACAGTTTTTTTTTAAGTTTTGGCAAATGTATCTATATATTTAAAAAAATGTATATGACATTTACATAAGTATTCAGACCCTTTACTCAGTACTTTGTTGAAGCACCTTTGACACCGATTACTGCCTCGAGTCCTGACAAAAGTTTGTAAGTACCTGAGTAAAGGGAGAAGTAAAATTTGAATGTGTAAATGTTCATTCAGTTGTAAAATAGGGTTTGTATGTTTACAGGTCTAACGTAACGATTACGTTTGATGTTTTACGCATGGCTTTTCTTACGATCCTAACGATACTTACGTTCAACCGCTAACTAGCTCCATAGAAACTCCCCAAATACAGGTGTGCCAAGGTTGTAGCATCATACTCTTGAAGACTCAAGACTGTAATCACTGCCAAAGGTGCTGCTGAGATTTGGGGTCTGTGAAAAGGGTTGCTCTGTCAGTGTCTCCCTTGGGGTAGCTCAGTGACATTTAACTCAATATCCCAGGAAAATAGGGTTTATACCCTTTCTCATCTCAGTCTATGGGTGCAGTGTCAGTCAGTACCCTCTGTGCGATGTCTGTGAAGACTTGGGGCGCCGTAACCCAGGCACCCCGGGACACCTGCAACGCCCCTTACTGCCACTCCAAGAGCACAGCTAAAATACCACACCCTCAATCCAGCCTGAAGGATCCCAATATGCTGCCTTAGCAGCACCCCCCCCCGATCCTATATGTGTCCCTGTTCTGTGTGAGCTATAATACCCCAGTGTTGCAGCTGTGTGGATAGCTAACTTGTGTAACATGAATGCAGCCAGTTCCTGCTGACTTGCACAGTTGGACTTCCAGTGAGATGGACTGTTTGACATAGTAACTCAAAATGTCAGAGCTAGGGAGATTCTCTTTTGTCCTTCATTGTTCCCGCAAGCAAGGCCAATAACGTCACATCAGACCAACTTCTTGAGTGGCCTACTCCTTGAAGTTTGCAGTTGTCTAAAAACACTATTTTGCTCAAAACATGTTAAGTGTTTATATTACTGTATTTTTTTCTTGGGATATTGTTTTTGAACTGGAAAAGTTGAAAAATCTTTAACTAAAGCGTGGATTGCAGCCTCTCCTTGTACATAGACCTAGACTGCTTTCAAGGGAAGGAAACAAATAAAATGTGTAATTTGACTGAACTATCCCTTAAAATTTGAGAAACCTTGTCAACCTTATCTTTCTTCATGAACTATGTTATTTACTGGGTGTTTATCAAAAGATAACTGTTACTTCTTCCATCCTGTTCATGAAATACCACCCAGGTCCCTTGGCCAAGCTGTTAATAAGTTCATACAGTGACAACTCAATATGACAACATTACACAATTCAAAAATACCTCAGAGCCTCTCCGCAGAGAAAGGAATGTGCCTAGCTTTAACCCTGGCCAAGTTCTCTAGTTGGCCTGTAATGTTTATAGGCTATTGTAGAAAGCAAATGGGTTGTTCAAATCAAATGAATTTGTCACGTGCACCAACTACAACAGGTGTAGATGCTTGCTTACTTACAGGCTCTAACCAATAGTGCAAAAAAGGTGTTAGGTGAACAATAGGCAAGTAAAGAAATAAAACAGTAAAAAAGACAGGCTATATACAGTAGCGAGGCTATAAAAGTAGTGAGACTACATACAGACACCGGTTAGTCAGGCTGATTTGAGGTAGTATGTACATGTAGATATGGTTAAAGTGACTGCATATATGATGAACAGAGAGTAGCAGTAGCGTAAAAGAGGGGTTGGCGGGTGGTGGGTGGCGGGACACAATGCAGATAGCCCGGTTAGCCAATGTGTAGGAGCACTGGTTGGTCAACCCAATTGAAGTAGTATGAATATGAATGTATAGTTAAAGTGACTATGCATATATGATAAACAGAGAGTAGCAGCGTAAAAAGAGGGGTTGGGGGGTCACACAATGCAAATAGTCCGGGTAGCCATTTGATTACCTGTTCAGGAGTCTTAATGCTCACTCTTGACGAGCCTCGTCAAGGTTTACATTCGAATCAACCTTCGTGGTTTAGAGTTACCTAAGTATGTGGGAGACTCGCATTTAAACTTTTCACCACAGAAGCTCTGTGATCAGACTGCTGTTGCCAAAGCTCCATCAGCCGTCTCCCAGAACTTAGTTCCCCCTCCCAGCCGGAGCCGGGGATGCGTTCGAGCCACCATTCTCTGGTTGGCTAGTCTTGTTTGCATCGTTATCGACACCTGACAACAGGTTACCTACAAGGAGGGGTTGGAAGCACCCTACTAGAGTGCAACCTCCCTTACCTCCCTGCACTAACATGCCAGACCGTTCGACCTGCCCCTACCAGGTGTCATATGAGAAGGGACCGGAGGGGTCCTACTAGAGGGCCCCCTCCCTACCTCCTCGCACTAACCTGTCAGAGATAGTTCTACTCACCCCCACTAGGTGTCAAACAAGGAGGGTTGCAGAGGCCCTACTAGAGCGCCTCTCCATTACCTCCTCACACTATCCTTCTAGAGATTTTTCAATATTCCCTTAACTGGTGTCCTGCAAGGAGGGGTTGGTAAAGCTCTTCTCGGGGCCCACTCCCTTACCTCCCAACATTAGCCAACCAGAGGCTATCGATCCTAGCCAAGCTAGGGATATACTCCCGCCAAACCAGCTGAACACCTTAAAGTATTTTTGAGGAAGCCCCAGGTGGAGCTTCCCCTTCTAGATATATATTTTGAAATTTCGCAGAGGTTGGTGGCTAAGGTGGGGTTGGGGAGGTGCCCTCCTTTCCTCCGCCTGCCCTTTGCCAGAGCGAGAGGCCATATTACACAACAAGGTTTGAGGTTGAAATGAGAGCATCCGAGTGCTGCTCCACCATCACTAGGGTGACGGTGAGGGGAGACATTGAACCCCCGCCGCGGCGCAGAGCGGTTGACTGTACCCGGAGCCGCGCCCGGCACTTGGGCGAGCCTCAAGCACTTGATATTGGAGACCGAGGTGGGATGACCCGGTTCACCGGCAGCCTTCAGACGTGACCAACGCACCTGCCCACAGGTGGCCGTGCCTAGCGGGGAAGGGAGAATGGAGCCAGGCGGGCGCAACCCAGGCAACCTGGACATGTAGGGGATCGAGAGAAGTGGTCTCCCAACCATGGTTGGGGTTTTCATTGTCAGGAGTATCGAGGAATATCAAACCCACTTGGCCTGATGTGGCCCCGGGTGATTTAGTCATCATCATCACTCGAGGCCTCTTCCTCGAGCCGGTCCACAAGGAAAAATTCTAGAGTAGAGCAGGACTCTCCTGCTTACCAGCTTTGCGAAGGCTGTCCTTCAGCAATCCGATTCTCCCATGGCCCGCAGCACTTGGTTGTTACGAGTGGGCCACTTGCCCCTGGCCCCTACTAGGAAACCAAAAAGATGACCTTGTTGATTCCAGGTAGCTTTTTTTAGGATTGCTGAAGCAGTGAGGAGATTGTGCACAATCTTTTGAGATTTAGCCACCTCAAAGCTCTCGAAGGCGACTTCGTATCGCAGAGTAACATCGACACCAAAGCTGTCTTTTTTCACGAATATCAAGTCTGGTTTCCTCAGTTTCCTCAGTTTGCCAGGCTGTTCCATTTCCGCATTTCCTCATGCCTCCAATCACATGGGATTGGGCACCGCGCCGTCACTAAGCTGGTTAAGTTGTCTTCGAGTGATGGCCTCCCTGTGTCATTCCCACCGGCTCTCAGCCATTTTCCCTCAAACTCAGATTCCTCAACTGTGCAGCGAGTTATCCTGGATCAATGGCTCCAGGGCCAGATTGAACAGCAGCAGTGACATTGGGTCACCTTGCTTAACACCGACCGACATGTCAATCAGAGGATTTCATTCTGTCTATGATGATCCTCGTTGTGCTTTTCTCATAGGTGCTCCCAATTAACGCCATGATGTGCTGGTCGAGGTCCCTTTGCTTTAGAACACGCTGGAGGTGCTCATGTGATACAGAGTCGAAGGCCTTCGCAAAGTCCGCCATCTTCCGATCTGCCTCCACTCTACTGGATAAGACGTTTTTGGCTTTAGGGTAGTGCGGCACTCTTTGAAGGTCGACGGTAGGACCAGCCACATCGAGAATAAGCTAACCATCTTGACTCCTTTTGGGTCCCAACTTGAGTCTTTCTCCAGTCATTCCATCTGGTCCCGCTGCTGTCCCTTTTTTCATTTTTGAGGTTTTTGTATACCTCTTGCGGAGATCAGGTGCTGGAATTCACCATTGTTGGCCCCTCGTGTTGACCCAGCGTGTTGAAAGGCTTCTTGGACTGCCATCGGTCGGCAAAGGCCAGAGTGAGTTCTGGCATAGGAATGGCGCACAAACCTTTCACCTCCTCGTCTAAGATTAGGGTCGCTAGTTTGGACTGGTCTTTGTCAAACAACATCTGTTGTCGACAGAAGGCCGCCTTCTTTACTTACCATTTCTTGTTTCCGCTCATAGGCTTACTTTTTGCCATACCGCTCTTTCTGTGGTGTCCCGCAACTTTGCCCAGCAGCTTCTGTATTTCCAGTGCTGAGGACTCAATCAATGCCCCATTCTGATCCACACCCCTCAAAGATAATGTGATGGTCCCGATTTTGAGATCCCCATCCATTCCCCTGTAGGCCTCGACCGCAGCTCTGAGTTTGTCGGGGACCCCGTGTATTGTGGGTGGCGGATCACCTGGGTTGGACTGCCACCTGGAATCATTGTTCGCCGCAGGGGCTTCCACGGGACCATCGCTTAGGGTCGCTGCCTTTCTCAGACGTCTTCGTTTATACCTCACCTGCTCTCGGGTCCTTCCCGGCAGGCCACTTGCGACCATGCTATGGATTGCTTTGTAGCCCTCAAATAGCTTGTATCGGCGGTTCATCTCCTGTCCAGCCCTTTTTCCTTCCTTTTCTGCTTTTCTGTCATCAGTTTCGCTTCCTCTGACTTCTGCTGGCAGTAAAGGGCTAGATGGACGTGTGACTTATGTTGGGAGAGGCCGACCCCAGAACCAAAGCTTTTTCTGTAGTGTTCGCATGCGAAGGCTGTCCCAGCCACAACCCTGGTCTCTGCCGCGCCGTTACACTTAGAAACGTGGCAGGAGATTGCATGACTACTGAGACCAGAATGCCCACACGAGCCACATTTATATTGTACTTTCACCAGGCTATGACGGATTTTAAAGTGTCTGACAATGCCGCCCACCCGTTTAATTATTTCACCACATAGCCCGCAGCTCAGTTCATGTACTGGGATTATGATGAGCATGGTGTTGTGGCTGGGGGAGGGGGAGGGTCTGTGGCAGGAGATGGTTCAGACCGAGCTGGCTGTGGTGGCAACACGACCTCCTTTCCTTCGTTATCCGATGGGCTGGAAGAGGTTCTTAATTTGCTCTCCCACTGTGGTGACACAATGCCTGGGTCGCCAACTGCATCCGGCCATCCAGGGGAGTCCCGGCTTGTGGTCTGAGAGTTGCTTAGGCAGCGACGTTTTCTCGGGGTTCGTTCAAGTTTGAGCTATCACCGAGTGTCGGCTGGGTCATTCCTGATTGCCCTTCGCCTCTCCTGTGCTTATGGGTCTGACTTGGCTACTCCCTTATGGGTCCGACTGTAGAAGATCCTGCTCGCTTGACCTGATGGTGTCCAGAAACACCCAACGTAGGTGTCAGTTTTGATCTTGACACTCTTACTTATTTTCCACCATAATTTGTAAATAAATTCATAAAAAATCCTACATGTGATTTTCTGGATTTTTTTCTTCTCATTTTGTCTGTCATAGTTGAAGTGTACCTATGATGAAAATTACAGGCCTCTCTCATCTTTTTAAGTGGGAGAACTTGCACAATTGGTGGCTGAATAAATACTTTTTTGCCCCACTGTATGATATGAGTTGTGATTATGGTTAATTGTTTAGCTAGCTAACTACATTCTAAACAAAGACTCCACTACGCAAGTAACCATTTCAATAGGATGTTCATGATGTCACTGCGACAACTGTCGATAGACGTAGCTGGTAAATTCGCTCTGGCTATCTACTCCGATATCAGAGCACTCGCGTCTGAGTGTGCCAGAGCGCAGAATAACTGACGTAGTTATGAACACTCAAACAATGGTTTAATATGGTCGGTGTCAGTAAGCGTTGGCAAAAAAGTGTAATTACATTTTTGCCAGCAGCACAGTTAGTCACCAACACTCTGGATAACATAAACACAGCCTAACCCAGTGAGTAAAATGGTCAGTGACCTGTTCTCTCATTTGTGTCTGGAAGTAGCTAGCAAGCTTACCAACGTTAGCCAGTTAGCTTGGGTTCTTGACTGCTGTTAGGGCAGAACGCTCGGATCCACCTTACTCCTCGGCCAGAGCGTCCAGTTTCAGCTCTGAACGCTCAGAGAGTGAAAAGCTCTGAATTTATGAATGGACAATCTGACAAGGTCCAGAGCTCACTCTGGTACTCCAGATTGAATTTACGAACACATCCGTAGTATAAAACAGCCTTTAGACTTGAAAGCTTTGGTTGTTCAGTACATGGCCTCACTTGTGAATCCTTAAAGAGATGGGTGGGGCTAAGGTTTAAGAGTGTGTGAACTATGCTGAATGGGTGGATACAAAGAAGAGGTCTCCAGTAGATTTAAGACACTAACAGCTTATGGTCAATTTAGCTTAGGGCATTAAAAGAGGCCTGTCGTGGAAGAATCAGAATTTGTTGGTAACATATGTAAGATGTTTTATATTCATCAAATGTGTGTAAGTTACTTCATCAGAATGGTATTTTTGTATAATACTGTGGCGGGGTTGCAGTTATCTGTTCTATGTCAAGACTAAGTTGCATGGGCCGCAGAGAGGGGAGAGGTCAAAGTGTCATCATGTGTAAACATATCTTTTACTCCTTACCTTTCCCAGCGGGGAAAGGAGGGTGGCAGTGTCTGGAATCATTCTATGCTCCCTCTGTTGTTTCTATCTTAACCTATAGCCTCATTCTCCTCTCCGTGAGTTTGTCCAGGATTGGTTGTATTTGGAATTGGTTGTATCTAAATGACAATTTGATATATGCCTGTTGATATGGAGGATTGGTTTATGGTTCTGGGGTTTGAGTAAGGGAACAAAGCTGAACGATTTACTATGTCTATGCTGTCTGACTATGTGTGTTCTTTGCTATTAAAGGATTGCAATTGCAATGCAGGGAGGGCTCTCAGAATTCACTGAGAGACACTGAATTACCTGAGTCACAGGATTGTGATAGAGCTCATATAATTAAAGATGGACTTTGATAACTAACTCTGACTTGTGTGTGTGGTTTGCTCCCATGATTTGGTCAATAGAGGAAATTTCCACGACAGGCCTTTGTACTGACTCTGAAAAACACCAAAAGAAAGATGCCCAGGGTCCCTGCTCATCTGCATGAACGTGCCTTAGGCATACTGCAAGAAAGCATGAGGACTGCAGATGTGGCCAGGGCAATAAATTGCAATGTTTATACTGTGAGACGCCTAAGACAGCGCTACAGGGAGACAGGACGGACAGGTGATTGTCCTCGCAGTGGCAGACTACGTGTAACAACACCTGCAAAGGATCGGTACAGCCAAACATCACACCTGCAGGACAGGTACAGGATGGCAACAACAACTGCCTGAGATACATCAGGAACACACAATCCTTCCATCAGTCCTCAGACTGTCCGCAATAGGCTGAGGCTGGACTGAGAGCTTGTAGGCCTGTTGTAAGGCAGGTCCTCACGAGACATCACTGGCAACAACTTCGCCTATGCTCACAAACCCACCGTCGCTGGACCAGACAGGACTGGCAAAAGGTGCCTTTCAATGACGAGTTGCGGTTTTGTCTCACCAGGGGTGATGGTCAGATTCAAGTTTATCGTAAAAAGAATGAGTTACACCGAGACCTGTGCTCTGGAGCGGGATCGATTTGGAGGTGGAGGGTCCGTCATGGTCTGTCACAGCATCATTGGACTGAGCTTGTCATTTCAGGCAATCTCAATGCTATGCGTTACAGGGAAGACATCCTCCTCCCTCATGTGGTACCTGTCATATTATATATATATATATATATAAACATTCATACACATAGCTCATATATTATACAGCGCCAAGCCAAACCGCCTGACTCAAGTCATCTTACCTTAAAACAGGAACTAGCTCACACAGCCAGCAATAAAACTACCCCCCTAACACTATCCCCTCAGCTTTGTTGTCTCCCGACCCCAGGAAACAAAGACATTCCATCGCAAGAACACATACACCCAGCCATAAAACTGACCCCCTCTGCTCTCCTGTGTCAGATTTCCTGACACACAAATGTCTCCTTGTATAAACACACATCTCACCCCCTCTACTGGTCGGGAGCTCAGAGAACAAGACTCTGCTGTGCACCAATGGGGCCCGCTCTGGCTAGAACAAGGCCCGCCTCCAACCCTTTGTGACCAGTCAGAAGACCAAAACGACAAGACTCTACCTACTTTATTCTATGTATAAAAATTAATGTAACCTTTGTATAAGGCCTCTTTTTCACCTGACTCCTTGCAGAGTTATATGAACTAGATCCGTGCACGTAAAACTGTGGGACAAGATATCTTTGACTCATTAAAACTGTCTTTTGTTACAACTGAAATCCACTCTGTCCAGCGTCCGTGATTTGGTCTCAACTCTCCAATATAAAAAACACTAACATACCCCACCAGATACGGACTGTTACTTTTGATTTTGACCCCCCTTTTTCAGGGACAAATTATTCTATTTCTGTTAATCACAATGTCTGTGGAACTTGTTCAGTTTATGTCTCAGTTGTTAAATCTTATGTTCATACAAGTATTTACACATGTTAAGTTTACTGAAAATAAACACAGTTGACAGTGAGAGGACATTTCTTTTTTTGATGAGTTCAAGTCATTAGTCACCCATATGTTCATCAGTGTAAATTTCTCCAGGACAATGGGTCTTTTATCAATATATTTGCCTGTATTTAAAAAAAATCGAATGCAATTTTATGTCACATGCACCAAATACAACACTGTGAATTGCTTACTTACAAGCCCTTAACCAACAATGCAGTTAAGAAAATAGAGTTAACTTCTTGACGCTACCCATCCCTTTTAGCGGGATAATTGTCATCAACAAGTGCTGAATTGCATAGCACCACATTCAAATAATATTACTAAAAATATTTATATTCAAGAAATCAAGTGCAATATAGCAAAACACAGCTTAGCCTTTTGTTAATCCACCTGTCGTGTCAGATTTTGAAAATATGCTTTACAGCGAAAGCAATCCAAGTGTTTGTGTAAGTTAATCGATCGCTCGACAAAACATTATGTACACCTAGCATCAAGTAGCTTGGTCACGAAAATCAGGAAATCAATCAAATTAATCGTTTACCTTTGATGGTCTTCGGATGTTTTCACTCACGAGACTCCCAGTTACACAATAAATGTTCCTTTTGTTCCATAAAGATTCTTTTTATATCCAAAATACCTCTGTTTGTTTGGCGCCTTATGTTCAGAAATCCACAGGAAAGAGCGGTCACGACAACACAGACAAATTCCAAATAGTATCCGTAATGTCCACAGAAACATGTCAAACGTTTTTTATAATCAATCCTCAGGTTGTTTTTAAAATATATAATCGATAATATATCAACCGCAACTGTATTTTTCAGCTGCTGGCACCTGGCCATGCAAAGATGCGATGTTATCTTTCTCGCTCATTTTTCTAAATAAAAGCCTGAAACTATGTCTAAAGACTGTTGACACCTTGAGGAAGCGATAGGAATAGGAATCTGGTTGATATCCCTTTAAATGGAGCAAAGGCAGGCTACGGAACATGGAGTTTTTAAAATAGAAGCCACTTCCTGGTTTGATTTCCCTCAGGGTTTAGCCTGCAATATCAGTTCTGTTATAATCACAGACAATATTTTGACCGTTTTGGAAACTTTAGAGTGTTTTCTATCCTAATCTGTCAATTATATGCATATTCTAGCATCTGGTCCTGAGAAATTGGCCGTTTACTTTGGGAACGTTTTCCAAACATAAAAATAGTGCCCCCTAGCTTCAAGAGGTTAAAACTGTTTGAATGATATCTGCGAGTATAACATAACTCATATTGCAGGCAAAAACACGAGAAAAAAATCCAACCAGGAAGTGGGAAATCTGAGGTTTGTAGTTTTTCAACTCATTGCCTATTGTATATAGTGTCTATGGGGTCATTTTACACTTCCTAAGGCGTCCACTAGATGTCAACAGTCTTAAGATCCTTGTTTGATGCTTCTACTGTGAAGGAGGGGGGAATGGGAGCTGAATGAGTCACAGGTCTGCCAGAGTGGCATGAGCTGGTCATGCATGTTCACGTGAGAGTTAGCTTGTGCTCCATTGCATTTCTGAAGACAAAGGAATTCTCCGGTTGGAACATTATTGAAGATTTATGTTAAAAACATCTTAAAGATTGATTCTATACCTCATTTGACATGTTTCTACGAACTGTAACGGAACTTTTTGACTTTGTCTGGGCCTAGTGATCACGCCTTATGAATTTGGATTACTGGACTAAACACATGAACAAAAACCATAGGTCAAATCATAACGTCAGTGATATTCAAGTCGGAAGGTCGTAGCTCTATAAAGAGGCACGAGTTCCTGAGTTGGAATTCCTAGTTGAATCGACATTTCTACCCCCCATGGACTTGAAACCCCCCACAAATTAAATGAATCCCCCTCTCCACAAAACCCCATAAAATGGCTTTATCCCTGTATAGCTATGGTTCAGCTAGGCAGTAGACTTGTATTTGGTGTGATGATCTTATTTGCTTTTTGGTAAAGTCATGTGCTCCGGTTCTTGTGTACACTGTAACAAGTACTTCGGAGATTTGTAATATCCAGTGGCCAAACTAAGTGAATATTTTTCAGGTAATGGGTACTGCCATCTTTGACTTTGTTTATTTGCATCTTATAGTGAATGGCATTCTGTGATTAGGGAGTTTTCGCTTGGAAACAAACACACATGGCTGCTCTTAACTTAGCTGACACGGATCTCTTTTCTAAACAATATTACATTTCTCCCTTGTGCTCACCAGAGATGTTGTACATTGTAAACAAGTCTAGCTGTTAAGTTGTAAATTTATGTATATTTTATTGTCAGGGCAACATGTTATTTAGATTGGTTTATGCAATGAGTTTGGGTGTAGATGTGTTCCATGTGTTGTTTAGATGACGAAATTCGTATTTATCTTTTACAATAAAAGGTGTAATTGAGGAATAAAGTTGTGAAGACCTTTATTTCCCATCAGAACAAAACATTGTGTAGATGCTTTTCAGACAATGCTGTTTAGACGTGTTTGTTTTATCATAGCTATGTTCTGTTGTTACTATTCCAATCACATATTTACGATGGTACGCTGCAGGGACCAGTCAACAATTATCACAAATGTGTGATTGTATGCGTCAAAGGGTTAATAAATTATTCCCTTTCTTCTCCAGGAGAGGGCAGTGAATAACACTGTTCCAGAGTGATTCGTAAGGTAATGAACCTAATCCTTTAGCCACCTTACAGTAAATACCCAAACTTTTTCTCGGCAACACCACCATCCTGGTCCTTGGATCCCATTGGCCAAACCCATATTTATCTCTAACCCCTAGACAAAGGACATAAGCAATTATTGCTTAAAAAGGCTGGCTCAAGATGTAAGTGGATGCACATACAAGGGATATGTTTGGTTTTAAAATCCACAAATTTCCTCTGTACTCATGTTTTTTTTGGGGGGGAATATAAATGAGAATCCAATTGGAAAGAGATGCACCACACAAATAGATGAAATTAGACATGTTTGATCAAGGGTCCTTACATGGCAGATGTGACAAATTATCCGCAATGTGATTGGTTTACCCCAAAATGTGCCTGCCTTAATGTGTTCAGATGCATTTTGCTTGACTCCCAAGCTTGTTGATCTTCTTTCTCAGGTGGTCAGACGAGTTCACCTCTCTCCGTTGATCCCTTTAGTCAGGTTAAGCTTCATAAAAGCTCTTGTAAGGAGCTTGGACAGAAGCCAAATAAGAGCCTTGTCCTGAGATCTAGTCTATGACTTCATCACGTAAGCTATAAGAACCTGAAATTACTAAGAACAGAAGGAATGGATCAGAGATTCACCAGTCCATAATATGAACTTTCTAATTGTTTGTTGGTTTTGTTTTGGATTATGTGTGTATTGTTATTGTATTACTAAATATTACTGCACTGTTGGAGCTAGAAATGTGAGGATTTCACTGCACCTGTGATAACATTTGCAAGTCTGTGTACGCAACCAATACACTTTGATTTGAACAGACTTTGAACCAAAGACACGCATGCACAGACGATCACATGTTTTTGTCAGTAAAAACAACAACAGCTGATGACTTCTACACATTGATGGTTGACATCTACACACACAATGTAAAGCACTTTGAAAGTTGCTGTATGAATTATATCTTTCATTGAGTATCATGACTCCCACTCATCAATACTCACAAGCAGACACAAACACTCACTCTCTCGCTCTCCTAAGAGGAGTTTGCCAACCTCCTCTGGTCCAGTCTCATTTTGAGCTCAGACACCAGTGCTGCATTCACACTGTCAACTGGTCTGTTCCTGTTCCTCTTAGGCTTGATCTGTGCTACTGTGCCCAATACTGTCGGTACCACCCATTGTCTGTCCCCTGGCCTCCCCCCAGGGAGCAGTGGGGGAAGGGCAGGGGCATTGGGCGGTGGTGGTGGCCAATGGCGTCCACTCACCATGCTCACATTGTGGTTTGGAGACCAATGGTGTCCAGTCACCACATTCATGTTGTGGTTTGGAGGCAGAGGGTGTCCGCTCGCTATGTTACAGTTGCTACAGTTGACCCCCACCATGACCTCTGGTTCTTGGATTAGGAGTTTCTCTCCAGAGTTCGGGAACTTGAAGGTCACGGGTGGTTTGTTTCGCCTCCGGATGCGGCGGTGGGGCAGGATCCTGTTGGACTTTTTGTTGCGCATGAACATGATGGTGGAGATGAAGACTGTCACCACAACCATGAGACTAATGACACCAGCGATCATACCTAAGATGTGCAAAGGCTTGTCTCTACTCTGCACGAAAAAGGATGCCCAAGGGCCCCTGAGTTGAGTCTGTAAAAGAGCACAGAGAGACACAGTCATGTCCATTGGACTGAAATGGGAGACTGCAAGTATACATGGGAAAATCCTAGTTATTTATTACCTTACGTGGTTCTGTGTGTGTTCCTATTTGGCTATGGGAATTTGGGACAAAGTGTATTATAATACATTTAAACTGCCAGACCACCACAGCCAAATCTGTACACGTGTTAAGCTAGCTAAACAGTGTGAAAACATTACACTACATTAGAATAACAAAAATCCCCAAATACGCCTACCGGAGCTTGGTCAGTGCTAACAATCTGTCTGCAAAACGTGGATCTGCAAAATACTAATCTGAGTTTGTCTGGAATGATAATTCCTGTCCCATTGACTGTTTTTTTTTGATTGAGACAAGATCAGAAGGATTAGATGGGGCACCCATTATTAACTGAGACCATGCAGCGTCACAATTGCAAATGAAATGTTTTGAGTTTACAGTTCATCCATAACATTTATCATGGATTTCTATTTCATTTCAAAGGAGTGATCAAAATATTCTATTGTGCTCTTGTACTCTTTCACAGACACAAATCATGCACTATGGTACAATGACCAGCTACAAATACAGGTGTCCTTCTAAGACAACATATAAACAGTAAGAGTCTTAGTGTAATGTTATGGGGGGACACCAAGACTGCTGGATGATCTCAAGGCAAGCTTTGTTTATGGCATTATACAGGCCTCCGTATAATCTTTCTGATCTTGCCATGAGGTTGAACGCCAGACTTTTTCAAAGTGTTGCAGTAAATGAGGGTGGAAATGAGGACAGTCGTTGCAATGGCAAAGGTGACAACACTAAAACAAATCCCAAACACAGCTGCGGGATGCTTCTTGAGGCTCAGGAAGTAGGAGAAAAATCTGGATTTGACCTGAAAATACAAAATTGACATTTAGAGGAGTTTAGATCATTTAGGGAATAGTTTATGAATGTTTCAAGGTGGAAACCTAAAAAAAACTAACAAACAGATATCTTGGGTTTGGATTACCGTGTTCAGTTGGATTGTTCTATTGAGCAGCTTGAACTATTTGTGATCACTATGGCCAAGAGTTTTCCTAAGCACGTGGTCTGACCAGGAAAATCTCTAAGCCCTGGTTATTACATAGTTATAGCATATAGTGAGCGTGCGTGTGAGTCGGTTTGAGCTGTGTGTGGTGTTGTGTTTCCCAACTAGCTAGGGGGATAGCTAACTAGTGGGGATTTGATCAAACTAAAACCCATGGCTCAATGCCTCTGTCGCATTGATTTCAACCTTTTATCTGAAAAAGACTGCTTCAAAACGTATTGGGTTACTCATGCAGTGAGCATCCCACTGGCTCACACATGAGGCTCCCAAAGATAGTATTAGCAGTATGCTTGGAATGAGGATATGTCACATACGTCTAAATGTAAACATTAGTGGAGGCCCCCTATCAGTTTTGGAGGCAGCAATACCTTTGCTAGCAAGGAGCGGTGCGGTAGCTAACTAAATCAAATTGATTTATATAGCCCTTCTTACATCAGCTGATATATCAAAGTGCTGTACAGAAACCCAGCCTAAAACCCCAAACAGCAAGCAATGAAGGTATAGAAGCACGGTGGCTAGGAAAAACTCCCTAGAAAGGCCAAATCCTAGGAAGAAACCTCGAGAGGAACCAGGCTATGAGGGGTGGCCAGTCCTGTTCTGGCTGGAGATTATAACAGAACATGGCCAAGATGTTCAAATGTTCATAAATGACCAGCATGGTCAAATAATAATAATCATAGTAGTTGTCGAGGGTGCAACAAGGCAGCACCTCAATAGTAAATGTCAGTTGGTTTTTCATAGCCGATCACTAACTAAGTGAATTGTTTCACCCGGCAGTTAGCCAAAATTGTTAGCTAGATAGCTAAAGTATGTATGCATAGATGTTCTGTAAGTAAGCTAGCTAGCTGTTTCAATTTCAATTTTACAGATTGTAACGTTATCCATTTCCCATGCACAATTATTTTTTTAACCAAAACAACCATTATGTCCCATTCATGACCAAAGCCATCAGATAGTGCATTACTTTTACCCTACCAAGCCGCACTGTTTCTTGACACACTGCTCGCTTAACATGGAAGCCATCCGCACCATTGTGTCGGAGGAAACACCGTACATCTGGCTACCGAAGTAAGCCCGCCACAGGAGTCACTAGAGTGCAATGTCAAACCTCCCCTAACCCAGACGATGCTGGGACAATTGTGCGCCGCCTCATGGGTCTCCCGGTCTCGGCTGGCTGTGACACAGCCTGGGATCAAACCAAGGTCTGTAGTGATGCCTTAGACCTCTGCGCCACTCTGGAGGCCCATGATGCACTGTTTGACTAAAAGCAACTATGCACCACTTTTGACCAGAGCCACTAGTGTGCCAGAGACAAGTCCTAACTTGAGACGTTCATGCAAATCTCCCATTGCAATCTAAATCTCCATTAATAATGCATCATCTACACAAAACACTGAGTTACATGTGCATATTCCAAGTTTATTTTCTTCCCTGTAAAATTAAATAGGTGTCATTGGAGATGTTCCCACTGTCTCTTACCGCCTCTGTGATGTCTATCTTGACCACCGTGGTGGTGCTGAAAGAGGGCGAGCCTCTGTCTTGGGCCTGGACCACCACAGACCAGGTACAGTCATTCTGTTTGGTGATGTTCTGGACGATGTCCATGGACTTGATGTAGGACTTGAGCTTGATCTCGCCCGTGTCTGCGTTGATGTCGAATATGTTTTCTGGGTCTGTCTTCATGATGGAGTACTCAATGACATTGTTGGGCCCCTCTGCATCGTCATCTTGCGCCTGTTGGCACATTACACATAAACCAGACACACGAGATACCGTTTTTCTCAATAGTGCTGGTACATTTATGAATATTGTCCCATGCTCTCAAAGTAAATCTACTTCCTTTGTGTTGTGTTGCATTGAGTTGAGTTAAATTGTGTTGTATTTAGATGTGCGTGGTTGCCATGAGGCAACCTAGGCAGAGACATAGAAATGAAATGAATAGAATGGATTGGAAAGCTCTAACCCTGGAAAGATTGACGTAACACAAGCAGTCATATTTAGCTAGCTCTCAGCTGACAGAAACCACAATATCAATTAGCTAATAGCAATTACTATTACAATTCATCACATCACGTGTGAGCACATCACGTGTGAGCTCCCCTCTAAAAATCAAAGGTAATCCGACGATAGTAGTTTGTGTGCGCCACCATGTTTGTTTTTTGTCATCAAACAAAGATAAGAGAAGACGAGGAGTTTGGTCTGTTTGCAGTATGTATGTTGAAGTAAGTTCACGCGAAAGATGAGTGAACCATTCCTTCACCTCATTATGGTATCTTTGGTCTGACAGACGTTTACGTGACACCCATAATGCATAGTCTAATGGCAATATACATGGCGCCACACATTGCTGGCAATTAGCTTAGCATTAGCTCATCATAATCAGTACAACCTTCAAAAAAAGTTTTACACACATCATAGGTGTCCATTACAATCCCTGCAATAATCGGAAGGCATTATTTCTCACTAGAACTTGAAAACGTGTGAATAAAACTGTAAAAACATTATGCTCCATACATACATACTGTATGCTACAGTATAAACGACAACACAGAAACGACAGAAAATAAGGCACTTACTTTGATATGTCCGAAGTTATTGTTTGTAAGGAAAACAACAAAGGCAATGTGAGGTCCAGCCAGAAAATGTGCCAGTTCATGCAAGACTGTGCAAATGTCTGCATACTTCATCTGTGAAAACACTGGGGAAGTGTTTCCTTGAAGAGAGACGTTTGTCTGGCTCTGTAAAGCCTCAAACATAAATAGTCACAATAGTGAAATGGGCTACTTCTATGTGAATTAATGAAGAGGCGGAACACACCTCGATTCAAACTGTTAGAAAATACAACTTTGAAGAATTTTGGGGGGAAATTGGCAAGTTGAAACATAAATAATTAGCAGCCAGTGTGTGTTAACTGTCCTGTTGCGTAATGATAACATTTTGGAACAGTGAGTGCATTCTGACATTATGTGCACAAAACAACTCATGCTGGGGTGACCATTAGAGATATTTGGAACTCAAAACGTGAAAAGGTTAATTTAAGGGGGAAATTCACCTTCAAATATTTTGTGCAACTGACTTAAACTTAAGGAAACTTTAAGGGAAAACATAAGGGGGAAAATATCTTGTTTTTTGAAACCGGGCCCAGATCCTGAGATGGGTGAGACATGCACGTTGCTACTTCAATCTGTGCTTCAATTAACTCAACCGACATTAAAAAAAATACACTGCTCAAAAAAATAAAGGGAACACTAACATAACACATCCTAGAGCTGAATGAATGAAATATTCTTATTAATTACTTTTTTCTTTACATAGCTGTATGTGCTGACAACAAAATCACACAAAAATGATCAATGGAAATCAAATGTATCAACCCATGGAGGTCTGGATTTGGAGTCACACTCAAAATTAAAGTGGAAAACCACACTACAGGCTGATCCAACTTTGATGTCCTTAAAACAAGTCAAAATGAGGTTCAGTAGTGTGTGTGGCCTCCACATGCCTGTATGACCTCCCTACAATGCCTGGGCATGCTCCTGGACAAGGTGATTACTGAGACTGAGCGTGTTGACGTCATTTCCGGTCACAACTTGCAGACTTGTTTTCGAGTTGCTGTGCGTTTTTGTTGCCGATCTATTTTGCTACCTGACAACTTTACGGTTTTTACTTTTTAATTACCGTTTATATATATATATATATATTTTTTTCCTCAACTTTTTCACTCCGGACGCTTTATCTGGACACGATTCGTCAGGACCAAGCCTGACCTGCTGAGGAGTGACGGACTCCATCCTAGCTGGAGGGGTGCTCTCATCTTATCTACCAACATAGACAGTGCTCTAACTCCTCTAGCTCCACAATGAAATAGGGTGCAGGCCAGGCAGCAGGCTGTTAGCCAGCCTGCCAGCATAGTGGAGTCTGCCACTAGCACAGTCAGTGTAGTCAGCTCAGCTATCACCATTGAGACCGTGTCTGTGCCTCGACCTAGGTTGGGCAAAACTAAACATGGCAGTGTTCGCCTTAGCAATCTCACTAGGATAAAGACCACCTCCATTCCTGTCATTATTGAAAGAGATCATGATACCTCACATCTCAAAATAGGGCTACTTAATGTTAGATCCCTTACTTCAAAGGCAATTATAGTCAATGAACTAATCACGGATCATAATCTTGATGTGATTGGCCTGACTGAAACATGGCTTAAGCCTGATGAATTTACTGTGTTAAATGAGGCCTCACCTCCTGGCTACACTAGTGACCATATCCCCCGTGCATCCCGCAAAGGCAGAGGTGTTGCTAACATTTACGATAGCAAATGTCAATTTACAACAAAAACCTCACCTCTTTTGAGCTTCTAGTCATGACATTTATGCAGCCTACTCAATCACTTTTTATAGCTACTGTTTACAAGCCTCCTGGGCCATATACAGCGTTCCTCACCGAGTTCCCTGAATTCCTATCGGACCTTGTAGTCATAGCAGATAATATTCTAATCTTTGGTGACTTTAATATTCACATGGAAAAGTCCACAGACCCACTCCAAAAGGCTTTCGGAGCCATCATCGACTCAGTGGGTTTTGTCCAACATGTCTCTGGACCCACTCACTGTCACAGTCATACGCTGGACCTAGTTTTGTCCCATGGAATAAATGTTGTGGATCTTAATGTTTTTCCTCATAATCCTGGACTATCGGACCACCATTTTATTACGTTTGCAATTGCAACAAATAATCTGCTCAGACCCCAAACAAGGAACATCAAAAGTCGTGCTATAAATTCACAGACAACACAAAGATTCCTTGATGTCCTTCCAGATTCCCTCTGTCTACCCAAGGACAAAAATCAGTTAACCACCTAACTGAGGAACTCAATTTAACCTTGCGCAATACCCTAGATGCAGTTGCACCCCTAAAAACATTTCTCATAAGAAACTAGCTCCCTGGTACACAGAAAATACCCGAGCTCTGAAGCAAGCTTCCAGAAAATTGGAATGGAAATGGCGCCACACCAAACTGGAAGTCTTCCGACTAGCTTGGAAAGACAGTACCGTGCAGTACCGAAGAGCCCTTACTGCTGCTCGATCATCCTATTTTTCTAACTTAATTGAGGAAAATAAGAACAATCTGAAATTTCTTTTTGATACTGTCGCAAAGCTAACTGAAAAGCAGCATTCCCCAAGAGAGGATGACTTTCACTTTGGCAGTGATAAATTCATGAACTTCCTTGAGGAAAAGATTCTGATTATTAGAAAGCAAATTACGGACTCCTCTTTAAATCTGCATATTCCTTCAAAGCTCAGTTGTCCTGAGTCTGCACAACTCTCCCAGGACCTAGGATCAAGAGAGACGCTCAAGTGTTTTAGTACTATATCTCTTGACACAATGATGAAAATAATCATGGCCTCTAAACCTTCAAGCTGCATACTGGACCCTATTCCAACTAAACTACTGAAAGAGCTGCTTCCTGTGCTTGGCCCTCCTATGTTGAACATAATAAACGGCTCTCTATCCACCGGATGTGTACCAAACTCACGAAAAGTGGCAGTAATAAAGCCTCTTGAAAAAGTCAAACCTTGACCCAGAAAATATAAAAAACTATTGGCCTATATCAAATCTTCCATTCCTCTCAAAAATTTTAGAAAAGGCTGTTGCACAGCAACTTACTGCCTTCCTGAAGACAAACAATGTATACGAAATGCTTCAGTCTGGTTTTAGACCCCATCATAGCACTGAGGCGGCACTTGTGAAGGTGGTAAATGACATTTTAATGGCATCGGACCGAGGCTCTGCATCTGTCCTCATGCTCCTAGACCTTAGTGCTGCTTTTGATACCATCGATCACCACATTCTTTTGGAGAGATTGGAAACCCAAATTGGTCTACACGGACAAGTTCTGGCCTGGTTTAGATCTTATCTGTCGGAAAGATATCAGTTTGTCTCTGTGAATGGTTTGTCCTCTGACAAATCAACTGTAAATTTCGGTGTTCCTCAAGGTTCCGTTTCAGGACCACTATTGTTTTCACTATATATTTTACCTCTTGGGGATGTTATTCGAAAACATAATGTTAACTTTCACTGCTATGCGGATGACACACAGCTGTACATTTCAATGAAACATGGTGAAGCCCCAAAATTGCCCTTGCTAGAAGCATGTGTTTCAGACATAAGGAAGTGGATGGCTGCAAACTTTCTACTTTTAAACTCGGACAAAACAGAGAAGCTTGTTCTAGGTCCCAAGAAACAAAGAGATCTTCTGTTGAATCTGACAATTAATCTTAATGGTTGTACAGTCGTCTCAAATAAAACTGAAAGACCTCGGCGTTACTCTGGACCCTGATCTCTCTTTTGAAGAACATCAAGACATTTTCAAGGACAGCTTTTTTCCATCTACGTAACATTGCAAAAATCAGAAACTTTCTGTCCAAAAATGATGCAGAAAAATTAATCCATGCTTTTGTCAATTCTAGGTTAGACTACTGCAATGCTCTACTTTCCAGCTACCCGGATAAAGCACTAAATAAACTTCAGTTGGTGCTAAATACGGCTGCTAGAATCCTGACTAGAACCAAAAAATTTGATCATATTACTCCAGTGCTAGCCTCTCTACACTGGCTTCCTGTCAAAGCAAGGGCTGATTTCAAGGTTTTACTGCTAACCTACAAAGCATTACATGGGCTTGCTCCTACCTATCTCTCTGATTTGGTCCTGCCGTACATACCTACACGTACGCTACGGTCACAAGACGCAGGCCACCTAATTGTCCCTAGAATTTCTAAGCAAACAGCTGGAGGCAGGGCTTTCTCCTATAGCGCTCCATTTTTATGGAACGGTCTGCCTACCCATGTCAGAGACGCAAACTCGGTCTCAACCTTTAAGTCTTTACTGAAGACTCATCTCTTCAGTGGGTCATATGATTGAGTGTAGTCTGGCCCAGGAGTGGGAAGGTGAACGGAAAGGCTCTGGAGCAACGAACCGCCCTTGCTGTCTCTGCCTGGCCGGTTCCCCTCTTTCCACTGGGATTCTCTGCCTCTAACCCTATTACAGGGGCTGAGTCACTGGCTTACTGGGGCTCTCTCATGCCGTCCCTGGAAGGGGTGCGTCACCTGAGTGGGTGATTCACTGATGTGGTCATCCTGTCTGGGTTGGCACCCCCCCCTTGGGTTGTGCCATGGCGGAGATCTTTGTGGGCTATACTCAGACTTGTCTCAGGATGGTAAGTTGGTGGTTGAAGATATCCCTCTAGTGGTGTGGGGGCTGTGCTTTGGCAAAGTGGGTGGGGTTATATCCTTCCTGTTTGGCCCTGTCCGGGGGTGTCCTCGGATGGGGCCACAGTGTCTCCTGACCCCTCCTGTCTCAGCCTCCAGTATTTATGCTGCAGTAGTTTGTGTCGGGGGCTAGGGTCAGTTTGTTATATCTGGAGTACTTCTCCTGTCCTATTCGGTGTCCTGTGTGAATCTAAGTGTGCGTTCTCTAATTCTCTCCTTCGCTCTTTCTTTCTCTCTCTCGGAGGACCTGAGCCCTAGGACCATGCCCCAGGACTACCTGACATGATGACTCCTTGCTGTCCCCAGTCCATCTGACCGTGCTGCTGCTCCAGTTTCAACTGTTCTGCCTTATTATTATACGACCATGCTGGTCAATTATGAACATCTTGGCCATGTTCTGTTATAATCTCCACCCGGCACAGCCAGAAGAGGACTGGCCAACCCACATAGCCTGGTTCCTCTCTAGGTTTCTTCCTAGATTTTGGCCTTTCTAGGGAGTTTTTCCTAGCCACCGTGCTTCTACACCTGCATTGCTTGCTGTTTGGGGTTTTAGGCTGGGTTTCTGTACAGCACTTTGAGATATCAGCTGATGTACGAAGGGCTATATAAATAAATTTGAAGAGGTGGCGGATGGTCTCCTGAGGGATCTCCTCCCAGACCTGGACTAAAGCATCCGCCAACTCCTGGACAGTCTGTGGTGCAATGTGGCGTTGGTGGATGGAGCAAGACATGATATCCCAGATGTGCTCAATTGGATTCCGGTCTGGGGAACGGGCGGGCCAGTCCAAAGCATCAATGCATTCGTCTTGCAGGAACTGCTGAAACTCTCCAGCCACGAGGTCTAGCATAGTCTTGCATTAGGAGGAACCCAGGGCCAACCACACCAGCATATGGTCTCACAGGGGGTCTGAGGATCTCATCTCGGTACCTAATGGCAGTCAGGCTACCTCTGGCGAGCACATGGAGGGCTGTGCGGCCCCCCCAAAGAAATGCCACCCCACACCATGACTGACCCACCGCCAAACCGGTCATGCTGGAGGATGTTGCAGCCAGCAGAACGTTCTCTACGGCGTCTCCAGACTCTGTCACATCTGTCACATGTGCTCAGTGTGAACCTGCTTTCATCTGTGAAGAGCACAGGGTGCCAGTGGCAAATTTGCCAATCTTGGTGTTCTCTGGCAAATGCCAAACGTCCTGCACGGTGTTGGGTTGTAAGCACAACCCTCACCTGTGGATGTCGGGCCCTCATACCACCCTCATGGAGTCTGTTTCTGACCGTTTGAGCAGACACATGCACATTTGTGGCCTGCTGGAGGTCATTTTGCAGGGCTCTGGCAGTGCTCCTCCTCCTCCTTGCACAAAGGCAGAGGTAGCGGCCCTGCTGCTGGGTTGTTGCCCTCCTACGTGCGGCTTCCTCCATGTCTCCTGATGTACTGGCCTGTCTCCTGGTAGCGCCTCCATGCTCTGGACACTACGCTAACAGACACAGCAAACCTTCTTGCCACAGCTCGCATTGTGCCATCCTGGATGAGCTGCACTACCTGAGCCACTTGTGTGGGTTGTAGACTCCGTCTCATGCTACCACTAGAGTGAACACACCGCCAGCATTCAAAAGTGACCAAAACATCAGCCAGGAAGCATAGGAACTGAGAAATGGTCACCACCTGCAGAACCACTCCTTTATTAGGGGTGTCTTGCTAATTGCCTATAATTTCCACCTGTTGTCTATTCCATTTGCACAACAGCATGCAGAATTTATTGTCAATCAGTGTTGCTTCTTAAGTGGACAGTTTGATTTCACAGAAGTGTGATTGACTTGGAGTTACATTGTGCTGTTTAAGTGTTCCCTTTATTTTTTTGAGCAGTGTATATTCTATTGCATGAGTCACATCAGTTAGCATCATTTGAAATAACATTCTACATGACCATGTCAATCCAGCATCAGTTGATAGAACATGTAAAATTACAGTGGAAATTATTGCATCATAATACCTGGAAGCCATTGCGAATGTACCCATGACTTTACCAGTCAAATTGCCTCAGTTAGCTCTACTAATGTAGACCATTTTTTCCGGTTTGATGTTAATGCGAGTGTAGTGAAATGCTCGTGCTTCTAGTTACGAAATTGCAGTAATATCTAACAAGTAATCTAACAATTCCAGAACAACTACCTAATACACACAAATTCAAAAGGGATGGAATAAGAATATGTACATACAAATATACGGATGGGCGATGACCGAACGACATAGGCATGATGCAATAGATGGTATAAATACAGTATATACATATGAGATGAGTAATGTAAGATATGTAAACATTACTAAAGTCACTAGTGATCAATTTATTAAAGTGGTCACTGATTTTGAGTCTGTTATATAGACAGCAGCCTGTCTGTTAGTGATGGCTGTTTAACAGTCTGATTGCCTTGATAGAAGTTGTTTTTCAGTCTCTCGGTCCCAGCTTTGATGCACCTGTACTGACCTCACCTTCTGGATGATAACGGGGTGAACAGGCAGTGGCTCGGGTGGTTATTGTCTTTCATTATCTTTTTGGCCTTCCTGTGACATTGGGTGCTGTGGGTGTCTTGGAGGGCACATAGTTTACCCACGGTGATGCATTGTGCAGACCGCACCACCCTCTGGAGAGCCTTGTGTCTGTGGGCGGTGCAGTTGCCATACCAGGCGGTGATACAGCCCGACAGGATGCTCTCAATTGTGAATCTGTAAAAGTTTGTGAGGATTTTAGGTGACACACCAAATTTCTTCATCCTCCTGAGGTTCTTCACCACACTGTCTGTGTGGGTGGACCATTTCAGTTTGTCCGTGATGGGAACTTAAAACTTTCCACCTTCTCCACTACTGTCCTGTTGATGTGAATAGGGGGGTTGCTCCCTCTGCTGTTTCCTGAAGTCCACGATAATCTCCTTTGTTTTGTTGACGTTGAGTGAGAGTTTGTTTTCCTGACACCACACTCCGAGTGCCCTTACCTCCCCTTTGTAGGCTCTCATCTTTGTTGGTAATCAAGCCCACTACTGTTGTGTCGTCTGCAATCTTGATGATTAAGTTGGAGGCGTGCATGGCCACGCAGTCATGGGTGAACAGGGAGTACAGCAGCGGGCTGAGCATGCATCCTTGTGGGTCCCCAGTGTTGAGGATCAGCAAAGTGGAGATGCTGTTTCCTACCTTCACCACCTAGGGCAGCCCGTCAGAAAGTCCAGGACCCAATTTCACAGGGCGGGGTTGAGACCCAGGGCCTCGAACTTATTGATTAGCTTGGAGGATACTATGGTGTTAAGCTGTACTCAATGGACAGCATTCTTACATAGGTATTCCTCTTGTCCAGATGGGATAGGGCACTGTGATGATGATTGCATCGTCTGTGGACCTATTGGGGTGGAATGCAAATTGAAGTGGGGCTAGGGTGGTAGGTAAGGTGGAGGTGTAATGATCCTTGACTAGTCTCTCAAAGCACTCCATGATGACAGAAGTGAGTGCTACGGGGCAAAAGTCATTTTGTTCAGTTATCTTTGACTTCTTGGGTATTCCTGAACTCCAATAATGAATTCAAAACATTGAGTAACTTCATACATTGTCCAACTGTTGCATTTATTACAATAATTTTTAAAACCTTTTAACAATTTACATTGACCTCCCCCTCCCTTTTGTACACTGCTGCTACTCACTGTTTCTATGCATAATCACTTCACCCCCACGTACATGTACAAATTACCTCAACTAACCTGTACCCCTGCACACTGACTTGGTACCGGTGCCCCCTGTATAACCTCATTATTGTTATTCTAATTGTGTTACTTTTTTATTGTGACTTTCATTTTAGTCTACTTGGTAAATATTTTCTTAACTCTTCTTGAACTGCTCTGTTGGTTAGGGGCTTGTAAGTACGCATTTCCCGGTAAAGTCTATACTTGTTGTATTCGGCGCATGTGACAAATAAAGTTTGATTTGATATGTAGGGACAGCAACTGAGGGAGTGGTAGTAATTGTGAAGGATGCTATAGTAACAGCATGGAATTGGACTACAGAGCCAATGAGTGTTATCTTGAATATGCATTATGTTAGTGGTAGCAGGGGTTACCTTGTTAGCATGGCTGGGATATCACCATCAGAAGGTGTTGAAACCTGTATAGAGTGCTGTATTACCTCAAGATGAGGTACAGTTGATTAAGGCCACCGCACTTGTATATCGGGTGACCATGGAGGGAGAAGGAGATGATGGGGGGCGAAATGAGGATGCTATGGCGTGGGAACACTTTTTGAAAACTGCTATCGGAGGAGGAAGTCTGGGTACAAGCATGAGGAGTCATTTTTGTGGACCCCAGCAGAACAGTATCCCAAAGGTACACTGCCAGTTGATCTTCTACAGTGCCTTGCAAAAGTATTCATCCTCCTTGGCGTTTTTCCTATTTTGTCGCATTACAACCTGTAATTTAAATGGATTTGTATTTCATGTAATGGACACACACAAGTCCAAATTGGTGAAGTGAATTGAAAAAATGTAATTGCTTCAAAAAAATAAAAATGGAAAAGTGGTGCATGCAAATGTATTCACCCCTTTGCTATGAAGCCCTTAAATAAGATCTGGTGCAACCAATTACCTTCAAAAGTCACATCATTTGTTAAATAAAGTCCACCTGTGTGCAATCTGAGTGTCACATGATATGTTACAAGATCTCAGTATATACGTACAGTTGAAGTCAGAAGTTTACATACAGCTTAGCCAAATACATTTAAAATCTAAAAACAATTCCTGACATTTAATCCTAGTAAAAATTCAGTTTTAGGTCAGTTAGGAATTTTATTTAAAAAATGTGACATGCAAGAATAATAGTAGAGAGAATGATTTATTTCAGCTTTTATTTCTTTCATCACATTCCCAGTGGGTCAGAAGTTTACATACACTCAATTAGTATTTGGTAGCATTAGCTTTAAATTGTTTATAACTTGGTTGAAACGTTTTGGGAAGCCTTCCACAAACCTCCCACAAAAAGTTGGGGTGATTTGGCCCATTCCTCCTGACTGAGCTGGTGTAACTGAGTCAGGTTTGTAGGCCTCCTTGCTCGCACACACTTTTTCAGTTCTGCCCACACATTTTCTATAGGATTGAGGTCAGGGCTTTGAGATGTCCACTCCAATACCTTGACTTTGTTGTCCTTAAACCATTTTGCCACAACTTTGGAAGTATGCTTGGGGTCATTGTCCATTTGGAAGACTGATTTGCGTCCAAGCTTTAACATTTAACTGATGTCTTGAGATGTTGCTTCAATATATCCACATAATTTTCCTTCCACATGACTCCATCTATTTTGTGAAGTGCACCAGCCCCTCCTGCAGCAAAGCAGCCCCTCCTGCAGCAAAGCTTCCCCACAACATGATGTTGCCAGCCCCGTGTGTCACGTTTGGGATGGTGTTCTTTGGCTTGCAAGACTCTCCTTTTTTCCTTCAAACATAACGATGGTCAATATGGCCAAACAGTTATTTTTTTGTTTCATCAGACCAGAAGTTTCTCCAAAAAGATTGATCTTTGTCCCCATGTGCAGTTGCAAACCGTAGTCTGGCTTTTTTATAGCAGTTTTGGAGCAGTGACTTCTTCCTTGCTGAGTGCCCTTTCAGGTTACGTCAAAATAGGACTCGTTTTACTGTGGATATTGATAATTTTGCACCTGTTTCCTCCAGCATCTTCACAAGGTCCTTTGCTGGTCTACTGGGATTGATATGCACTTTTCACACAAAAGTACGTTCATCTCTAGGAGACAGAATGAGTCTCCTTCCCGAGCGGTGTGATGGCTGCGTGGTCCCATGGTGTTTATACTTGCATAATATTGCTTTTACAGATGAACGCCTTGGAATACATCCACAGGTAGACTTCCAATTGACTCAAATAATGTCAATTAGCCTATCGGAAGCTTCTTAATAACCTCTTAGGGATATGGAGACGCTAGCGTCTCGTGTGGCCAATAGCCTGGGGAAATGCATAGCGCCAAATTCAAATACGCGATAAAACTCAAACTTTCATTAAATCACACATGCAGGGTACTCAATTAAAGCTACACTCGTTGTGAATCCAGCCAACATGTCAGATTTTAAAAATGCTTTTTGGCGAAAGCACGAGAAGCTATTATCTGATAGCATGCACCCCCCCTGAACCACCTGAACGAGATGTAAACAAAATAATTAGCGTAGCCGGCGCTACACAAGACGCTGAAATAAAATATAAAACATGCATTACCTTTGACGAGCTTCTTTGTTGGCACTCCAATATGTCCCATAAACATCACAATTGGTCCTTTTTTTCGATTAATTCCGTCCATGTATACCCAAAATGTCCATTTCTAAAGCCCGTTTGATCCAGAAAAAAAACAGCTTTTCAAAACGCAACGTCATTACAAAACATTTCAAAAGTTGCCTATAAACTTTGCCAAAATATTTCAAACTACTTTTGTAATCCAACTTTAGGTATTTTTAAACGTTAATAATCGATCAAATTGTTGACGGGGCGATCTGTATTCAATAACAGCAAGTCAACAATACATGCAGGATTTTCTCTCTTACATAATCCACAGTGTAACCTCTGCCTCTTCTTCGTTTCACCAATGATTCACTTCAACCCAAAGACTGGTGACATCCGGTGGAAGTTGTAGGAACTGTAAACTGGGCGCTATCTAATTTCCCTTGACAAAGACAATTCAGGGAACTGCCAGAGGGATTTTTTTTTTCTTTCTGAACAGTTTTTCCCTTGGGGTTTTGCCTGCTACATAAGTTCTGTTATAGTCACAGACATGATTGAACCAGTTTTAGAAACTTCAGTGTTTTCTATCCACACATACTAATCCTATGCATATACTATATTCCTGGCATGAGTAGCAGGAAGTTGACATTTTGCATGCTTTTTATCAAAAAGTAGAAATACTGCACCCTATCCTTTAAGCCACAACATAATTTTCTGGAATTTTCCAAGCTGTTTAAAGGCACAGTCAACTTAGTATACCTGTTAAGGATAGGGCTGACTACTGCCCCCTTGAGGAATTGCGTGCCCATAGTAAACAGAAAAAAAATCTGTCAAAAATTGCTAATATATGCATATAATAATTATTATTGAATAGAAAACTCTAAAGCTTCTAAAACCGTTCAAATTATGTCTCTATGTAAAGCAGAACTCTCAGGGCATCCATTCTCCCAAACTCTTGACAACAGAAAAGTTGGGCCAACTTTGACGTCATCGCACCCACCCTTCCCAACCAGCTACAGATCTGGGAACAGTTCCTATCTCTTCAGCGCGATGTCCCCTTTCAGTGGGGCCTGCCATTGTGAGAATCGCACGCTCCCTCGAGTTTTGGCGGGCTGAAACCTCCGGGTCACGCGAAAATACATGCACTTTCATGCGCACGTCGGGTCCGGAGCTCTCTTTGTTCCAAGATTCACCAAAAGATTGTAGGTTTGTCTGTTCACGCTAAGGATTGTTTTCTATGTTTAAAACATGCTAAAGCTCGATTCTGCACTTAGTTTGATCAGTTTAGTCGACATATAATATGTAATTTTGAAGTTGATGCGCATCCACTAGAATTTTGCCTGCATTTTGACCGGAATTTGTCGTGTTTGATAACCTAAAGACACAGACTTGAAAACCAAACGCAGTTTTTGGTAAGTATAACTCCTTCCACGTCTTCTGATCGAAGAACAACAAAGGTAAGGGAATATTTATGTGTTAATTATGGGTTTCTGTGGACTCCGAGATAGAGACATAATGCTAATTTCTGAGCGCCGTCTCATATTATAGCCTAGTGAACGAATTCTGTAACGTTAAAAATAAATGTAACACAGCGGTTGCATTAAGAAGAAGTGTATCTTTCTAACTATATGTAGAACATGTATATTTAGTCAAAGTTTATGATGTGTATTGCTTGTTATCTGACGTTAGCTCCGGCAGATATCATCATTTCTCCGGACATCTGAGTAGCATTTTTTGAACATGGCGTCATTGTAAACAGAGATTTATGGATATAAATTGAATATTATTGGAAAAAACACACATGTACTGTGTAACATGTCCTATTACTGTCATCTGATGAAGATTTTCAAAAGGTTAGTGAATTATTTTTCTTTTAATCCTGCGGCTGTTGATTGCATATTTTGTTCAACGTGGCTAATTCAAATTAGCTGTGTCTTTGGTGGTGGTTTGACATAAATATGTGCTATGTTTTCGCCGTAAAACATTTTAGAAAACTGACTTGCTGGCTAGATGAACAAGGTGTTTCTTTCATTTGAGCTATTGGACTTGTTAATGTGTGGAGGTTAAATATTTCTAAGAATATTTTTGCGTTCCATTCGCCACGTCCCAGTTAACGTCGGTTCCCAACTGGGAACCTGAATCTGTAACAGGATGTAAACTTCTGACCCACTGGAATTTTGATACATTGAATTATAAGTGAAATAATCTGTCTGTTAACAATTGTTGGAAAAATTACTTGTATCGCACAAAGTAGATGTCCTAACCAACTTCCCAAAACTATAGTTTGTGGAATGGTTGAAAAACAAGTTTTAATGACTCCAACCTGAGTGTATGTAAACTCCCGACTTCAAGTGTATACACCTGTTCTGAAAGGCCCCAGAGTCTGCAACACCACTAAGCAAGGGGGCACCAACAAGCAAGCTGCACCATGAAGACCAAGGAGCTCTCCAAACAGGTCAGGGACAAAGTTGTGGAGAAGTACTGTTGGGGGTGAATCAGAATAGTTGGGTAACATAGATACAATGTTTTATTTTCATTATATGCTTGTGAGTTACTTCTCATTTAGAATGTATCTTGTTGTACTATAGTGGTGGCCATTTGCAGTTATCCTTTCTCTGTCCTAGGTTCAGTTACTTGGGCCACAGAAAGGGGAGAGGTCAAGCTTGTCTTCATATGTAAACATATCTTTTAAACCATGTGAAGGGGTGATTGAGGGGGAACCAATGATCTCTTGGCTCCACAATGTCTGTGTGCCAGTCACTGTGATCTTGTCCAGGAGGGGTGTATTTGATATATGCTAGTGGATGAGGTAATGTCTTGGTACTATGTTGTACCAAGAACGAGAAATAGAACCTCGTTTTATGAGAGCAAACTGAACGATAATTTATAGCTAATGCTGTCTGGCTATGGGATACTCCTCTCTCAAGTAAAGTCTTCCTTTGTAATGTTCCTAAGATCTGTTATTCGTCATGTGAGTTGAGATGGGTGTGTCTTGGCTATAAATGATACTAAGAACTGTTTTGTAAGCACTCAGAGAATTCATTTATAGACACTGAATTAATCTGAGAGTCACAGGGTTGTGATGGAGCTCATATAATTAAAGATGGACTTTATGATAACTCTGACTTGTGTGTGGTTTGCTCTCATGATTTGGTAAGACAGGAAATTTCCACTACAGTACAGATCAGGGTTGGGTTATAAAAATATATCCGAAACTTTGAACACCCCACGGAACACCATTAAATCAATTATTAAAAAATGGAAAGAATATGGCACCACAACAGACCTGCCAAGAGAAGACCACCCACCAAAACTCACAGACCAGGCAAGGAGGGAATTAATCAGAGAGGCAACAAAGAGACCAAAGATAGCCCTGAAGGAGCTGCAAAGTTCCACAGTGGAGATTGGAGTATCTGTCCATAGGACCACTTTAAGCCATACACTCCAGATAGCTGGGCTTTATGGAAGTGTGGCCAGAAAAAAGCCACTGCTTGAAGAAAAAAATACAAACATGTTTGGTGTGGGAGACTCCTCAAACATATGCAAGAAGGTACTCTGGTGAGTTGAGACTATAATTGAGCTTTTTGGCCATCAAGGAAAACGTTACATCTGGCGCAAACCCAACACCCCGACAACACCATCCCCACAGTGAAGCATGGTGGTGGCAGCATCATGCTGTGGGGACATTTTTCATTGGCAGGGACTGGGAAACTGGTCAGAATTGAAAGAATTGTGGATTGCGCTAAATACAGGGAAATTCTTGAGAAAGCCTGTTTCAGTCTTCCAGAGATTTGAGACTGGGACGAAGGTTCACCTTCCAGCAGAGCAATAACCCTAGGCATACTGATAAAGCAACACTCGAGTGGTTTAAGGGGAAACGTGTAAATGTCTAGGAATGGGATAGTCAAAGCCCAGACCTCAATCCAATTGAGAAGCTGTGTTATGACTTAAAGATTGCTCTACACCAGCGGAACCCATCCAACTTGAAGAAGCTGGAGCAGTTTTGCCTTGAGGAATGGGCAAAAATCCCAGTGGCTAGATGTGCCAAGCTTATAGACACATACCGCAAGAGACTTGCTGCTGTAATTGCTGCAAAAGGTGTCTCTACAAAGTATCGACTTTGCGGTGGTGAATAGTTATGCAGTTTGTAGTATTTCTTGTTTGTTTCATAATTAAACAGATTTTGCATCTTTAAAGTGGTAGACATTGTGTAAATAAAATTATACATTCCAGGTTGTAAGGCAACAAAATGGGAAAAATGGCAAGCGGCGTGAATTCTTTCGCAAGCCACTGTACCCCCCAAAATATGCGTGCGCAAGTTTTCACACGAAAGTTGGAATTCATACAAACTGAACTTGACCAGAAAATGTGCTTATACTCCAGCAAACTTTAGACCATGTGTACGCACAGTTTCTAGTCATTGAAGTATTGCATTGCAAGGTAAAAGTAGTCTAGTGGTAGTCTTGTGTGGGAATATATGATGAAACTTATTCATAACAAAAAAACTGTTAAATATAGTAACAAGATGCACTCATTTGCTGTTAGTGATAAGAGAGAACATCTATTTCCTATTATTTATTTCATTTCGATGATCATTGCAGAATAAATTCCGCCTTGTTTGTCTGTGATGGTTTCATATTCACAAAATAGCCTATAGGCCTACAACAAGTTAGGATAGGCTACCATTCGTCCCATCTCTAATTAATTTGACACACTTTACTGTAGTAAGTACATCAAGTTATTCAAGTATTTTTCTCTATTTGATCCGATCCAAAAAGCAAATTTAATGGTTCACCATTGATGTTTGTAGGCTACTACATCTGACTACCGTAATGTCAAATTTCTTGAGTAAACAATATTTCATTTATAAACAAAAGTCATAATACATATATCACAACCATTGCTGAATAAATTCCTCACCTTTTCTGTCCATGATGAGTTCATATTCCCGAAGTAGCCATACAACAAATTGCCCAGTCAAGTCACCCACGATACAAGTCAGTATTCGACATCCATCCATTTCTGACGACGTCGGGAGATTGTGAAAAACGGCCACTAGGGGCAACAGTGAGCACTGTAGTCATCAAGTAGGTTTCGGTTTTGCTAGGGTGTTGTGGACAGGGATGATGGATGGGCATAAGCCTCTGATTACAAAAGTTGCAATTTTGAATCCAGCGATATAATTTATTGGAAAAGTTTGTTTTAAGGCCATCCCAAACCTTAACACTTACCTTAACCATTCATAGTTAATGCCTAACGTTAAGAAATTGGAGTTAATGCCTGAACTTAACCCTAACAATTCTCAGCTAACGCCTAATCTTAACCTTCAACACTTCGACATTTGAGAAACATGGATGATTGTCTAATTCTGATGTGAGACTGAGAGCTGGTAGAATTACAATGCGCATCTCTCGTTGTGCCTATTATAATGTCAAGTTTTTTGCATTCAAAAGGGAGCCCAGTTTATAACATGTAGTACAGTTTAACAGGTGAACAGGCAGTTGAAGTGTGTAGGCAACCACTAAGTAGGTCTACTGTTTCTATTTTTTTCTGAGTAGACAATATTTCAGAATTCACGGGCAGTGCAGCTTAGCCTATTTAGGGTCGGGAAAAACTACAAAACATTATGGAATTCAAACTCTGTTTACAGGTCCACAACAATGTGCAAATTCTTTTTGTATTTCAGACACGTTTAGATACAGCTAATGTCACTACAAAAGAAAACATTCTGACAAGCCCTTCAAAGAGATTTGATCACGTTCACCATGCATTGCTATTTCCTTAGATACTGTCTTGGCCTAATTCCAATGCTTCCACAGTATACAGCAAATAAGGAAGTTATTGTAACCATAAAAAGGTGAATGATGGGAGTTTCAGGCGGAGTTGTAATGCTCATTCACACGTGCACAATTTCACAACAGATCTGACATATAATGGAAAACATGCGTTTATAAACCTCAATATATGTTTTTCTGAAGTGGCGCATGCAGATATTTAGTGTTAAATTTATGCAATGGTTATGAATGAGGCCCCTGGGCATGTCGCTACATGACTGATGCTTCTCCCTCCCTGTACCATCAATGCTCCCTTCTCAAGCTTTCTGAACTGCCTCAACACCTGATCAGCTGTGGAAGACCATCGCCTAGACCTGCCAGAGCCCTACATTTGTTTTTGTTTTGCATTAGTGTCTTAGAGATTCGATGTAATGACAAGTGCTATGTAAAATAATGATATTATTATTGTCCACAGAAATGCATGAAAGCATGGCTTTGGACTTGTTCTTGTAATTGCTACAAACGAATCAACCTTTGGGGTATGGCAAAGATAAATCTTCTCAAAACTGGAAGTTAGAATGCAACACAAACCTCTATCTTCACCAGCGCTCCTATGATCATGGTCTTCTCCAGGAAGTTCTCATTAAACTCTGGCGGGTGATCATTGAGGTCCAGCACTGTCACAAATACCTCGGCCAGGCTGTACTTGCCCTCTGCATCCTCTGCTTTGACATAGAAATTATACTTGGACTTCACCTCCGCGTCCAGGCTGGCCCACGGCTGGGTGTAGATGATGCCTGATGCTGAATGAATCAGAAACCTGGGGAGGGGTAAGATATTGGGTGTTTTTTCATTTATAAAATAATTGACAACTGTCTTCTGGGTCATTAATTATGGTTGAGGAACCTGATATAAACAACATTGAAGAAACAAAACCATTTCAAACTTAAAAAGATGGGAGTGGATATAAATTATTATGAATGTTTACAGTACATTACAATTACAATGTAACAAAAAAAATTGTCAGCAGGGTAACTCATTTTAAATTGAAACAGCTAAGATTTTTCTAACTAACTGTATAAAGTAATCTGAAATTGTAAATCATGAAACGTAAGAACTTGAAATAATGTGTATATATATATATGTGTATGTATGTATGTATGTATGTATGTATGTATGTATGTATGTATGTATATATACACACACACACACACACACACACACACACACACACACACACACACACACACAACATGACCAAAAGTATGTGAAAACCTGCTTGTCAAACATCTCATTCAGAAATCGTGGGCATTAATGTGGGGTTGGCCCCCATTTTGCTGCTATAACAGCCTACACTCTTCTGGGAAGGCTTTCCACTAAGTGTTGAAACATTGCTGCAGGAACTTGCTTCCATCCATGCTGATGCTGGGCGAGTAGGCCTGGTTCGCAGTCTGCGTTCCATTTCATCCCAAAGATGTTCAATGGGTTTGAGGTCAGGGCTCTGTGCAAGTTCTTCCACACCGATCTCGATAAACCATTTCTGTATTGACCTCGCCTTCTGCATGGGGGCATTGTCATGCTGAAACTGTTGCCAGTTTGGGGAAGGCTGTTGCTTTAAGATTTCCCTTCACTGGAACTAAGGGCCCTAGCCTGAACCATGAAAAGCAGCCCCAGACCATAATTCTTCCTTCACCTAACTTTATAGTTGACACTATGAATTGGGGCAGGTAGCGTGCTCCTGGCATCCGCCAAACACAGATTCGTCCGTCGGACTGCCAGATGGTGAAGCATGATTTATCACTCCAGAGAACTTGTTTCCACTCCTCCAGAGTCAAATGTCAGCGAGCTTTAAAACACTCCAGCCAAAACTTGGCATTGCGCATGGTGATCTTAAGCTTTTCTGCAGCTGCTCGGCCATAGAAACCCATTTCATGACGCTCATCGCGAACAGTTCTTGTGCTTCCAGATGCAGTTTCGAACTCAGTAATGAGTGTTGCAACCGAGGACAGATGATTTTTTAGGGCGTTACGAGCTTGTGTGGCCTGCCACTTTGCGGCTGAGCAGTTGTTGCCCCTAGACGTTTCCACTTCACAATAACCATCACTTACATGATAGAAATGTAACAGTTGTAGACCTTACAGTTTAATGCTTACTTACAAGCCTTTAACCAACAATGCAGTTTTAAGAAAAAGTGTTAAGTAGAAAATAGATAAGTTAAAAAAAATAAGAAAAAGGATCAAATAATTACAGAGAAACAGTAAAATAACAATAGCGAGGCTATGTACAGGGGGTACCAGTACAGAGTCAATGTGCAGGGGCACCAGTTAGTTGAGGTAATATGTACATGTAGGTAGAGTTAAAGTCACATGGACAATAAACAGAGAGTAGCAGCAGCATAAAAGGGGGGGAATGCAAATAGTCTGGGTTGCCATATGATTAGATGTTCAGGAGTCTCATGGCTTGGGGGTAGAAACTGTTAAGACGTCTTTTGGACCTAGACTTGGCACCCCGAATCCACTAATTTGAAGGGGTGTCCACATACTATTGTATATACACGACCGTTCAAAAGTTTGGGGTCACTTAGACATGTCCTTGTTTTTGAAAGAAAAGCAATTTTTGTCCACTAAAATAACATCAAATTGATCAGAAATACAGTGTAAATCAAATCAAATTTTTATTTGTCACATACACATGGTTAGCAGATGTTAATGCGAGTGTAGCGAAATGCTTGTGCTTCTAGTTCCGACAATGCAGTAATAACCAACAAGTAATCTAGCTAACAATTCCAAAACTACTACCTTATAGACACAAGTAAGGGGATAAAGAATATGTACATAAAGATATGAGTGAGTGATGGTACAGAGCGGCATAGGCAAGATACAGTAGATGGTATTGAGTGCAGTATATACATATGAGATGAGTATGTAAACAAAGTGGCATAGTTAAAGTGGCTAGTGATACATGTATTACATAAAGATGCAGTAGATGATATAGAGTACAGTATATACATATGAGATGAATAATGTAGGGTATGTAAACATTATATTAGGTAGCATTGTTTAAAGTGGCTAGTGATATATTTTACATCATTTCCCATCAATTCCCATTATTAAAGTGGCTGGAGTTGAGTCAGTGTGTTGGCAGCAGCCACTCAATGTTAGTGGTGGCTGTTTAACAGTCTGATGGCCTTGAGATAGAAGCTGTTTTTCAGTCTCTCGGTCCCAGCTTTGATGCACCTGTACTGACCTCGCCTTCTGGATGATAGCGGGGTGAACAGGCAGTGGCTCGGGTGGTTGTTGTCCTTGTTAATGTTGTAAATGACTATTGTAGCTGGAAACGGCTGATTTATTATGGAATATCTACATATGCGTACAGAGGCCCATTATCAGCAACCGCCTGTGTTCCAATGGCACGTTGTGTTAGCTAATCCAAGTTGATAATTTTAAAGCTAATTGATCATTAGAAAACCCTTTTGCAATTATGTTAGCACAGCTGAAAACTGTTGTTCTGATTAAAGAAGCAATACAGCTGGTCTTCTTTAGACTAGTTGTGTATCTAATGCATCAGCATTTTGTGGGTTCGATTACAGGCTCCAAATTGCCCGAAACAAAGACCTTTCTTCTGAAACTCGTCAGTCTATTCTTGTTCTGAGAAATGAATGCGAGAAATTGCCATGAATCTGAAGATCTCATACAACGCTGAGTACTACTCCCTTCACAGAACAGCTCAAACTGTATCTAACCAGAATAGAAATAGGAGTGGGAGGCCCCGGTGCACAACTGAGCAAGAGGACAAGTACATTAGAGTGTCTAGTTTGAGAAACAGACGTCTCACAAGTCCTCAACTGGCAGCTTCATTAAATAGTACCGGCAAACACCAGTCTCAACATCAACAGTGAAGATGCGACTCAGGGATGCTGGCCTTCTAGGCAGAGTTCCTCTGTCCAGTGTTATTTTGCCCATCTTAATATTTTATTTTTATTGGCCAGTCTGAGCTTTTTCTTTGCAACTCTGCCTAGAAGGCCAGCATCCCGGAGTCGCCCCTTCACTGTTGACGTTGAGACTGGTGTTTGCGGGTACTATGTACTGAAGCTGCCAGTTGAGGACTTGATCAATTTGATGTTATTTTAATGGACAAATTAATTAATCTTAATTCCATTCCTTTACTAGATGTGTGTATTGGGTATAAATTGTATAATTGTTACATATTACTGCACTGTCAGAGCTAGAAGCACAAGCATTTCGCTACACCCTCAATAAAATCTGCTAAACATGTTTGTGACCAATATGATTTGATTTGAGATGTTAAGGACAGTATGTCACAGGAAAGTTGGATAATTCTGTCTGAAAGTATAACTCCTTGAAAGTCAATGTAGTTGTATTTGTTCTGTGAAGAAGAATCTATAAATATATTGTCCTAAAAAAGAAGGAAACATACCAGATGATATAATAGCCTTTTTTTGTTTTCAACAGTTCAACCTGCATCTTTTCAACTAGCTTCTGCAGGGATGGCAATAACCGGATGTTCCGGTTTGAAGTGAAAATTGAATAGAGAGCCTGTGACGTCACTTCCGCTTTCGGACGTTAATGCAACCGCTGTGTCAGATTAAACTACGGTAAAAGCATAATCTGAGAACGGCGCTCAGTACCCAATTCAGCCAGAGAAATATCCGCCATTTTGGAGTCAACAGAAGTTAGAAATAACACTATAATTATTCACTTAACTTTGATGATCTTTATCAGAAGGCACTCCAAGTTCGACAATAAATTACTGATTTGTTCCATGAAGTTCCATAAAGTCCATCATTTATTATCAAATTGACACTTGTTGTTAGCGTGGTCAGCCCAGTAATACATCTTCATGAGGCGCAGGAACTTCATCCAGACAAACGCGAAAAGGTCCGTTACAGTCCTTTAGAAACATGTCAAACGATGTATGGAATCAATCTTTAGTATGTTAACATAAAACATCAATAATGTTCCAACCGGAGAATTCCTATATCTGAAGAAAAGCACTGGAACGAGAGGTAGCTCTGTCGGGAGCGCGCGTGATGAGACCAAGGCACTATGCCAGACTACTGATTCAAACAGGTCTCATGAGCCCCTCCTTCATAGTAGAATCCTCATTCAAGTTTCTAAAGACGGTTGACATCTAGTGGAAGCCGTAGGAAGTGCAACTTGACTCCATAGACACTGTGTATTCGGTAGGCCAAGCTTTGAAAATCTACAAAACTCAGATGTCCCACTTCCTGGTTGGATTTTTCTCAGGTTTTCACCTGCCTTATGAGTTCTGTTATACTCACAGACATCATTCAAACAGTTTTAGAAACTTCAGAGTGTTTTCTAGCCAATACTACTAATAGTATGCATGTATTAGCAACTGAGACAGAGTAGGAGGCAGTTCACTCTGGGCACGCTATTCATCCAAAAGTGAGAATGCTGCCCCCTATCTTAAAAGAGTTAACAAGACAACACTCCATCTTAACTCCTCTGCCACATTTACTGGATTGGTTGAACAGTGCAGAAGAGAAACTCCCCAACAGTTAAAAAAAAATCTTGTCAAGACCAGAATGTGGGGATCTAGTTGCAGGTGTTTCTTCTATCCTCGCTACTGAAAGGGTTAAACTTTCTATTCCCAAACAGTTCGAGATTCTAATTTAAAAAATGAATCTCTCCAGAAATAACGATCTTATTGTTGCCGCCTGTTATAGACCTCCCTCAGCTCCCAGCTGTGCCCTGGACCCCATATGTGAATTGATTGCCCCTCATGTATCTTCAGAGTTCGTTCTGTTAGGAGACCTAAACTGGGATATGCTTAACACCCCAGGCGTCCTACAATCTAAGCTAGATGCCCTCAATCTCACACACGTTATCAAGGAACCCACAAGGTACAACCCTAAATCTGTAAACATGGGCACCCTCATAGATATTATCCTGACCAACTTGACCTCCAAATATACCTCTGCTGTTTCCAATCAGGATCTCAGCGATCTTTGCCTCATTGCCTGCATCCGTTATGGGTCCGCGGTCAAATGACCACCCCTCATCACTGTTGAATGCTCCCTAAAACACTTCTGCGACCTGGCCTGGGTATCCTGGAAGGATATTGACCTCATCCCGTCAGTAGAGGATGCCTGGATGGTCTTTAAAAGTCATTTCCTCACCATCTTAAATAAGCATGCCCCGTTCAAATAATGTAGAACTAAGAACAGATATAGCCCTTGGTTCACTCCAGACCTGACTGCCCTCGACCAGCACAAACACACCCTGTGGCGTACTGCACTAGCATCGAATAATCCCCACGATGCGCAACTTTTCAGGGAAGTCGGGAACCAATACACAGTCAGTTAGGAAAGCTAAGGCTAGCTTTTTCAAACAGAAATTTGCATCCTGTAGCTCCAACTCCAAAAAGTTATGGGACACTGTAAAGTCCATGGAGAATAAGTGCACCTCCTCCCAGCTGCCTACTGCACTTAGGCTAGGAAACACAGTCACAACCGATAAATCCACGATAATCGAGAATTTCAATAAGCATTTCTCTACGGATGGCAATGCTTTCCTCCTGGCTACCCCATCCCCGGCCAACAGCTCTGCACCCCCCGCAGCTGCTTGCCCAAGCCTCCCCAGCTTCTCCTTCACCCAAATCCAGAGAGCAGGTGTTCTGAAAGAACTGCAAAACCTGGACCCGTAGAAATCAGCTGGGCTAGACAATCTGGACCCTCTCTTTCTAAAATTATCCACCTCCATTGTTGTAACCCCTATTTCTAGTCTGTTCAACCTCTCTTTCATATCGTTCGAGATTCCCAAAGATTGGAAAGCTGCCAAGGTCATTCCCCTGTTCAAAGGTGGTGGCACTCTAGCACCAAATTGTTACAGACCTATATCCATCCTGCCCTGTCTTTCTAAAGTCTTCGAAAGCCAAGTACAAACAGATAACTGACCATTTTGAATCCCACCACACCTTCTCCGCTGTGCAATCCAGTTTCCGAGCTGGTCATGGGTGCACCTCAGCCACACTCAAGGTCCTGAACGATATTATAACCGCCATCGATAAAAGACAATTCTGTGCAGCCGTCTTCTTTGACCTGGCCAAGGCTTTTGACTCTGTCAATCACCATATTCTTATTGGCAGACTCAACAGCCTTGGTTTCTCAAATGACTGCCTTGCCTGGTTCACCAACTACTTGTCAGTTAGAGTTCAGTGTGTCAAATCGGATGGCCTGTTGTCCAGGCCTCTGGCAGTTTCTATGGGGGTACCAGAGAGTTCAATTCTCGGGCTGACTCTTTTCTCTGTAAATATCAATAATATCACTCTTTGCTGCGGGTGATTCCTTGATCTACATCTATGCAGGCGACACCATTCTGTATACCTCTGGCCCTTCTTTGGACACTGTGTTAACAAACCTCCAAACGAGCTTCAATGACATACAACACTCCTTCCGTGGCCTCCAACTGCTCTTAAACGCTAGTAAAACTAAATGCCTGCTCTTCAACCGATCACTACCCGACACCCACCCGCCCTACTAGCATCACAACTCTGGACTGTTCTAACCTAGAATATGTGGACAACTACTAATACCTAGGTGTCTGGCTAGACTATAAACTCTCCTTCCAGACTCATATTAAGCATCTCCAATCCAAAATTACATCTTTAGTCAGATTTCTATTTCGCAAACAAAGCCTCCATCACTCACGCTGACTAACATACCCTCGTAAAACTAACTATCCTACCGATCCTCGACTTTGGCGATGTCATTTACAAAATAGCCTCCAACACTCTACTCAGCAAACTGGATGCAGTCTATCAGTGCCATCCATTTTGTCACCCAATATACCACCCACCACTGCGACCTGTATGCCCTCGCCTGCTGGCCCTCGCTACTCATTCGTTGCCAGACCCACTGGCTCCAGGTCATCTATAATTATTTGCTAGGTAAAGATCCGCCTTCTCAGCTCACTGGTCACCATAACACCCACCTGTAGTACACTCTCCAGCAGGTATATCTCACTGGTCATCCCCAAAGCCAACACCTCATTTGGCCATCTTTCCTTCCAATTCTCTGCAGCCAATGACTGGAACGAATTGTAAAAATCGTGGAAGTTGGAGACTTATATTTCCCTCACTAACTTTAAGCATCAGCTGTCTGAGCAGCTTACCGATCGCTGCAGCTGTAAACAGCCCATCTGTAAATAGCCCATCCAACTAAATACCTCATCCCCATATTGTTTTATTGACTTACTTTGCTCTTTTGCACACCATTATATCTACTTTCTCATCATCATCTGCACAGCTATCATGCCAGTGTTAATTTACTAAATTGTAATTACTTTGCTACTATTGGCCGATATATTGCCTTACCTCCTTACTCCATTTGCACACACTGCATATAGATTTTTCTATTGTGTCATTGACTGTACTTTTGTTTATCCCATGTATAACTCTGTTGTTTTTTGTCGCACTGCTTTGCTTTATCTTGGCCTGGTCGCAGTTTTAAATGAGAACTTGATCTCAACTGGCCTACCTGGTTAAATAAAGGTGAAAAAAAACAATTTAAAAAAACAATCCTCATACCTTTTAAAGGGTTTATAAATTGTGTTATGATAAACTGTAAGATCTCCTCTTAGGATACCTCTGTGTGTGTTAACATACTTTAAAAAAGAGTGGGTTTCCTTTCTACTACTATATATATATAAGTTTGATAATTATATAGACCCGATCATCTGTTGAAGAAATTGACCAACTCTTTGGCGAGCTTGCGCCAGGAGCGAGTGACCACTTTGCTAGACTGACCATTGATCCACGTGCAAGCGCTACACAATTATAAGGTAAGCAGACACCTGTTATCTCTCAAATCTGTAATTTGCTATAGCACGTTGTGGTTATTGAGTCATTCTGCCAAGTAAGTGGCGCCTCGCTGTTAAATTTATATGAACCTAACATTCTCTGTATTGAAAGTGTGAAATATTGTTACACAACCCGTGGGAGGAAGCACAGACCGCCTAGGTGGAAATGGGTTATAAATTCCTGGGTTAAATGTTTATAATCATGAGACTTGGTGATAGGACTTAGGGCATACATTCCAAGTATAAAACGCCGATTTTTGATGTGTATGAGTATTTATGAGACTTGGCGATAGGATTTAGGGCATACATTCCAAGTATAAAATGCAGATTATTGATTTCTGTGTGTAACTCAGAGAGTATGTACAGTGCCTTGCGAAAGTATTCGCCCCCCTTGAACTTTGCGACCTTTTGCCACATTTCAGGCTTCAAACATAAAGATATAAAACTATTTTTTTGTGAAGAATCAACAACAAGTGGGACACAATCATGAAGTGGAACGACATTTATTGGATATTTCAAACTTTTTTAACAAATAAAACTGAAAAATTGGGCGTGCAAAATTATTCAGCCCCCTTAAGTTAATACTTTGTAGCACCACCTTTTGCTGCGATTACGGCTGTTAAGGGATAGACTATACACATATAGGGTTATTTTTCATTCATCTATCTGTATTTGCATTGCACGTAGAGCCTAATAAAAACATTTAAAACATTTTGAGACGGGAGTTCTGACTTGCCTGATGGGCCAGTTGCTATGAAACCTGCCACCCCTCTACAGTTCTTGGTAGGAAAATACCCCACTATGGAAAAGGACTTAAACCTCTTCGGGTTAGGGGGCGGTATTTTCACGTCCAGATGAAAAACGTACCCAAAGTAAAGGATATGCATGTAATTGGAAGATTTGAATTGAAACCACTCTAAAGTTTCTAAAACTGTTAAAATTATATCTATGAGTATAACAGAATTTGGAAGGCAAAACCCCAAGGACAAACCATCCAGGAAGTTGTTTTTGCTGAGATGACAGTGTTTTCAATGAGTTTTCTATTTGGATCTAGATTTCTAAGGCACTTGCTTGCAGTTCCTAAGGCTTCCACTGGATGACAACTGTTTTTCGAAATTGGTTGATGTTTTTCCTTTGAGAAATGAAGAAGTAGCCATTTCCTATCTGGGTGGATAGCCAAGTGTACTGTTGTGTTTGGGGCGCGCGACCTGAAAGCTGGCTCGACTTTATTTTTTATCTGCTATTGAACGCAGTTTATCCCGTCTTAAATTGTATTGATTATTTACGTTAAAAAAATACCTAAAGTTGTATTAGAAAATTTGTTTGAAATGTGTTGGACTAAGATTACAGGTCATTTATTAGATATTTTGGAGTCATGTTGCGCGAGTTGGAACCCGTGTTTTTCTGATTCAAATGCGTTAAATAAATGGACATTTTGGAGATATAACGATGGAATTTATCAAACAAAAGGACCATTTATGATGTTTATGGGACAAATTGGAGTGCCAACAGAAGAAGATCTTCAAAGGTAAGGCATGAATTATCGTTATTTCTGACTTTTGTGTCACGCCTGGCGGGTTGAAATGTGATTGTCATGTTTGTTTGATGGGGTACGGTCCTCAGATAATAGCATGGTTTGCTTTCACCGTAAAGCCTTTTTGAAATCAGGTGGATCCACACCTTTGAGACTGTTATAGCCTCACCATCAGCTGTGCCTGGGTGACCTCAGAGCTCTCATGGCTAAGTCCTAACCCCTGGACATTGTGACACCGTTTGGAATCAACTACAACTTACTCAAGGCCAAGACAAACTGCCGTTTACCCATTTCAGACAAGCTCTCTGAGAGGTTTGACTCCTCTGATACCATTGAAAACCTTTTCTATGACAGACTCTGCAGGAATATACCTGAGTGGGTCAGGGATAAACTGATGAATGTTGTGGGATGGGACAGATTTGAAGGCCCTACTAAGGAGGACCACATTAGACATCACTGCAGAGCCTGGAAAAAATGAAGACTGAAGAAAAAGCAAGGAAGACTGATCTTGACTCACAACTCAAGAAAGCCCAACTGGACAAAGGAAAAACCAACAATCTAATGGTGGCTGTAATCCCAGCTGCCCTGCAGCAGCAGCCTGCTCCACAGTTTACCCAAGCACCTGCTACCTCAACCATATGGGAACCCACAACCATACCTACACACAGAGACAACCGCTGGTGTGCTGGTACTGCAGTGTGGCAGGCCGGCCATATGAGAAACATGTGCCCTCAATGGCTGCAGGTCTTGCTAGGTATGAATTCCTTCTGACACAGCCTCACCTTACGATTCAACGATGCTCTGTTGCTAACCCAGCACAACTGCACATGTCTCTGGAGGGTGGAGAAACACACAACTGTCTTGATCTGGTCCAACGTGATTCTAAGGCCAGGCCTGACCTTTAGGATAAATTTCTTGAGCTCTCTGATGTTAATCTCTTTGTTGATGGCTCTGCCTTTATTGATAGGGAGACTGGTAGGAAACATGCAGGGTTTGGTATAGTCTCACTGAATAGGTCATTGTTGATTGAACGTCCCTTGCCTGAACATTGCTCAGCACATCAAGCTGAGCTCCAAGCCCTTACTGAAGCATGTGTATTAGGTAGTGGTTAACATTTATTCTGACTCTGTATACACCATTGGTGTTTGCCTATCCTGGGTAGGGGTTTGGAAAGGCATGGATTTTGTTAACGCATCCGGTACTCCAATTAAAAAACGCTTACAGATTGAAGCCATGCTGGAGGCCATGTTGCTTCCTGCTGAATTGGCTATTTTCAAGGTCAACAATGATAGCATGAGTTTAGGTAATGCTGCTGCTGATGCTAAGAATGCTGCTTCTCGCTGCCGTACTCATGCCGTTATGCTTACTTCCCTGTGTACGTCTGAAATCACTAATCTGGACCAACACCAGGCTGCTGATGCACTTAATTACCCCTTATGGGAATCTAGGGGCTGCTCCAGAGGCCCCAATTGGGGATAGATCAGAAGTTTGTTTGTATCTACCACCCACAAAGTAATGGTATTACTGAAAGAGCTAACCAATCCATAAATGGGGGGCTTGCCAAAGCATGCCACTCCACAGGGAAGTCATGGGTAGAGTGTCCCCCTTTAGTTCTGATGAAAATGCGCAATACTATAAACAAGGCTTAGCCCACATGAGGTCTTAACTGGCCGTCCAATGAACGTTCCTTTACACAGAACAATTACTCAAACTGACTGACCTGACTGCACTGGATGATGATTTGAGAATATATATGAAGGAACTAACCCATGCTGTTAGGTCTTTGTATTCCCAATACAGGAAGGCCCAGGATGTTCCAGAACAGTGGGACCCAGACTGTTGGTGTTGGAGAATTAATCAAGCTGAAAGTCCACAAAAGGAATTGGAATGATCCAAGATGGATGGGTCCCTACCAGGTCATCGCAGCAACACCAAAAGCAGTGAAGGTCCAAGAGCGCCAGGGGTGGCACCACCTATCACACTGCCAAAAGACTTCCAAACCATCGTAACAGATAAGAGTTCACAACCAGACCCTATTTCTATACTCAATCTCCTGAGGATTGCTTGCAGTCTAATGCACATTTAATGGATGAATTATTATAATCATTACGCTTGGGTCACATTTTGTTGAGGCCTTGGGGCCTCAAAGGTGGGAAAAGGTTCACCCTTTTGCTATGAAGCCTCTACGTAATATCTGGTGCACCTTCAGAAGTCACATAATTAGTTTAATAAAGTCCACCTGTGTGCAATCTAAGTGTCACATGATCTCAGGATATATACACACACCTGATCTGAAAGGTCCCAGAGTCTGCAACACCACTAAGCAAGGGGCACCACCAAGCAAGCGGCACCATGAAGACCAATGAGCTCTCCAAACAGGTCAGGGACAAAGTTGTGGAGAAGTACAGATCAGGGTTGGGTTATGAAAAAAATATCAGAAACTTTGAGCATCCCACGGAGCACCATTAAATCCATTATTAAATCCAACAAACCTGCCAAGAGAGGGCCGCCAACCAAAACTCACGGACCATGCAAGGAGGGCATTAATCAGAGAGGCAACAAAGACCCCAAAGATTACCCTGAATGAGCTGCAAAGCTCCACAGCGGAGATTGGAGTATCTGTCCATAGGACCACTTTAAGCCGTACACTTCACAGAGTGGCTGGAAAAAAGCCATTGCTTAACTTCTTGGTGACAGGGGGCAGTATTTTCACGTCCGGATGAAATGCATGCCCAAATTCAACTGCCTGGAACTCATCCCCAGAAGATAAGATATGCATATTATTAGTAGATTTGGATAGAAAACACTCGGAAGTTTCTAAAACTGTTTGAATCATGTCTGTGAGTTTAACTTCTTGAGTGTAGGGGACAGTATTCTCATTTTTGTCTAAAAAACATACCCATTTGAAACTGCCTATTTCTCAGGCCCAGAAACTAGAATATGCATATAATTGTCAGATTGGGATAGAAAACACTCTAAAGTTTCCCAAAACTGTCAAGATATTGTCTGTGAGTATAACAGAACTGATATTGCAGGCAAAAATCAGAGGAAAATCCAACAAGGAAGTGCTGTTTTTCCTGAAAGCCCTGTTCCATTGGATGCCTTGCCTCCATTTAAAGGGATATCAACTATATTCCTTTTCCTATGGCTTCCTCAAGCTGTGACCAGTCTTTAGACATAGTTTCAGTCTTTTATTATAGCAAAATGAGCGAGAAAGAACCCATTGCGTCAGTTGATGGCTGGGTGCCAGCAGAGTTTATGCGCAACAGCCATTTTCTCTCTCTCTCCTATGGAAGAAGCTACATTCCGGTTGACATTATCGATTATATATTGTAAAAACAACCTGAGGATTGATTATAAAAAACATTTGACTTTCTACGCACACTATATGGAATTTGTGTCTGCGATGTCATGACGCTCGAGCCTGTGGATTTCTGATCATAACGCGCCAAACAAATGGAGGTATTTTGGATATAAAAATAATCTTTAACTAAAGGAACATTTATTGTGTAACTGGGAGTCTCGTGAGTGCAAACATCCAAAGATCATCAAAGGTAAGTGATTTTAATTGATTGTCTGACTTTCGTGACCAATCTACTTGGCTGCTATCTGTTTGTAATATTTTGTCTACTGAGAGAGATGTTCTTACATAAATGCCTCTTATGCTTTTGCCGAAAAGCTTTATTGAAATCTGACACACCAGGTGGATTAACAACAAGCCAAGCTGTGTTTTGTTATATTGCACTTGTGATTTCATGAAAATAAATATTTTTAGTAATTGAATTTGGAGCTCTGCAATTCAGCGGATGTTGATGAAAATGATCCCGCTAACGGGATGGGTGCGTCAAGAAGATAACAGAACTTATTTAGCAGGTGAAACCCAGAGGAAAAAACGTTCAGATTTTTTTTGAGGTCACTCTCCTTTCAATGGACTTTCATTAAATATCCAGATTTCTAAGGGACCTTCTTGCAGTTCCTATCGCTTCCACTGGATGTCAACAGTCTTTAGAAATTGGTTGAGGTTATTCCTTTGTGTAATGAAGAAGTTCGGCCAATTAACCATTTACCTTTGATGATCTTCGGATGTTTTCACTGACGAGACTCCCAGTTAGACAGCAAATGTTCCTTTTGTTCCATAAAGATTATTTTTATACCCAAAATTCCTCCGTTTGAATGTCACGATATGTTCAGAAATCAGCCGGAAATAGCGGTCAAGACAATGCTTAAAAAAAATCTAATTAAATCCATAATAAATCGACAGAAACATGGCAAATGTTTTTTATAATCAATCCTCAAGGTGTTTTTCAAATATCTATTTGATAATATATCAACCGGGACAATTGGCTTTTCAGTAGGAGCGAGAGGAAAAATGACTACCTCTGTCTTTTACACAAGAATCACTCTGTGAGCCCTCAGCTGGCCATTTACGCAATGTAGCAGTTCACGCTCATTTTTCAACATAAAGGCGTGAAACTACGTCACAATGCTGTAGACACCTTGGGGAATACGTAGAAAAAGGAATCTGGTTGATATCCCTTTCAGTGGCCAATAGGGGTACATAGGAACACAACGGTTTCAAAACATGAGTCCCTTCCTGATTGGATTTTTCTTAGGCTTTCGCCTGCAATATCAGTTCTGTTATCCTCTTGGTGCTAGGGGGCAGTATTTTCATTTTTGGAAAAAAAACGTTCCCGTTTTAAACGGGATATTTTGTCAGGAAAAGATGCTAGAATATGTATATATTTGACAGCTTTCGATGGAAAACACTAACGTTTCCAAAACTGTAAAAATATTGTCTGTGAGTATAACAGAACTGATGTTGCAAGCGAAAGCCTGAGAAAAATCCAAAAGTGCCCCAGGTTTTGAAAGCGCTGCGTTCCAATGACTCCCTATTCAGCTGTGAATGTACCATCAACGAGCTTACGCTTTCTACGTATTCCCCAAGGTGTCTACAGCATTGTGACGTAGTTTTACGCATTTCTGTTGAAGAATAGCCGTAGGCAGCCACATTGCGTAAGTGGTCACATGGTGGCTCCGAGAGAGATTCTTGCGTAAAATACAGAGGTAGCCATTACTCCAAATCGGTCAGAGTGAAAAACAAATTGTCCCGACTGATATATTATCGATTAGATATTAGAAAAACACCTTGAGGATGGATTCTCACTGACTTTTGGGTTTGGAAACTGACTTCCTATGATCGTACATGACAAATGGACATAACATCCTGATTTGGCACTTTCAATACTTTCATGTTGCATTTGGATATTTCTTATGGCATTTGGAAATGGTTCACTGACTTTTGACTTCGACATTTAACTTCCTTTGAAATCATATTGCAAATTGACAAAACATATGCCTTATGGACAATTAAAAAATATATGACTAAAGTATGTTCATACAGTTCTTAATTGAGAGAAAAGAAATCGAAAGAATTTCGAAGAACGGTCCAGAAAGCACTTTAAGGGGGTGATAAGTAAAAAAAAAAAAATCAAGTGTAATAAATGTGACCCTTGGGTCCTGACTTGATGTGCATTTGCAATCTGAACATTTACCGTGGATTGTACTCGCCATCTATTGGATTTTTGCTTTGTGACACTTGGCATTTTCCATATGGCATTTGCAATAGGTTTTTAATGAAACAACGTCCATTTGAGTGGTATTGTACATCGTGTATATGTTTCGTACGGTGCCAATAAGTCCCTATTCATTTTTGTCCATTTCAGGGGGGTATTCCCTTACATCCTACAGCACATTGTCTTGGAGCCTGGCTGGGCACCAACATCCTACAGCACATTGTCTTGGAGCCTGGCTGGGCACCAACATCCTACAGCACATTGTCTTGACGGGCACAGTTTGGAATGTGGTGTGAAAAAGTGAAAAGTGTGAAGAAAAAAAAAGGTGTGGAAAAATGTATTTGAAACATGTATTTCAATTACTTTTGAGTATTTTGCCATTTGTTTTACACTGTACAAAATCTTAGATGTTCCTATAATAAAATAACCCTCTACTTGGTTGTCATTTTCATACCAGACAAGGGCTATTTTGTGCGGTGAGCCTGGGCGTATTCTTCTCCGTATTGATAAATAGTTTACATCGCCCACTAATAATGTCATGTAAGGGGTTTATTCTGGTCAGCTGGATCCTCAACAACTAGTATATCTACTGAATCCGGGGCTCTTTATTGACAATCACTCCACGGATATATAATATATGAGAGAGAGAGACTACTCACAAGTCAGCCCCTGAACCGTAGATTGAGTACTTGACTTCTCCCCAAAAGCCTGAATCTGGATCTGTTGCCTGTGTGTGTGAGAGAGAGACAAAGAACACAAAACAAGACATCTATTTGATTAGACACCAACGTTTGACAGATTAAAACAATTAGCATTGAATTAAATATTCCCTCTGAGTTTCTATAATGATTTCTTTCAATTCCATATCCTGAAAGGAATGAGTAGAAACAGTATTGACTCCTAAATCCCCTAATCAAGGTAGACAATAACATGAGGTCACCTACACTGTGAAGCAAGGGTATTATAGTTTTGGAATTTTATTTGTTTTTTATTTCTATTCGTTTTTAGATTTCTATTTAGTTTGTTTGTTTTCAGAGGTGATTTAGTTGTTTTTATTTAGTTTAGTGTTGCATAAAAACATTTCTATTTAGTTTTTGTATTATTTAGTTTCAGTGTTAGGGACAGAAAGTAGCCTCTGCATGGGAAGCTAGGAGCCATTTACAATATGTGTTGTAGGCCTATAATTTTTTTGGCATGCCTAACTGTATGCGTGCCAAATAGCCTACACGCCAAATGTTCCAGAAAAAGGTAAGTTGATCCATGGAGGCAAAAAGGACATGGTCGGAGTTTAATTCAATAAAAGAAAAGCTGTGAGTTGAAATTAAAGAGAAGGAGGGCCAGGTTTGGGAAAGATTTGGTGAAGTGGTAAAAGAGGATGATAGCAGTGCTGGCTGTGTTATGTCTGATGATTGTGAGGTGCTAAACAAATTCGTCAGTCACAAGATTGGGACTTCAGGCACGTCAAGGGAACTGTAGCCTACTGTTCATATGGGATAAATGGAAACTGAAATCTGAACATGGACTGTAGATCTATAAACTTTCACATAGCTTTCATATTTTCCTGCAGAATTAAGCATTTTTTGAAGTAAAATTATACACTGTTGTATACATTGTGTATGATTTCTTTCTTTCAGTATCTTCAGACAATGTGAATGCGCAATTAGTTACCATCTGTAGAGGTTCTTTATCAGTGTAATAAAAGCTGATCGTATTTCAACCGCATAAAATATATACCCAAGCCAAACTGAAATCTTATCAGAAACACGTTGGTTGTTTTCACAGCCATTTCCTGACAACAGGTCAAACTGATGTCATTTGGACATTTTGCATATAAAATCTTTGTTGTTTTTTTACATTTTCTCATTTCCCGGTCTAAACATCTTTGCTCTGCAAAAGAATCAGAGATGACAGAGAACTTTACTGATGTCAACTAGATTGAGGCATTCCTTCTATAAATGTATTACATTGTTGAGTAATGGTTTCTTTAGTCTTCTAGGGAAACATATGACAGAAGAGAAGCTGCATGTATCAAGTTGACCCCAAAAAATTGTTTACCAAAATTATAAGCAGAAACATCTAAATAAGGCCCAAGAAAGGCTGCAGCCTACAGAGCATGTTCTATATAAAGGGTTAGGGTCGTGTGTGGGTCTCAGATTTTCCCTTTATCACATAGTCGGGTGGTTGCGGATGGGTTATTAGCAATTGGGTGACCTGTGCACCACTGAGTGTCAGCGACTGGGTGCAGAGTTATAGCGGAGTCAGGCGCAGGACACAGGTATTGAGTAACATAACGGAGTTCACTCACAATATCAAGCAAAATTCCAAATAGGAACATACAAAAACACTAGCACATAACACCACTAAGGACATAAACAATCGCGGACAGAACAGGAATGTATGCCAGAGGGTAAATAAGGAACGTGATATGTAATAGAAACCAGGTGTGTGTATAATACGGACAAAACAAAACAAAACAAAACTGAAACATGGATCGATGGTGACTAAAAAGCATTTTCAGGCTCCACAGAGGTGCGTGTTCAGCCCCCTCCTGTGTTCCCTGTTCACCCATGATTGTGTGGCTACGTACGTCCCCAACTCAAGTTTGCTTACGACACTACAGTGGTCGGCCTGATTCCCAACAACGATGAGACAAGCTACAGAGAGGTGAGAGCCCTGGCGGAGTGGTGCTAAGAAAATAACCTCTCACCCACCGTCAACAAAATGAAAGAGCTGATCGTGGACTACAGGGGACGGCAGAGAGAGCACCTTCCCATCCACAAGGATGGGGCCGCAGTGAAGAGGGTAAAAAGTTAAAAGTTCATGTGCGTGCACATCACTGATGACCTGAAATGATCCCTTCACACAGACAGTGTGGTGAAGAAGGTGCTACAGTGCCTATTCAAATACAGGAGGCAGATGCAATTTGGCTTGGCCCGTAAGAACCTCATGAACTTCTACAGATGCACAATTGAGAGCATCCTGTCAGGCTGTATCACGACCTGTTAGGGCAATTGCAGGGCTCTCCAGAGGGTGGTGCGGTCAGGCCAACGCATCACCTGCTTGCACTGCCTGCCCTCCAGGACATCTATAGCACACGGTGTCACAGGAAGGGCAAGATCTTCAAGGACCTCAGCCACCTGAGCCATGTCCTGTTCACTCCTCTTCCATGAAGAAGGCGGAGACAATACAAATGTACCAAAGCTGGGACCAAGAGTCAGATAAACAGCTTAATTCTCCAGGCCATCAGACTGTTAAACAGTCACCCCTATCCAATCTCTGCCCAGTGCCCTGCCCTGAAACTTAATCACTGTTACTAGCCAACTGCAACCCGGGAACTCTACTCTGCACCTTAGAGACCGCTGCCCTATGGACAGAGTCTTTGAACACCGGTCATTTTAATCATGTTTATATACTGTTTAACTCACTTAATTTATATTTGTATTTGTATTCTAGTCATGGTGTATCCTATATAACTACTGCTGCAGTACACACCTTTTCTATTCATATACTGTCCATAAAACACCATGAGATATACACATATATACACACACATACATACATACATACATACTGTGCAGATCCCTGGACTTTTTCCAAATTCTGTTAGGTTACAGCATTGTTCTAAAATGTATTAAATTGCTTTTTTCCCCCTCAATCTACACACAACAACACATGACAACGCAAAAATAGGTTATTTGAAATTTTTGCTAATTTATAAAAAACAACATCTGACATTTCACATTTACATAAGTATTCTGGCCCTTTACTCTGTACTTTGTTGAAGCACCTTTTGCATTGACACTACAAGCTTGGCACACCTGTATTTGGGGAGTTTCACCCATTCTTCTCTGCAGATCCTGTCAAGCTCTGTCCGGTTGGATGCAGAGCGTTGCTGCACAGCTATTTTCAGGTCTCTCCAGAGATGTTTGATCGGGTTCAAGTTCAAGCTCTGGCTGGGCCACTCAAAGACATTCAGACACTTGTCCCAAAGCCACTCCTGTGTTGTCTTGGTTGTGTGCTTAGGGTCGTTTTGCTGTTGGAAAGTGAACCTTCACCCCAGTCTGTGGTCCTTAGCACTCTGGAGCAGGTTTTCATCAAGGATCTCTGTACTTTGCTCTGTTCATCTTCTCCTCGATCCTGACTAGTCTCCCAGTCCCTGCCACTGAAAAACACCCCCAAAGCATGATGCTGCCACTCCCAAGCTTCACCATAGGGATGGTGCCAGGTTTCCTCCAGACATGACACTTTGCATTCAGACCCAAGAGTTTAATCTTGGTTACATCAGACCAGAGAATCTTGTTTCTCATGATCTGAGAGTCTTAGGTGGCTTTTGGCAAACTCCAAGCGCGTTGTCATGTGCCTTTTACTGAGGAGTGGCTTGCATCTGGCCACTCTACCACAAAGGCCTGATTGTGGAGATGGGAGAAACTTCCAGAAGGACAACCAACTCCGCAGCTCTCCACCAGAGGAACTCTGGAGCCCTGTCAGAGTGATCATTGGGTTCTTGGTAACCTCCCTGACCAAGGCCCTTCTTCCCGATTGCTCAGTTTGTCTGGCGGACACTAAGAAGAGTCTTGGCGGTTCCAAACTTCTTCCATTTAAGAATGATGGAAGCCATTGTGTTCTTGCTGCAGATATTTTTTGGTACCCTTCCCCAGATCTGTGCCTCAACTGAATAGTGTCTTGGCGCTCTATGGACAATTCCTTTGACCTATGGCTTGGTTTTTGCTCTGACATGCACTGTCAACTGTGCAACCTTATATAGACAGGTGTGTGCCTTTCTAAATCATGTCCAATCAATTGAATTTGCCACAGGTGGTCTCCAAGTTGTAGAAACATCAAGGATGATTGTTACGGATACAGGTATCCTGTGTCTGTGTCTGTGTCTGTGTGTGTGTGTGTGTGTGTATCCTGTGTTCTTTTCTCTCCTTCTCCCCTCACAGGTGAAAATCATCACTCCCCAATCAGAAGACACACCTCCTCCTGTTTCCTACCCAATCACAGTTCCTTTCCCTTGGTTTAAAAACCCTGTCAGTTGTTTGCTCAAGAGCTCAATCTCTCTGTAAATGCCATGTCTGTAGGTCTCTGTGTTTCACTCTATGTATTAACCTCTCTTTTGTTTGAGCACCTCCATAGCACTTTGCCATCACCTGTGAGTATTGTTTTGGTTATGGTGTTTGTTTGCTTGCTGGTGGGAAAAGGGGAAACCAAGACAAGTCACCCATGGGCATACACTACCCGTAGGTAGACTTTGTTAAATACACTAGTTAGAACTGGGCGGACCACCCACTGTATTTTTGGTTAGTTAGCTGTTGTTAAAATAGGCTAGTCTAGCTTAGGGGTGTTTTGAATACTTATAGTTTCTTTCCTTGGGTCCAGCTCAGCCCCTTTTCCTGCTCCCCCCCCATTACCGTGTGTTTACAAATAAACCTTGAGTTTGACATTTCAGTTGTCGTGGTTATTTCGTTCACACTTTGTCACTATTATAATTTGCATGAGTTATGTTACGGGTCGCATTACCATCCCCCCCCTAGACTGTCGGGCCAAAAGGGATTCGTAACACTGATCAATGGAAATAGGATGCCTCTGAGTTCAATATAGGCTCATAGCAAAGGGTCTGAATACTTATGTAAATAAGGTATCTGTTTTTATGTTTTATACATTTGAAAACATTTCTATAATCATGTTTTCGCTTTGTCATTATGGGGTATTGTGTGTGTGTGTGTGTATATTGCTGAGGATTTGTATTTAATCCATTTTAGATTAAGGCTGTCAATTAACAAAATGTGGAAAAAGTCAAGGGGTCAGAATACATTCCGAAGGCACTGTGTGTATGTATTTATATTACAGACTCTGACAGTACTCGTTCTGATATTTCTTAGTTTCTTTATAAAAATGTTGGGATTATGATTATTATTGATTATTACTCCACTGTTGGAAAACACCTGCAAATCTGTGTACGAGACCAATAAACTTGGAATTGATTGGATCTGAGCCAGCCAGCTTGTGTGTTTGTTTCTCTTCAATCAAACAAGATTTTTTGGTTTATCTTCAAGAAGACTCTGCATACCAGAGAGGTGGTCGTTCGGTTTCTCCAGGCCTGATGACAGTTATCCACAGACAGAATATTTTCTCCACGAACACTTGGGATGCAGGGGCAGAAACCAGATCCAGCACCACAGGGCACAGTTTAGGATTAACAGCCATCCTTGCCTGCCAGATCTGCTGACACTGTAAACATGCCCTCTTCACCTCTTCCAGGTATTTCCACAGCTCACACGGGGCACTTAATACCCTGCCAGGTGACCCTCAGACACAATCTTCGATGCAAGAAGGCTATATTTCTGAAGCACTGTGGTCGAGATGCTTGCGGAATTTCTCATGCGAGCATATTTCTGGGGTCCTGCTGCTCAACGGCTGCACTCTCTGATTTTCTGAAGTAGAAAATACTCCGTTTCCCTCATTAGTGTCTCCATCTCTGTTGAGCGAAACACACTTGCGTCCATCAGGCAAGTTGCTGCAGGGGTTGAAGTGAAGTTGTCTGTCAGAGGATTCAGTATGCATGCAAAGCACTCAAGCAGTGGCTTCTGGAGGACCTGTGCCAACTGTTTTCCAACAGTATTGTGCCTCAAGTTTGAGAAGGCACAGCAGCACATCAGACAGCGACTGGTTGTCAAATTGAAGTTGGATTGTGAATGGCTCCAGCAACTTCACAAGCTGTTCTAGTTTGGTACAGTCAATCACGTTCTGTGCTCACCCTTTGATTTTTGCCCTTTTAGCTAGTGATAGTGATGCACAAGCTAGGCTTACTTGAAACAATGGCATCTACTGGCAGCATTTACCTGCCAGGTTCTGCAGCTGAAAAACAGCTTGAAAACCCATTCTTTTTTTTCTTTTTTTTTTTCTCCCAAAGTTTAGACGAAAAGAAACAAAACATAATTTGATGGGGTTTATTGGTGTGTTTTGCCATAAAATGTAATAGTTTCAGTATAGTTCGATTTATAAATGTTTTTTGTTTTTATTTCAGTTAACTAAATTGTTTTAGCAATTTTAGTTTTTATTTTAGTTTCAGTTTACTATAATAACCTTACTGTAAAGGGGGTTACCATGATTTTGACCTTAGCTTACAGGCAGCTCGGTGGCAAGTAAAATTCTGTATTTGCTATTATACTGTAAAGAAAAGTAAATGCTACTGTAATAGGAATGAATGAATGACATGTTGATTGAAGCGGTTTGTATTTAACTTTTTTTTTACTGTAATTATAAGGGATTGGTGTAAGCAGGTTGGCTGTTAGGTAAGGTGTTTACAAACATGGCAGCATGTTAATATTTATCACTTGTACTTCTAGAGGCTTTATTGCAAAGGCCTCTAAACTGACAGCAACTACAGAGTAAAATAGACAAATGCTCAACCATTTAAGGTTAAAGACTTTCTACCACTCCAATCTCTCCCCTAAACATTTCATAATAATAGTTAATCATATCGAGATGTGGGTTAAATTGGTATAGCATTCTCACTCACGGGTGAAACAAATATGACCTATTACGAGGCATGCCCTAAAATATGTTAATGAGCCAGAAACAATACCATGCACCCACTAGTGGTCAAAATATTTTTGGCACTCCAACAATACAGTACGGTACTGTATTCTGTGGGGTGGAATTACAATAGCTTTCGAAATACAGCAATTCTTTCTCCGGCCACAACATTTTCACACAACACACCATAATTTACAATATGCTGCAATAGAATGTTTCAGAGTACTTTACTACTGACAATACAACAAATTACAATAGAATTTACAGTTTTCCATTACTGTGTATAAAGAAAAATAATTACTGACAAATCCGGTGTTTAAGTCAAACAGTTTTGTTATATTTCCGTCATCTTGTGATGTGTGTGTATATATATAGTGTAATATTGGGACGGAAAGTTAAAATTAAAAAAATTATAACCGTGTGTGAGGTCTATACTTTTGTTTCAAAGTAGATTTGTTTAAGACTACCAAGAATCACTGTGTGACCCTGATTTAGGCTGTAAAAGGTTATTAAAAAAGTGAAAAATTCTGGACTGCTGCAGTAGCAGCATGTGCTGCTGAGCATAAGAAACAAATCTGGGACTAATGTACAATGGCTTGCGAAAGTATTCACCTTCCTTGGCAGTTTTCCTATTTTGTTGCCTTACAACCTGGAATTAAAATAGATTTTTGGGGGCTTGTATCATTTCATTTACACAACATGCCTACTACATTGAAGATGCAAAATATTTTTTAATGTGAAACAAACAAGAAATAAGACAATAAAACTGAACTTGAGAGTGCATAACTATTCACCCCCGCAAAGTCAATACTTTGTAGAGCCACCTTTTGCAGCAATTACAATTGTCTCTATAAGCGTGGCACATCTAGCCACTGGGATTTTTGCTCATTCTTCAAAGCAAAACTGCTCCAGCTCCTTCAAGATAGATGGGTTCCGCTGGTGTACAGCAATCTTTAAGTCATACCGCATATTCTCAATTGGATTAAGGTCTGGACTTTGACTAGGCCATTCCAAGACATTTAAATGTTTCCCCTTAACCACTTGAGTGTTGCTTTGGCAGTATGCTTAGGGTTATTGCCCTGCTGGAAGGAGAACCTCCATCCCAGTCTCAAATCTCTGGAAGACTGGAACAGGTTTCCCTCAAGAATGTCCCTGTATTTAGCATCGTCCATCATTCCTTCAATTCTGACCAGTTTCCCAGTCCCTGCCGATTTAAAAACATCCCCACAGCATGATGCTGCCACCACCATGCTTCACTGTGGGGATGAAGTTCTCGGGGTGATGAGAGATGTTGGGTTTGTGCCAGAAAAGTGTTTTCCTTGATGGCCAAAAACCTCAATTTTAGTCCAGAGTACCTTCTTCTCATATGATTGAGGAGTCTCCCACATGCCTTTTGGCGAACACCAAACATGTAGTCTTATTTTTTTCTTTAATTAAGCAATGGCGTTTTTCTGGCCACACTTCCGTAAAGCCCAGCTCTGTGGAGTGTACGGCTTAAAAGTGGTTTTATGGACAGACACTCCAATCTCCTCTGTGGAGCTTTGCAGCTCCTTCAGGGTAATCTTTGGTCTCTTTGTTGCCTCTCTGATTAATGCCCTCCTCACCTGATCCGTGAGTTTTGGTTGGCGGCCCTCTCTTGGCAGGTTTATTGTGGTGCCATATTCTTTACATTTTTTGATAATGGATTTAATGGTGCTCTGTAGGAGCTCTGTAGGATGATCAAAGTTTGGGATATTTTTTTACAACTCAACCCTGTACTTCTTCACAACTTTATCCCTGACCTGTTTGGAGAGCTCCTTTGTCTTCGAGCTCCTCCGTCTTCATGGTGCCGCTTGCTTGGTGGTGCTCCTTGCTTAATGGTGCTGCAGACTCTGGGGCCTTTCAGAACAGGTGTGTGTAAATATACTCAGATCATGTGAAAGATCATGTGACACTTAAATAAAGTCCACCTGTGTGCAATCTAACTATTTATAGGACTTCTGAATGTAATTGGTTGCACCAGATCTTATTTAGGGGCTTCATAGCAAAGTAGGTGAATACATATGGACGTGCCCCTTTTCCAGTTTTTTATTTTTTTTTATTTCAATTATAATTTAAAAATGTAATTTAAAAATTTCACTTCACCAAATTTGAACTATTTTGTGTAAATTACATGAAATCCAAATAAAAGTCCATTTAAATTACAGGATGTAATGCAACAAAATAAGAAAAATGCCAAGTGGGATTAATACTTTTGCAAGGCACTGTATTACACAACAAAATTAAAGTTAGAGCCATCTGGCAGTTTACCTCCTTGCTTTATCTACATGTTTTTACATATAATTCTAACCCAATAACTATATTTAGAGAATAGATGTCTCAATTCATAATTTTGTACAAATCTCCATGCCTCCGCCTCGAGTGAATGGCGCATGGGCTTTGGGATGCATTTTTAGGTGGGATGGAATGGGAATGGGGTGAGACTTACGGTCACAGACACAACATTGGAGTTGCCGGGAGAGTTTTCCGGGATTCTGGCAATGTAGTAAACGGAGGAGAACTTGGGAGCATTGTCGTTGGTGTCGAGGAGATGTATGACGATGTCCGCCGTGGCGCTGAATCTTTCTGGTGTGTCCATCTCCACGGCAAGAAGCTGTGAGAATAAAATTGTCAGTCACACAAGTTTGGCATTCCCTTATTCATTCATACTTCATATGAAGAGGTATACAAAAAGTGATTTGCAAAAGTATTCATCCCCCTTGGTGTTTTTCCTATTTTTCTGCATTACAACCTGTAAATTAAATAGATTTTTATTTGGATTTCATGTAATGGACAAACAAAATAGTCCAAGTTGGTGAAATGAAATTAACAAAGAACAATGAAGGAGCTGCAAAGCTCCACAGCGGAGATTGGAGTATCTGTCCATAGGACCAATTTAAGCCGTACACTCCACAGACCTGGGCTTTATGGAAGTGTGGCCAGAAAAAAGCAATTTCTGAAAGAGAAAAATGAGAACACTTTTGGAAATCCACAGGAAAGAGCTGTCATGACAACGCAAATAATATCCATAATGTCCACAGAAACATGTCAAACATTTTTTATAATCAATCTTCATGTTGTTTTTAAAATATATATTCAATAATATGTCAACCAAGTGTGTAGGTTTTTCAAAAACAGCGGGAGGAACAATCAAATCAAATTTATTTATATAGCCCTTCGTACATCAGCTGATATCTCAAAGTGCTGTACAGAAACCCAGCCTAAAACCCCAAACAGCAAGCAATGCAGGTGTAGAAGCACGGTGGCTAGGAAAAACTCCCTAGAAAGGCCAAAACCTAGGAAGAAACCTAGAGAGGAACCAGGCTATGTGGGGTGGCCAGTCCTCTTCTGGCTGTGCCAGGTGGAGATTATAACAGAACATGGCCAAGATGTTCAAATGTTCATAAATGACCAGCATGGTCGAATAATAATAAGGCAGAACAGTTGAAACTGGAGCAGCAGCACAGTCAGGTGGAAGTTGAAACTGGAGCAGCAGCATGGCCAGGTGGACTGGGGACAGCAAGGAGTCATCATGTCAGGTAGTCCTGGGGCATGGTCCTAGGGCTCAGGTCAGTTGAAACTGGAACAGCAGCATGGCCAGGTGGACTGGGGACAGCAAGGAGTCATCATGTCAGGTAGTCCTGGAGCTCAGGTCCTAGGGCTCAGGTCCTCCGAGAGAGAGAAAGAGAGAAGGAGAGAATTAGAGAACACACACTTAGATTCACACAGGACACCGAATAGGACAGGAGAAGTACTCCAGATATAACAAACTGACCCCAGCCCCCGACACATAAACTACTGCAGCATAAATACTGGAGGTTGAGACAGGAGGGGTCAGGAGACACTGTGGCCCCATCCGAGGTGACCTCGGATGGGGGGCCAAACAGGAAGGATATAACCCCACCCACTTTGCCAAAGCACAGCCCCCACACCACAGAGGGATATCTTCAACCACCAACTTACCATCCTGAGACAAGGCTGAGTATAGCCCACAAAGATCTCCGCCACGGCACAACCCAAGGGGGGCGCCAACCCAGACAGGATGACCACAACAGTGAATCAACCCACTCAGGTGACGCACCCCCTCCAGGGACGGCATGAGAGAGCCCCAGTAAGCCAGTGACCCAGCCCCTGTAATAGGGTTAGAGGCAGAGAATCCCAGTGGAAAGAGGGGAACCGGCCAGGCAGAGACAGCAAGGGCGGTTCGTTGCTCCAGAGCCTTTCCGTTCACCTTCCCACTCCTGGGCCAGACTACACTCAATCATATGACCCACTGAAGAGATGAGTCTTCAGTAAAGACTTAAAGGTTGAGACCGAGTTTGCGTCTCTGACATGGGTAGGCAGACCGTTCCATAAAAATGGAGCTCTATAGGAGAAAGCCCTGCCTCCAGCTGTTTGCTTAGAAATTCTAGGGACAATTAGGAGGCCTGCGTCTTGTGACCGTAGCGTACGTGTAGGTATGTACGGCAGGACCAAATCAGAGAGATAGGTAGGAGCAAGCCCATGTAATGCTTTGTAGGTTAGCAGTAAAACCTTGAAATCAGCCCTTGCTTTGACAGGAAGCCAGTGTAGAGAGGCTAGCACTGGAGTAATATGATCAAATTTTTTGGTTCTAGTCAGGATTCTAGCAGCCGTATTTAGCACTAACTGAAGTTTATTTAGTGCTTTATCCGGGTAGCCGGAAAATAGAGCATTGCAGTAGTCTAACCTAGAAGTGACAAAAGCATGGATTAATTTTTCTGCATCATTTTTGGACAGAAAGTTTCTGATTTTTGCAATGTTACGTAGATGGAAAAAAGATGTCCTTGAAATGGTCTTGATATGTTCTTCAAAAGAGAGATCAGGGTCCAGAGTAACGCAGAGGTCCTTCACAGTTTTATTTGAGACGACTGTACAACCATTAAGATTAATTGTCAGATTCAACAGAATATCTCTTTGTTTCTTGGGACCTAGAACAAGCATCTCTGTTTTGTCCGAGTTTAATAGTAGAAAGTTTGCAGCCATCCACTTCCTTATGTCTGAAACACATGCTTCTAGCGAGGGCAATTTTGGGGCTTCACCATGTTTCATTGAAATGTACAGCTGTGTGTCATCCGCATAGCAGTGAAAGTTTACATTATGTTTTCGAATAACATCCCCAAGAGGTAAAATATATAGTGAGAACAATAGTGGTCCTAAAACGGAACCTTGAGGAACACCGAAATTTACAGTTGATTTGTCAGAGGACAAACCATTCACAGAGACAAACTGATATCTTTCCGACAGATAAGATCTAAACCAGGCCAGAACTTGTCCGTGTAGACCAATTTGGGTTTCCAATCTCTCCAAAAGAATGTGGTGATCGATGGTATCAAAAGCGGCACTAAGGTCTAGGAGCACGAGGACAGATGCAGAGCCTCGGTCCGATGCCATTAAAATGTCATTTACCACCTTCACAAGTGCCGTCTCAGTGCTATGATGGGGTCTAAAACCAGACTGAAGCATTTCGTATACATTGTTTGTCTTCAGGAAGGCAGTGAGTTGCTGAGCAACAGCCTTCTCTAAAATTTTTGAGAGGAATGGAAGATTCGATATAGGCCGATAGTTTTTATATTTTCTGGGTCAAGGTTTGGCTTTTTCAAGAGAGGCTTTATTACTGCCACTTTTAGTGAGTTTGGTACACATCCAGTGGATAGAGAGCCGTTTATTATGTTCAACATAGGAGGGCCAAGCACAGGAAGCAGCTCTTTCAGTAGTTTAGTTGGAATAGGGTCCAGTATGCAGCTTGAAGGTTTAGAGGCCATGATTATTTTCATCATTGTGTCAAGAGATATAGTACTAAAACACTTGAGCGTCTCTCTTGATCGTAGGTCCTGGCAGAGTTGTGCAGACTCAGGACAACTGAGGTGGCAGCTTTACTCAGTTGAGCAAAAACTCACTCAGAGCCCCCACCTATCCACTTACGCAATGTGATCCTTCACGCTCATTTTTCAAAATAAAAGCCTGAAACTTTGTCTGAAGACTGACACCTTAGGGAAGCCATAGAAAATGAATCTGGTTGATATCCCTTTAAATGGAGGATAGGCTTGCATAGGAACAGAGAGGTTTAAAAAAAAAAGAGGCACTTCCTGGTTGGATTTTCCTCAGGCTTTCACCTGCAATATCAGTTCTGTTATACTCACAGACAAAAAAATTACAGTTTTGGAAACTTTAGAGTGTTTTCTAATCTAATCTGACAATTATATGCATATTCTATTTTCTGGAGCTGGGAAATAGGCAGTTTCAAATGGGTACATTTTTTAGTCAAAAACGAAAATACTGCCCCCTAAACGCAAAAGGTTAAGGCTAAGCATTAGTTTGTGCAAATAATGATAGTCTTCAGACCTCAGCTTACCACCACATAGCAATGATTGCTTACTACCACATAACAATGGACTGTCAGATGAGCAACTGGGATTGCATTGATTTCATTGTGCCAGGCAAGCTTAATCAAGAACAGCTATCTTATGTATCTGAAAGATACTACTCCCAGGGCTGGTGCGATCCAATAGTGTCATTGTGGCCTTGAGCAAAAATCCCTAAACTGCTACATGGGTGATGCTGTAAGAATGACTCTGTGCTGCTCCTATCCTGTTGAGTGACATAGTATGTCTGCAATACTGTAACAGTCATAACGGTATTATGACTGCTTTCATAACGGTGTTATGCATACCCGCTTCATATTAAGTGGATTACACTTTACTTGATGGGGGTATACAGTGCCTACACTGTAAAGGGTTACAATCTGGCGGTGACAGCAGGACAAATGGGCCAAAATGACATGGAAAAATGCTCGACCACTAACTTCTTGGTTACAGGGCAGTATTTTCACGTCCGGATGAAATGCATGCCCAAATTCAACTGCCTGCTACTCATCCCCAGAAGATTAGATATACATATTATTAGTCGATTTGGATAGAAAACACTCTGAAGTTTCTAAAACTGTTTGAATCATTTCTGTGAGTATAACAGAACTTATTTAGCAGGCGAAACCCCGAATACAAACCTTTCAGATTTTGTTTGAGGTCACTCTTTTCAATGGGTTTTCATGGGGAATCCAGATTTCTAAGGCCACGCTTGCAGTTCCTACCGCTTCCACTGGATGTCACCAGTCTTTAGAAATTGGTTGAGGTTTTTCCTTTGTGTAATGAAGAAGTAGCCCTGTTCAGAATGAGGGTCACTTGTAGTGTACTGTTAGATAGAGGCTCGGGGCCAGAAAGCTGGCTACAGTTTGTTTTCCTCCTGTATTGAACACAGATCATCCCGTCTTTAATTTAATCAATTATTTACGTTAAAAAGTACCTAAAGTTGTATTGCAAAAGTAGTTTGAAATGTTTTGGCAAAGTTTACAGGTAACTTGAGATATTTTGTAGTCACGTTGCGCAAGTTGGAACCGGTGTTTTTCTGGATCAAACGCGCCAAATAAATGGACATATATCGACGGAATTAATCGAACAAAAGGACCATTTGTGATGTTTATGGGACATATTGGAGTGCCAACAAAAGAAGCTCGTCAAAGGTAAGGCATGAATTATTATTATTATTATTTTTTTCTGCGTTTTGTGTCGTGCCTGCAGGGTTGAAATATGCTTTTCTCTTTGTTTACGGAGGTGCTATCCTCAGATAATAGCATCGTTTGCTTTCGCCTTTTTGAAATCTGACATGTTGGCTGGATTCACAACAAGTGTAGCTTTAACTTGCTATCTCGCATGTGTGATTTAATGAAAGTTTGTTTTTTAATAGTAATTTATTTGAATTTGGCGCTCTGCATTTTCCCTGGCTTTTGGATCCCTATCCCAGAGGTTTAAACAATGAACCTAGACTTAGGGTGTAACAAACTACTGTCACGCTCTGACCTTAGTTATCTTTGTTTTCTTTATTATTTTGTCAGGTCATGTGACGAGGGAGGTATGTGTGTTTTTTAAAAACTTGTCTAGGGTTTTTGTATATATATGGGGTTTTGGGATTGTCTAGGTCTATGTAGGTCTATGGTGGCCTGAATTGGTTCCCAATCAGTGACAGCTTTTTATTGTTGTCTCTGATTGGGGATCCTATTTAGGTTGCCATTATTGTCTGTGTGTAGTTGCATGTTGGCACTCGTGTGTGTGTGTGTGTGTATATAGCTTCACGTTCGTTTTGTTTCTTTGTTAGTTTGTTTAGTGTTTTTCCTTCATTTTCCTTATCACGCTGCGCCTTGGTCTCATCAATATGACAAATGTTTTTTGGGGGGCACACGAGGAGATTGCATGAGTCAGGTCGGAGACCTGAGCCTACTCTTTGTGATTTACTGTGGGGAGCGTGTTAATGGTCTGTGGAGGATCCGCAGTCCAGAGCCTCCGACGATGATCCACGGGTCTGTGCTACAAGAGTGGACTCAGAGTAAAGGGGGGCGGCGTCCAGAACCAGAGCCGCCACCGAGGTTAGATGCCCACCCAGACCCTCCCATATAGGTTTAGGTTTTCGGCCGGGAGTCCGCACCTTTGGGGGTATTGTCACGCCCTGACTTTAGTCTTAGTTCTTAGTTTTTTATTTTATTTTGGTTAGGTCAGGGTGTGACGAGGGTGGTATGTGCCTTTCATCTTGTCTAGGGTTTTTGTATATCTATGGGGTTTTGGTATTGTCTAGGTAAATGTAGGTCGATGGTGGCCTGAATTGGTTCCCAGTCAGAGACAGCTGTTTATGGTTGTCTGATTGGGGATTCTATTTAGGTTGCCATTTTCCATATTGGTTTTGTAGGTTATTGTCTGTGTAGTTCCATGTCAGCACTCGTGTTTATAGCTTCATGTTCGTTTTGTTATTTTGTTCGTTTGTTTAGTGTTCTTCGTTTTAAAAGAATATATTCATCTCACACTGCGCCTTGGTCTCATCGTTATGACGAACGTGAATAACAATATATATTAATTGCAGAGGTTTAGTATTCTACAATTGTTTTTTAGTTCTGTCTCTTTCTTATAAAAAGGCCCCTTTGAGAAGGTGTGACTGACATAACTCTGCAGGGGAATGTAGGAGATAAGACTAGTCAAACATTCCACAATAAATCAATTTTGGGGAGTGGATGTTTACTGCTAAGTTCTAGATGACACTAAAAGCCATTGTTTATATAGCTTGGTAGGCATGGTTCTGGTCTCAGGAGTAAACAGGTGATGACGTAGGTAGTGACATCACCAGGCTAGACTTAGGGTGTAACAAAACAACTTGAGACTTTGTTTAATAATGCAGAACTTACTCGGAAACATGCGTGCTATGTTCCTGATTGTCAACTTCTGTCTGCAATTGCATTAATAAAGGTTGTTGAATGATTTAATTAAATATATTGTCTTAATGCTAATTTGACCAATGAGCCAATAATGATTGACAAGGATAAAATGAATGAACCCTAACAATGGCTGGCTTGCTAGCTAACATGTAGTGATGTTAGCTCAATATAATTTTGCCTCTATTTTATAATAATGCTAAAATATTTGTATCTAGAATTTGTCTTTCAGCATTAGTAGAACACACCTGACTCTCCTCCACCAGTCATACAAGGAGAATGGTCTAATACCTCCCACCAAAAAGAGAGCTGGCCCAAGCAAGCACAGGTTACACCTGAAGCATGAGGACTTGCAGCGAGTGGTGAACTTCATCAACAGCTACGCAGAGGATAATGCAATAGTATTACCAGGATGCCAACCAGGACACAAACACTTTGGTAGAAAGCTTCTGCCATCCCATGTGACAAAAGCAGCAATGTGGCATCTCTACAAGGACTCAATGACAACACTTGGTATGTAAAGCACCAACAAGTTTTGGGTATTTAATTGGCACAACTTTGATCTCACATTATTTCTGTATTTGGCAGAGGTACATGTAGTTGGGGTGTCATTCTTCAGGAATCTGTAGAGAAAATTGCTACCCCACATCTCAAACACTAAGCCCAGGACAGACCTGTGCTGGCAGTGCCAGAGGAACAACTATCAGATCTTCAGATCTGCCAATCTGCCAGAAGCTGTTAATCAGCCAAGCTGAAGAAGCAAGAGCAGCATCTCCTGCTTGTTCAGAGTGAGTGGTATGTCTACCAGAAGATGGTTGCTGACTGCAAGACCACCTGTCAAGACCTGCAGCTGTCTCTGGTGGCCACTACTGAACCAGCAAGCAAAGACATCAGGATGCATTACAACTTTGATTTTGCTCAACAATTAAGCAAAATTTCCTCCATTATACTGATTAAGAACATAAATGGATATATACACTACTGTTCAAAAGTTTGGGGTCACTTAGAATTGTCCTTGTTTTTGAAAGAAAATCACATCAAATTGATCAGAAATACAGTGTAGACATGGTTAATGTTGTAAATTACTATTGTAGCTGGAAACGGCTGATTTTTAATGCAATATCTACATCAGCGTACAGAGACTCATTTTCAACAACCATCACTCCTGTATTCCAATGCCACATTGTGTTAGCTAATCCAAGTTTATCAATTTAACTTCTTATGGCTGCAGGGGCAGTATTGAGTAGCTTGGATGAAAGGTGCCCAGAGTAAACGGCCTGCCCCTCAGTCTCAGTTGCTAATATATGCATATTATTATTGGTATTGGATAGAAAACACTCTGAAGTTTCTAAAACTGTCTGAATGATGTGTAACAGAACTCATATGGCAGGCAAAAACCTGAGAAGAAATCCAAACAGGAAGTGAGAAATCTGAGGATGGTATATTTTCAACCCAGGCCCTATTCAATTCACATTGGGAAATGAATGAAGTTGCACTTCCTAGGGATTCCACTAGATGTCAACAGTCTTTAGAAACTTGAATGAGGATTCTACTGTGTTGTGGGACTGAATAAGAGTTGAATGAGTCAGGTTACTGGCAGAGAGCCATTTCCTGGTCATGCGCATTCCACATGATATCAACTTGCGTTCCGTTGCTCCTCTAGACACAAAGGAATTCTCCGGGTGGAACTTTATTGAAGATTTATGATAAAAACATCCTAATGATTGATTCTGTACTTAGTTTGAAATGTTTCTTCCACCTGTAATATAACTTTTTAAAGTTTTTGTCCGAAGTAATGCACAAGCGTTTGAATATGTGTACCTAACGCTAACAAAAGAAGCTACTTGGACATAAATAACGGACATTATCGAACAAATCAAGCATTTATTGTGGAACTAGGATTCCTGGGAGTGCATTCTGATGAAGATCAAAGGTAAGGGAATATTTATCATGCAATTTCTTGTTTCTGTTGACTCCAACATGGCGGCTAATGTGATCATTTTTCTGAGCGCCGTCTCAGATTATTGCATGGTTTGCTTTTTCCGTAAAGTTGTTTTGAAATCTGACACAGCGGTTGCATTAAGGAGAGGTATATCTATAATTGCATGTGTATAACTTGAATGATCATCTACATTTATGATGAGTATTTCTGTTGAATCGATGTGGCTATGCAAAATCACTGGATGTTTTTGGAACTAGTGAACGTAACGTGCCAATGTAAATTCAGATTTTTTGATATAAAAACGAACTTTATCAAACAAAACATACATGTATTGTGTAACATGAAGTCCTATGAGTGTCATCTGATGAAGATCAAAGGTTAGTGATTCTTTTCTCTCTATTTGTGCTTTTTGTGACTCCTATCTTTGGCTGGAAAAATGGCTGTGTTTTTTTCTTTGGCTTGGTGGTGACCTAACAATCGTTTGTGGTGTTTTTGCTGTACAGCATATTTGAAGTCGGACACTGGTGGGATTAACAACAAGATTACCTTTAAAACGGTATAAAATACATGCATGTTTGAGGAATTTGAATTATGAGATTTCTGTTGTTTTGAATTTGGCGCCCTGCACTTTCACTGGTTGTTATGTCATCCCGTTAACAGGATTGCAGCCCTAAGAAGTTAAGGCTAAATGATTATTACAAAAAAGAGTTAGAGTTCCTCTGTCCAGTGTCTGTTATTTTGCTCATCTTAATCTTTTCTTTTTATTGACCAGTCTGAGATATGGCTTTTTCTTTGCAACTCTGACTAGAAGGCCAGCATACCAGAGTCGCCTCTTCACTGTTGACATTGAGACTGGTGTTTTGCAAGTATTATTTAATGAAGCTGCCAGTTGAGGACTTGTTGTGCACTCCTCTCAATTATGGTTAGGGACAGTTTGCGCTCTTCTGTGAAGGGAGCAGTACACAGCATTGAATGAGATCTTAAGTTTCATGGCAATTTCCCATTAAAAAAAACTACATAAGACTGATTTGAGCCGGTTGGTCACATATGTGCCCATTACAATCTACGCAAGAATTGGAATGCATGATTTGTCATCTGTATTTGAAAACATGTGAATAAAACAGTAATACATTGTGCTCCGTACATACATAGAGTATGCTACAGTAGAAAAAACAAAAATATATACAGAAAATAAGTTATTTTTTTAAGGAAAGAAACAGTGAAGGCAATTCTAGTCCCAGCTAGAAAATGTACCAATGGGGAAAAATTTGTGCTAGACAGCACAAATGTCTGCATACTTGATCTGGGGAAACACAAGGGAGTAGCTTGGGCTCTCTTTGAAGAGAGATGTTTGTCCAGTCAAGAACAGCATCAAACAAAAATTGTCCGCAACAATGAAATGGGCTACTTCTATGTGAATTAATAAGGTGGAACACACATCAACTCAAATAAAACTTGTTAGAAAATAATAACAAACTGTAAAGTTGAAATATAGCCATAAATAATTAGCAGGTAGCTTGGGTCATGGTTTAAGGGCAGCGCGGGTTAACTGTCCTGTTGTGTAACAATCACATTTTGGTACAGTGTGTGCATTCTGACATCACGCATATAAAAAAACTCATGCTGGGGCGACCATTAGAGATATTGGTAACTCAATTGCGAAAAGGTTAATTACATATTGTAACAGTGGTAACTATCCCAATATGTGGATTTCCATTGGCTCATAAGGAACTCATATACTTCTTTATGCTCTATTGAATCTATAAAACAGAAGGTGTGCAACCTTGAAATATGTTAGCAATAAAAGAGAACAGGTGAACAGGAATGACATTTACTCTCACAGGTGGCCAAAATTAACTATCCAGAAGTCACACCCCTGCTAAGCCATGCCTCCAGCTTCCTGGTCTGACCTGCTGGGTCATATCTGAATAACCCAGCATCAACAACCCAACGTTGCGATTTTTAAAGAAATGGCCTCATAACTTGTGGGGATGGAATTTGGAGACCCAAACCAAATAGGTTATTGAAGCATGACATAAAGTTGTGCGCAATGACAGTACATTGAACCTGCCGAGTTCCTTTGTGTGCGTTCTAGAATGTTTTAATTATATGCCCCGACAGGTCTGTTTTCTCTTTGTATTGTGTTAAATATGAACCACTATAACAGTAATCAGTAATAACCACACATTTCACTGTCACTTTTCATTCAGTTTTTAGCCTATCCTTCCTTTATATAATTTAGTTTTATATACCATTTCATCGTCTTTCTGGTTCTTCCTGAGGGACACTAGTGTCATGATGTGCCCTTGGGGTGAGAATCATAGGCACCCCCCCTTCTCTCTCTCCACAGTTTTATGATGGTCATAAAGACCTGCAGAAAAACTCTCCCACTCTCAGAAATGGAAGTTAAAACCCTTTGTTACCAGAGAGAGAGAGACATTGTAGTACGTTAACATAAAAAGGTTGAAAATTACTGTATTACTGTATTCCAAACATTTGGAATGGTCCATGGGTATTTAAAGAACACACCTGTTGAATTTGTTAATAATTTGTGATGTAACTAAAGACAGTAGAACAAAATAACTCTGAATGTGTATAGTTCCCCATTACCAGACTTACATCTAAACGTTGTGGAACGTACAGTATATGATTAAATATTAAACTATGTCTGTCATTTGATGTTAGCCTTCTAAATGAGAGAATTGTTTCAATTATGATGTCTTAACCTAGTCAGTGGCCACACCCACGTGAGTACAGACATGACATTGTCGTCAGGGAATGCCCCCTTTTTCCAGACTGTATAAAACCCACTTGTGACCAAATGTACATTAGGCCAACGAGACCAACAGCGTGAGCTGAAAGGTATGTAATGGCTAGAACTCTGAAACTTTCAAGAGAAGAAGATTTAGTCAATAAAACACAGGGACGGGAGTCCCCACGTTGAAATGGCTACTACTCTATAGACCAAACGTCACAAATGGTTAAGAAATCTACAAAACTGAAGACTTTCATCACTGAAACTCTCGCTCCATACTCAAGTCCTTTACCTGCAAACCATGACAGATAAGTATGAGTCCAAATGGAGCAAGTGCGACACTCACGAGTCTAAAATCAGTACTCTAAGTACTCAAGTGGACTCTGCAATGCAGCAGAATACCACACTTAGATACCATCTGGAGGAAGTCCAGAATGGTCACGCTCTACAGATTGACTACCCAACCAAGTAACCGGAGCTCAGTACTCAAAAGAGTGAAGAAGAAAGAATGTTTTAGACTTTGCTTCCCTCATGTGTCCCTAAGTCTTCTCCTCTTGACCATTCGGCACAGAGTAATATGGCACCTCTTCGCCAACAAAGCCAAAGCTTGGCTTCTCCTCTTGGCCTTTCAGCCCCAATTTCCCCACAGGATGAAGCCAACCCTCTCCGCCCTCTTGGCATGGAATGCCTTGACAAACTCGTCAATACCTTCTGCACCTTTGACCCCTCTTCTGTCGAACATGTGTCCCACCTTCATTACCTACTTGGGCCCTACAGCCCCAACTCTGAGAGCTTGCAAGCACAGCTTTTGAGGCATCAAAAGCACGCAATGCTAAGAGCCCTCACATCTCGGTTTTGAAGTTTTACCAGCAGCACTCACTCCAGTTAGAGTGCATTATCAGGTATTGGAGCGTTGAGAGATGACACACAACGGTTTCTGCCAAGAAACCATGATACCAATACCCACCACGGTTGAAATAACTGTAAAGTACGTCGCCCTGATCAACCTTATCGCTACGTTCCTGTACCCAACCCACAGAGTGTCAGAGCACAAGGGTAAGAAAGAGTTCAAGGACAATCAAAATGTTGACCAATGTTCTCTAGAAGTTCTACTACATGAAAAACTAAAGTGAGAATATTTCAGGAAAAGGTCAAAGATATGTCAAAGACTAGACAGGGAATTGCTGGATACCAGGTCCGCAGGAATTAACACTGTTAGCAAGGACATTAAAAATCACATTTCTGTCACGCCCTGACCATAGTTTGCTTTGTATGTTTTGTTTGGTCAGGGTGTGATCTGAGTGGGCATTCTATGTTGGATGTCTAGTTTGTCTGTTTCTGTGTTTGGCCTGATATGGTTCTCAAGCAGAGGCAGGTGTTAGTCGTTCTCTGATTGGGAACCATATTTAGGTAGCCTGTTTTGTCATTGTTGGTTGTGGGTGATTGTCTATGTTAGTTGCTTGTGTCAGCACATTTCGTATATAGCTTCACGGTCGTTGTTCGTTTATTGTTTTGTATAGTTTGTTCAAGTGTTCTGTTTATTAAATTCACGATGAACACATACCACGCTGCATTTTGGTACTCCAATCCTTCCAACTACTCCTCCTCAGACGACGATGATCGTGACAATTTCTCACTCGAGACCCTATCCATGACCCGATTGGTCAAGACACAAGCCCACAGGCTTTGTCTATAGACTCTGATACAAAGGAATATGTCCACTAAACACAACTCAAAACAGCCATACCTGGAAACAGTCCTGGAGGACTGCTTAACTTGTCATGCGCTAATTGATTTGGGCCCGACAATATCGCTCATCTCTCAAACATTGTTCAATGATCTCAAAATGGCTTTGAAGGCAACTTAACATTGGTTAGAAGTGGAAAAATGTGAAACTACACTGATGTTTCACTCAGACTACCTTGCCTCTCACATTGAGAATCATGCTGAAACTACACTTCTAGGACGCATCACTTGTTCACCCTGTGTATGTTACCAGCTTCGAATCTGAACCCCTGGTACTCGGAGCAGACTTGATGGAACCAGTTATGCATTAGGGGGCGCTATTAAATTTTTTGGATGAAAAACGTTCCCGTTTTAAACAAGATATTTTGTCACGAAAAGATGCTCGACTATGCATATAATTGACAGCTTTTGAAAAAAAAAAACTGACGTTTCCAAATCTGCAAAGATATTCTGTGCGTGCTACAGGCGAAACCAAGATGAAATTTCAAACAGGAAATGCCCCAGATTTTGAATGCGCTTTGTTCCAATGTCTCCTTATATGGCTGTGAATGCGCAAGGAATGAGCCTGCACTTTCTGTCATTTCCCCAAGGTGTCTGCAGCATTGTGACGTATTTGTAGGCATATCATTGGAAGATTGACCATAAGAGACTACATTTACCAGGTGTCCCCCGTCAAAATTATTGTGTAATCTCCAGCTGCATGCATTTTTCCATGTGGTTCAGAGGATGAACCAAACTTCCACGAACAATATATCATCGAATAGATATGTGAAAAACACCTTGAGGATTGATTCTAAACAACGTTTGCCATGTTTGTCGATTATTATGGAGTTATTTTGGAAAAAAGTTTGGCGTTATAATGACTGAATTTTTATTTTTTTCTTAGCCAAACATGAACAAAACGGAGCGATTTCTCCTACACAAATAATATTTTTGGAAAAACTGAACATTTGCTATCTAACAGTCTCCTCATTGAAAACATCTGAAGTTCTTCAAAGGTAAATTTTATTTGAATGCTTTTCTTGTTTTTGTGAAAATGTTGCCTGCTGAATGCTAGGCTTAATGCTATGCTAGCTATCAATACTCTTACACAAATGCGTGTTTAGCTATGGTTGAAAAGCATATTTTGAAAATCTGAGATGACATTGTTAACAAAAGGCTAAGCTTGAGAGCCCATATTTATTTCATTTCATTTGCGATTTTCATGAATAGTTAACGTTGTGTTATGGTAATGAGCTTGAGGCTATAATTACGATCCAGGATACGGGATTGCTCGTCGCTAGAGGTTAACTCCTACTGATGGATTGGAAATCCAACCACGCATGGTCACAGGTCACAGTGCCTTCTCCACTGACCACACACACTTCCACAAGCACTGCAGTCGTCTCAGCGATAAAAGCAGCGATAAATACATCTTCCGCTTTGTGGTGGACTGTCACCCCTTACGATGACACTAACGGTGTTAGTCCCACAACTGACCCGATGACTCCAACTGGTTAAACACATTGCGATATCACAGACAGATATCCTTGTCTGAATTCACAGGTACCGAAGAGTTTGCCACACGCGGCCGCTAAGGTGAATGAAAAGCCTCAACAGCCACTGAACGTTTTGAAGCTCAAACATTTGGTTGAAAGGTTACAGCCATTCTAATAACGCGGTCGCTGACAACTCGTACATAGGGTTCGATCTTTAGGTTGTGCCTCGGATAACAAGACCTACTGCTGGTGGGGTAGGTCCCTAGACACAAAGGGGGGAATACTAGCCCAGACCCATGAAGAAAACAAATCTAGTTGTAAACTTCCCCCCACTGAGAGGAGAGGACAAGCCCCTCGACAGGGTTAACCTGAGAACACGTCTAAGATGTCACGTAGGTGTACCACAATGTTCGTATAAGAAGTCCAGTGGACATCTCCTAAACAAATTGCAAAAAATGTATATATTCCTTGCCATGTGTAGGTTCAACTACAATGCAACTAGTAAAATTATCTAATCATGTGTTCCGGAAGGATAACATTTCAGAATAAATTGGTAGGATAACTGGTCCCCTTGAGTACCAGTACCAATGCCAGCACAGTCAGTCTAGCCATAATCAGTGAGAGGGTTAGAGAGACCTAACAAGTCAAATAGCTATTGATAACAGCGACAAATGAGTTAGTAGTCACTCAGATTGCAACACATGTAAGTGAATCTCCAAAACACTCTTCTGATTGTTAACAAACATGCCACTAATAAATAGAACCCTCCATTCAGGAGGAATGTTATACCTATCACCACTACAATGGTGTAAGACATATTAATGTGTAGTAAAACTACTAGAGTTCGACATCAATTCTTATTGACCTGGAAATGATCTGATGACGTCAGACTCAACAGATTGCAGCCTGCCAGGATACTTGGTTCTCTTTCCCTTGGCATGTGCGCTCATGTAAAAATAAACACACACGTACAATGGAACATTTAATGAGGATTTATGCTCAAACCATTTAAGGGTTCGAAAGAAAATACCAGTCTTAGTAAAGTCGAAAATGTACTTTGAGGCCTTTGACTCTATAGCTACAGTACTCACCAGTTTCTTCAGAGGTCCATAGGTTATCCCTGTAGACTACCTGAAGATGGTGCCTTACTGTTGTAGAGTTATCATATAGTTTTCAACTTAGAATAGTGCCCTAAGCAACACACCGCATATTAGAAACACCATAGATGTAACGGCTTTCTTCCGTCGAAGGAGAGTCGAACCAAAATGCAGCGTGGTTAGTTCGATACATGTTTAATAAATGAATAAACACAACAAACTACAAAAACAAGAAACGGAATGTGAAAACCTATCTGGTGAATACAAACACACTGAGACAGGAACAATCACCCACAAAACACACAGTGAAACCCAGGCTACCTAAATATGGTTCCCAATCAGAGACAACGAGAATCACCTGACTCTGATTGAGAACCGCCTCAGGCTGCCATAGACTATGCTAGACACCCCTACTCAGCCACAATCCCAATACCTACGAAAAAAACCCTATACATAAACACAACACAAAATAAACCCATGTCACACCTTGGCCTGACCAAATAAATAAGAAAAACACAAAATACTAAGACCAGGGCGTGACAATAGATATGACATTAGACAATGCCATGGTAAGGTCATTTTGCCAAGACCTTGGATGTATATAGAATACAGTCCAATTAGATGATTAAGGTGTGATGACTATATTTTGTATAGCTTTTGTTTATGCTTTCATTCCTTTTTGTTTAATTTCCTTTCATGCTTAGGAAGTGATAGAACCATGAACAAATTCCCCATACAACCATTCCATCCTCCTGATTCCTGCTTACAAGCAATAATTCAAGCAGGAAGCACCAGTGACTCGGTCAATAAAAAGTGGTCAGATGAAGCAGATGCTAAGCTACAGGACTGTTTTGCTAGCACAGACTGGAATATGTTCCGGGATTCTTCTGATGGCATTGAGGAGTACTCCACATCAATCAATGGCTTCATCAATAAGTGCATGAAGTGCGTCGTCCCCACAGTGACTGTATGTACATACCCCAACCAGAAGCCATGGATTACAGGCAACATCTGCACTGAGCTAAAGGGTAGAGCTGCCGCTTTCAAGGAGCGGGACTATAAACCGGGAGCTTATAAGAAATCCTGCTATGCCCTCTGACGAACCATCAAACAGGCAGGACTAAGATCGAATCATACTACACCGGCTCCGACACTCGGATGTCAGATGTGGCAGGGCTTGCAAACTATTACAGAATACAAAGGGAAGCTCAGCCGAGGGCTGCACAGTGACAAGCGCCTACCAGATGAACTAAATTACTTCTATGCTCGCTTCGAGGCAAGTAACACTGAAATGCATGAGAGCTCCAGCTGTTCCAGATGACTGTGTGATCACATTCTACTCAGGCGATGTGAGTAAGAACTTTAAACAGGTCAACATTCACAAGGGTATTTTCATTTTCAATCTTTCCCTGTCTGAGTCTGTAATACCAACATGTTTCAAGCAGACCACCATAGTCCCTGTGCCCAATAACACTATGGGTACCTGCCTAAATGACAACTGACCAGTAGCACTTACGTGTGTAGCCATGAAGTGCTTTGAAAGGCTGTTCATGGCTCACATCAGCACCATTATCCCAGAAACCCTAGATCCACTCCATATTTGCATACCGCCCGAACAGATCCACAAATGATGCAATCTCTATTGCACTCAACTCTGCCTTTCACACCTGGAAAAAAAGAAGGTAACAACACATCAGCCACACTGATCCTCAACACGGGGGCCTTCAGGGGTGTGTGCTCAGTCCCCTCCTGTACTCCCTGCTCACTCATGACTGCACGGCCAGACAGGACTCCAACACCATCATTAAATTGCCGATGACACAACAGTGGTATGCCTGATCACCCACAACAACGAGACAGCCTATAGGTAGGAGGTCAGAAACATGACCATGTGGTGCAAGGACAACAACATCTCCCTCAACATGATCAAGACAAAGGAGATGATTGTGGAAGACACGAAAAGGAGGACCGTGCACATCTCCATTCTCCTCGACGGGGCTGTAGTGGAGCAGGTTGAGAGCTTCAAGTTGCTTGGTGTCCACATCACCAACAAACTAACATGGTCCAAGCACACCACGAAAGTCATGAAGAGGGCACGACAAAACATATTCCCCCTCAGGAGACTGAAATGTTTTGGTATCGAGAGCATCCTGATGGGTTGCATCACTGCCTGGTATGGCAACCGCTCGGCTTCCGACCGCAAGGCACTACAGAGTTTAGTGCGTACGGCCCAGTACATCACTAGGGCCAAGCTTCCTGCAATCCAGGACCTCTATACCAGGCGGTGTCAGAGGAAGGCCCTAAAAATTGTCAAAGACTCCAGCCACCCTAGTCATAGACTGTTCTCTCTTCTACTGCACGCCAAGCGGTACCGGAGCGCCAAGTCTAGGTCCAAGAGGCTTCTAAACAGCTTCACCCCCAAGCCATAAGACTCCTGAACATCTAATCAAATTGATACTGTCTATTTGCATTGCTTCCCCCCCCTTTTACGCTGCTGCTACCCTCTGGTACTATCTATGCATAGTTGCTTCAATAACTCCACCTACATGTACATATTACCTCGACTAACCGGTGCCCCGGCACATTGACTCCGTACCGGTACCCCCTATTTATAGCCTAGATATTGTTATTTTACTGCTGCTCTTTAATTTTTTGTTACTTTTTAGGTATTTTTCTTAAAACTGCATTGTTAGATAAGGGCTTGTAAGTAAGCATTTCACTGTAAGGTGTTGTTTTCGGCACATGTTTTCGGTGACAAATCAAATTGCATTTGATTAGAGTAGAGTAGTACTTCATTGATCCCAACTTGGGAAATGTAATATTTTGGAGGGCAGAACAAAAGTGTCAGTTAGGACCTGGAGCCTGGTGCATGGTGCACTACGACTGGACCATTGCTTTACAGATCGATGATCAGAGAGGGCGATTAGGGTGGCTTTTATCCCCTTCCAATAGCCTACCCACTGGAGAAGATCTAATAAAATCAAATGCAATTGTAATAGTCGCATACAAATATTTATCAGATGTTATTGCGAGTGTTGCGAAATGCTTGTGTTCCTAGCTCCAACAGTGCAGTAGTAGCTAACAATTCACAATACACACAAATCTAAAAGTAAAAGAATGGAATAAAGAAATATAAACATTTTTGGATGAGCAATGTCAGAGAGGCATTGACTAAAATACAGTAGAATACAGTATATACATATGAAATGAGTAAAACAGAATATACAGTGCCTTGCATAAGTATTCACCCCCTTGATATTTTTCCCATTTTGTTGCCTTACAACCTGGAATTAAAATGTATTTTTGGAGGGTTTGTATCATTTGATTAACACAACATTAGCTTTTTACAGACTTAGCCTTTTCCTGACCAGAGTAACTTCTTCCATGTGTTTGGGGAGTCTCCCACATGCCTTTTGGTGAACACCAAACATGTTTGCTTATTTTTCTCTTTAAGCAATGGCTTTTTTATGGCCACACTTCTGTTAAGCCCATCTCAGTGGAATATACTGCTTCAAGTGGTCCTATGGACAGATACCCAATCTCTGCTGTGGAGCTTCGCAGCTCCTTCAGGGTTATCTTTGGTCTCTTTGTTGCCTATCTGATTAATGCCCTCCTTGCATGGTCCGTGAGTTTTGGTGGGTGGCCCTCTCTTTGCAGGTTTGTTGTGGTGCCATATTCTTTCATTTTTTTATAATGGATTTAATAATGCTCTGTGGGATGTTCAAAGTTTCAGATATTTTTTTATATCCCAACAATGATCTGTACTTCTCCACAACTTTGTCCCTGACCTGTTTGGAGAGTACCTTGGTCTTCATGGTGCCGCTTGCTTGTTGGTGCCCTTTGCTTAGTGGTGTTGCATACTCTGGGGCCTTTCGGAACAGGTCTATATATACAGTGTCTTGCGAAAATATTTGGCCCCCTTGAACTTTGCGACCTTTTGCCACATTTCAGGCTTCAAATATAAAGATATAAAACTGTATTTTCTTGTGAAGAATCAACAACAAGTGGGACACAATCATGAAGTGGAACGACATTTATTGGATATTTCAAACTTTTTTAACAAATCAAAAACTGAAAAATTGGGCGTGCAAAATTATTCAGCCCCCTTAAGTTAATACTTTGTAGTGCCACCTTTTGCTGCGATTACAGCTGTAAGTCGCTTGGGGTATGTCTCTATCAGTTTTGCACATCGAGAGACTGAACATTTTTCCCATTCCTCCTTGAAAAACAGCTCGAGCTCAGTGAGGTTGGATGGAGAGCATTTGTGAACAGCAGTTTTCAGTTCTTTCCACAGATTCTCGATTGGATTCAGGTCTGGACTTTGACTTGGCCATTCTAACACCTGGATATGTTTATTTTTGAACCATTCCATTGTAGATTTTGCTTTATGTTTTGGATCATTGTCTTGTTGGAAGACAAATCTCTGTCCCAGTCTCAGGTCTTTTGCAGACTCCATCAGGTTTTCTTCCAGAATGGTCCTGTATTTGGCTCCATCCATCTTCCCATCAATTGTAACCATCTTCCCTGTCCCTGCTGAAGAAAAGCAGGCCCAAACCATGATGCTGCCACCACCATGTTTGACAGTGGGGATGGTGTTCAGGGTGATGAGCTGTGTTGCTTTTACGCCAAACATAACGTTTTGCATTGTTGCCAAAAAGTTCCATTTTGGTTTCATCTGACCAGAGCACCTTCTTCCACATGTTTGGTGTGTCTCCCAGGTGGCTTGTGGCAAACTTTAAACAACAATTTTTATGGATATCTTTAAGAAATGGCTTTCTTCTTGCCACTCTTCCATAAAGGCCAGATTTGTGCAATACACGACTGATTGTTGTCCTATGGACAGAGTCTCCCACCTCAGCTGTAGATCTCTGCAGTTCATCCAGAGTGATCATGGGCCTCTTGGCTGCATCTCTGATCAGTCTTCTCCTTGTATGAGCTGAAAGTTTAGAGGGACGGCCAGGTCTTGGTAGATTTGCAGTGGTCTGATACTCCTTCCATTTCAATATTATCGCTTGCACAGTGCTCCTTGGGATGTTTAAAGCTTGGGAAATCTTTTGTATCCAAATCCGGCTTTAAACTTCTTCACAACAGTATCTCGGACCTGCCTGGTGTGTTCCTTGTTCTTCATGATGCTCTCTGCGCTTTTAATGGACCTCTGAGACTATCACAATGCAGGTGCATTTATACGGAGACTTGATTAAACACAGGTGGATTGTATTTATCATCATTAGTCATTTAGGTCAACATTGGATCATTCAGAGATCCTCACTGAACTTCTGGAGAGAGTCTGCTGCACTGAAAGTAAAGGGGCTGAATAATTTTTCCCAATTTTCAGTTTTTAATTTGTTAAAAAAGTTTGAAATATCCAATAAATGTCGTTCCACTTCATGATTGTGTCCCACTTGTTGTTGAGAGTTTTGAAAATGTCAGTGAAGACACTCGCTAGTTGGTCAACGCATGCTCACAGTACACGTCCTGGTACTATGTCTGGCCCTGCGGCCTTGTGAATGTTGACCTGCCTAAAGGTCTTACTCACATTGGCTGCAGATAGGGTGATCACACAGTCTTCCGACACAGCTGGTACTCTAATGCATGTTTCATTGTTATTTGCCTCGAAGCGAGCATAGTAGTAGTTTAGCTCATCCGGTAGGCTTGTGTCACTGGGCAGCTCGCGGCTGTGCTTCCCTTTGTAGTCTGTAATGGTTTGCAGGCCCTGCCACATCCGACGAGTGTCAGAGCCGGTGTAGTACAACTTGTTCTTAGTTCTGTATTGATGCTTTGCCTGTTTGATGGTTCATCAGAGTGCATACGGAAGGCATAGTGGGATTTCTTATAATCTTTCTGTTTAGAGTCCCGCTTCTGGTTGGGGTATGTACTGTGTTAAACCGTAGGGTGTTGGGTTGAGCGTGCAGAAATTGACACAGAGACAGGGAGGTTTTAGTCCGCAAAAACAACTTTACTAAGACAGAAAATAAACATAACAAAGAAAATCACTTCAGTTTAGCTCGGCCCTTATTCTCTACTGTCTCTCTCCGTTCCCTCTCACGGTATGCCACCGTGCTCCTTTTATTTGGCCTCCACGGCTGTTTGGCACTTTCCTTCTATTTACCTCAACTTAGAGCTGTCTGTGTCGGGGTGCCCAGCTCCCGTATTCCCAGCAGAGGGAGCCAACGTCGCCTCATGTACCTCCCCTCTGTTACCATCCCCCGGGGTAGACCTCCTGGGATACCACACACCCCCACCCTTAGCATACTTCCCTCCCAGTCAGAGCTAAGGGCTAGCTTTGCATCCCTCCGGGATAGGGTGTCCGCATTGCCGTGCTGGGCCCCCGACCTGTGGATGACAGAGAAAAAGAATCGCTGTAAGGACAGGAACCAGCGGGTGACACGGTCATTCGTGTCCTTACCTCTTGCCATCCAGACAAGGGGGCATGGTCAGTAATCAGGGTGAACTTCCTCCCGAGGAGGTAATACTTGAGGGTGTCCAGTGCCCACTTCACGGCGAGGCACTCCTTCTCGACAATTGAGTATTTTTTCTCCCTCGGTAGGAGTTTCCTGCTGACATACATGATGGGGTGCTCCTCGCCTTCCTGCTTTTGGGACAAAACGGCCCCTATCCCTGTGTCTGTCTGGACCAGGAGGTTTTTTGAGGAGTCCAGAGTGACGAGTATCGGGTGCGAACATAGCGCATCCTTCAGGGCCTGGAACCCAGCCTCTGTGTCCTTGCCATCCCCAAGTGGTCGATCAGTTCGTCCACCTGGGGCATGGGGTAGGCATCACATTTACTGACCTCGTTAAGGCCCCGGAAGTCATTACAGAAGCGGATGGTTCCGTCTTCTCTACTGTGGCTTGGTGTCGGTCTCTCCCTGTTCTCTCCCGCGGTGTGCCACCGTGCTCCTTTTATTTGGCCTCCACGGCTGGTTGGCACTTTCCTCTAATTACCTCAACGTAGAACTGTCCGTGTCGGGGTGCCCAGCTCCCATATTCCCAGCAGAGGGAGCCAACATCGCCTCACGTACCTTCCCTCTATTACCACCCACCGGGGTAGACCTCCTGGGATACCACAGTACGTAGAGTCAGTGTGGGGACGACATCATCGGTGCACTTATTGAAGAAGCCAATGACCGATCTGGTGTACTCCTCAATGCCATTGGAGGAATCACGGAACATATTCCAGTCTGTGCTAGCAAAACAGTCCTGTAGCTTAGCATCTGCTTCATCTGACCACTTTTTATTGATCTTGTCATTGGTGCTTCCTGCTTTCATTTTTGATTCTATGCAGGAATCAAGAGGATGGAATTATGGTCAGATTTGCCAAATGGAGGGCGAGGGAGAGCTTTGTATGCATCTCTGTGTGTGGAGTATAGGTGGTCCAGAGTTATTTTCCCTCTGGTTGCACATTTAATATGCTGATTTAAGTTTCCCTGCATTAAAGTCCCCGGCTACTAGGGCGCCACCTCTGGGTGAACGTTTTCTTGTTTGCTTATGGCGGAATACAGCTCATTCAATGCTATCTTAGTGCCAGCCTCTGACTGTGGTGTTATGTAAACAGCTACAAAGAATATAGATGAAAACTCTCTCGGTAGGTAATGTGGTCTGCAGCTTATCATGAGAAACTCTACCTCAGGTGAGCAATAGCTAGAGAATTCCTTAGATATTGTGCACCAGCTGTTATTTACAAAAATACATAGACCTCCACCCCTTGTCTTACCAGACGCCGCTGTTCTATCCTGTCCGTACATTGTATAACCAGCCAGCATTATGTTGATATTGTCGTCGTTCAGCCACGACTCCATGACGCATAAGATGTTACAGTTTATAATGTCCCGTTGGTAGTTTAATCTTCCCAATAACTCGTCCATTGTATTGTCCAAAGATTGCGTGTTTGTTAGCAGAATTGAGGGAAGTGGGGGTTTATTCGATCACCTCTGACTTTTCAGCAGGCAGCCCGCTCTCTGGTCTCGGTCTCCGCCTCCTCTTCATGCAGATCACGGGGCTCTGATCCTGTTCCCGAGGGAGCCTTATATCCTCCGCCTCGGACTCGTCAGTCTCTTTAAAGAAGAAAAGGGATTCTGCTAGTCCGTGGTGAGGAATTGCAGTCCTGATGTCTAGAAGTTATTTTCGGTCATAAGAAAAAAAACAGATCAAACAGATAAACAAACAAATCAACACAATCTGTTGGGGAAACGTAAAATGTCTGCCTTCTTCTCCGGCGCCATCTTGCTGTGTTTGCATTCCAATTCTTGCATTCCGATTCTTGAATACATTGTAATGGACGCATGTGATGTGTATTAAAATGCTTTTTTTTAAAGGTTGTACTGAATATATGATGAGCTAATGCTAAGCTAATTGGTTGTTAGTTAATTTCCCCTTCTCAACATGCATACTGCAAATAGATCCAAGTCATCTTGTCACATTTTCTTGTCTTTGGTTGACATGGAAAAACAAACATGGCAGCATAGACTTTTAGAAAAGGTTTTACTCAATTATTTTGATCAATGATGAACTCACCCATGATGTAATACTTTGTAAATAGTAATCGCTATTATTTAATTCATTTTATGGATTCTGTCAGCCGAGAGTTAGCTAAATATGACCGCTTGTGTTAGCTCACTCTTTCCTTGGTGAGCACTAGGACTATGGTGGCCTATTTTCCGATTTGGATGAGAATGCTGTTGTTACTTTTGTGAATGTCTGAACAGTTACACCCCCCCCAAAACTGCTCACATTTAGGAAATACAGTTGTAAAGACTGTTTGTGCAAAATGTTTCTGTGAAAAAAAATGTGTGGACAGCTCAAAAACTGACTGTTGTGTCAATCATGAATAGACATTCCAATCGCACCAGTTTGAGCGTATGCTGCAGGGACCACTGTAGACCGATCACACCCGTTTATGGGTATGCATAAAAAATATTGATGTTCATCATCCCACTCAGCAACAAACAGTGCATGCATCACATGTGAATTTCACAACTATGAGTATTTTCACATATGAAATTGGCTACAATTGTTCGGTTCCTGGAGCGTTTGTGAGAATACCTGGTACTCTGGTCCTGGATCTTAGACCTGCTACTCACGCAGGTCTAGGATTCATTTCAGCCAAGGTTAGTTTGTGTTTCATACATACTTTATATCACAGTTCAGGGTACCAAATGCTCCAGGATCCAGCAGCATTCCCCAAGTGAGGATGTCTTTCACTTCAGCAGAAATAAATTCATGGACTTCTTTGAGGAAAAGATAATGATCATTAGAATGCAAATTACGGACTCTTTAAATCTGCGTATTCCCCCAAAGCTCAGTTGTCCTGAGTCTGCACAACTCTGCCAGGACCTAGGATCAAGAGAGACACTCAAGTGTTTTAGTACTATATCCCTTGACACAATGATGAAAATAATCATGGTCTCTAAACCTTCAAGCTGCATACTGAACCCTATTCCAACTAAACTATTGAAAGAGCTGCTTCCTGTGCTTGGCCCTCCTATGTTGAACATAATAAATGTCTCTCTATCCACCGGATGTGTACCAAACTCACTAAAAGTGGCAGTAATAAAGCCTCTCTTGAAAAAGCTTAACCTTGACCCAGAAAAGCTAAAAAACTATCGGCCTATATCGAATCTTCCATTCCTCTCAAACATTTTAGAAAAAGCTGTTGCGCAGCAACTCGCTGCCTTCCTGAAGACAAACAATGTATACGAAATGCTTCAGTCTGGTTTTAGACCCCATCATAGCACTGAGACTGCACTTGTGAAGGTGGTAAATGACCTTTTAATGGCATCAGACCGAGGCTCTGCATCTGTCCTCGTGCTCCTAGACCTTAGTGCTGCTTTTGATACCATCGATCACCATATTCTTTTGGAGAGATTGGAAACCCAAATTGGTCTACAGGGACAAGTTCTGGCCTGGTTTAGATCTTATCTGTCGGAAAGATATCAGTTTGTCTCTGTGAATGGTTTGTCCTCTGACAAATCAACTGTAAATTTTGGTGTTCCTCAAGTTTCCGTTTTAGGGCCACTATTGTTTTCACTATATATTTTACCTCTTGGGGATGTCATTCGAAAACATAATGTTAACTTTCACTGCTATGTGAATGACACACAGCTCTACATTTCAATGAAACATGGTGAAAATTGACATCGCTAGAAACCTATGTTTCAGATATGAGGAAGTGGATGGCTGCAAACTTTCTACTTTTAAACTCGGACAAAATAGAGATGCTTGTTCTAGGTCCCAAGAAACAAAGAGATCTTCTGTTGAATCTGACAATTAATCTTGATGGTTGTACAGTCGTCTCAAATAAAACTATGAAGGACCTCGGCGTTACTCTGGACCCTGATCTCTCTTTTTACGAACATATCAAGGACAGCTTTTTCCATCTACATAACATTGCAAAAATCAGAAACTTTCTGTCCAAAAATGATGCAGAAAAATGAATCCATGCTTTTGTTACTTCTAGATTAGACGACTGCAATGCTCTACTTTCCGGCTACCCGGATAAAGCACTAAATAAACTTCAGTTAGTGCTAAATACGGCTGCTAGAATCCTGACTAGAACCAAAACATTTGATCATATTACTCCAGTGCTAGCCTCCCTACACTGGCTTCCTGTTAAGGCAAGGGCTGATTTCAAGGTTTTACTGCTAACCTACAAAGCATTACATTGTCTTGCTCCTACCTATCTTTCCGATTTGGTCCTGCCATACATACCTACACGTACGCTACGGTCACAAGACGCAGGCCACCTAATTGTCCCTAGAATTTCTAAGCAAACAGCTGGAGGCAGGGCTTTCTCCTATAGAGCTCCATTTTTATGGAATGGTCTGCCTACCCATGTGAGAGACGCAGACTCAGTCTCAACCTTTAAGTCTGTAATGAAGACTCATCTCTACAGTAGGTCATATGATTGAGTGTAGTCTGGCCCAGGAGTGTGAACGGAAAGGCTCTGGAGCAACGAACCGCCCTTGCTGTCTCCTAGGTTTCGGCACCAAATTTTAGATTAGCTAACTTCTTAGTAATGACTCGGGACGTCGGTTTTGATACGAAAGCTTATTTTAGTAAGAATACTTGTTTTTACGTTACATTTAACAACAATTGTTTTGGTACAGAGCAATGCAGGTAAGATGCTGTCGGAAAGTCAGCCACAATCACTGTAAAATCAGAGAACTGAAACCTTTCCTGGACGAACACGAACTACTCGGTGTAGGAGGAAGACTGCAATAGTCCAACTTCACATTCTGAGTATCTGTACTTATTGGGCAGAACCCATGGGTGCTGCTCTCTGAATGTGAAGTTGCACTGTCACAAAATAGACACGTTTGTATTTCCTTCTGGCTGGCTGTATGCAGTGCTGCAGCAGAGGGCATGTTGGGTATTTTTGGTTTCATTTCATTGGAGAAGCATGACTTGTTCCATGGTTTGCTCTCTTTGTGTTGGTTGTATGATCTTGCCATTTGTAGCGCTCTCTCCCTGCTCTGAACCTCTTTCTGTAGGAAACTGATCATCTCAGACACTTTCCATTCATCATCTACTCCCCTCTGACGACTATAGTCAAGAGCTATGTCCTCTGGAATCATCTGCAGTAAGATTGGGAATAGTAGGCTTCCATAGGATTCTGACACTACACCCAGTGATTCCAAGCTCCTAATCTGAATTTCACATTCATCATATAGCTGCCTCAATGCATTTAGATCATAGGATTTCTTCACAGGTGTGAGATTCCGCAGCTTTGACATATGAGCACTAATCACAAGATCTTTCCTTCCAAATCTGCTCGAGTAGAGTGATTGCATTATCATAGTTACTGTCTGTTAACATCAGTCCTGCTACTGCCTTTGCAGCTGGTCCAGTGAGATGTGTTTTCAGATAGATAAAACTTCTCTTTTTTACACAGTGAATCATTGTTGTGAATAGCAGTCTCATACTGGCTCCAAAACTCCTGCCACATACTGACATCTCCATAGAATTTCTCAATAATCAACTTCGGTAGCCTTACTGAGTTAGCGTCACTCACCCGGGCTGGTAGTGGATTGACATCCTGTTTCTTCGTTATCACTCTTTCTGCATGACTCTTCAGCATGATAATGCACTCTTTATTTTCCTCCGTGCATGCAATCTCTGCCTCCAATCCGTCCAATGGCGTTAACTGTTCAATTCCACGATCGAGTTCAAACAAACTGTCCTCCTTAGCTGATAGCAATTCCAACAATGTACTCAAGTGATCGGTTTCCAGATTTGACTTGGATATTTCCACGTCAATCTGATTCAAATTCCGTGTTGCGCCTCGAATGGTACCCCGCTTTCGTCTCATTCTTTCTGCTTCATGCCGACGTTCCTCCTCAGCCATTTCAGCCACTTCTTCGTCGCAGCTCATATCCCGGGTTTCGGCATCAAATTTTAGATTAGCTAACTTCTTAGTAATGACTCGGGACGTCGGTTTTGATACGAAAGCTTCTTTTAGTAAGAATACTTGTTTACGTTACATTTAACAACAATTGTTTTGGTACAGAGCAATGCAGGTAAGATGCTGTCGGAAAGTCAACCACAATCACTAAACACCTGCACATAATTGGCGTGTTATCACTCATTCCTCTCGCCAGGCATTCTGGGACTTGCAGTCAAAAAGCATAATTCAACACAACCCAATACAATTACATATGCAAATAAATCTAAAGAAATATCTCAAATATCTCAGCTCAAAGAATAAACTTAAACATTAACTCTAACACATTAAAGTTACAACACCCTCTCTCCACTGGGATTCTCTGCCTCTAACACTATTACAGGGGCTGAGTCACTGGCTTACTGATGCTCTTTCATGCCGTCCCTAGGAGGGGTGCGTCACTTGAGTGGGTTGAGTCACTGACGCGGTCTTCCTGTCTGGGTTGGCGCCCCCCCCTTGGGTGGTGCCCTGGCGGAGATCTTTGTGGGCTATACTCGGCCTTGTCTCAGGATGGTAAGTTGGTGGCTGAAGATATCCCTCTAGTGGTGTGGGGGGGGGGCTGGGGTTATATCCTTCCTGTTTGGCCCTGTCCGGTGTTATCATTGGATGGGGCCACAGTGTCTCTCCTGACCCCTCCTGTCTCAGCCTCCAGTATTTATGCTGCAGTAGTGTCGGGGGGCTAGGGTCAGTTTGTTATATCTGGAGTACTTCTCCTTTCTTATCCGGTGTCCTGTGTGAATTTAAGTATGCTCTCTCTAATTCTCTCTTTCTTTCTCTCTCTCGGAGGACCTGAGCCCTAGGACCATGCCTCAGGACTACCTGCCATGATGACTCCTTGCTGTCCCCAGTCCACCTGGCCATGCTGCTCCAGTTTCAACTGTTCTGCCTGCGGCTATAGAACCCTGACCTGTTCACCGGGCATGCTACCTGTCCCAGACCTGCTGTTTTCAACAATCTAGAGACAGCAGGAGTGGTAGAGATACTCTTAATGATCGGCTATGAAAAGCCAACTGACATTTACTCCTGAAGTGCTGACTTGCTGCACCCTCGACAACTACTGTGATTATTATTATTTGACCATGCTGGTCATTTATGAACATTTTAACATCTTGGCCATGTTCTGTTATAATTTCCACCCGGCACAGCCAGAAGAGGACTAGCTTCATAGGCTGGTTACTCTCTCAGTTTCTTCCTAGGTTTTGGCCTTTCTAGGGAGTTTTTCCTAACCACCGTGCTTCTACACCTGCATTGCTTGCTGTTTGGGTTTTTAGGCTGGGTTTCTGTACAGCACTTTGAGATATCAGCTGATGTAAGAAGGGCTATATAAATACATTTGATTTGATTTGAGGATCCAAATCATAAGGGGATAGGTGAATGCGTCCTATGTAATCTCTTGTGTAGATTCAGATTCTTATTGATTTTGTTTATCATCAAGCAATTACTGGTATCAGATGTGTGAATAATGTATAGATAGCAGTGTGGTGGGATTTTGTTGAGACATAAGACAACTATAACACAGACAGACAGAAAGACAGACAGACCTTGAAGGTGAGGAAATGGAATTTCTCATAGTCCATGGCAGCAGAGTCCTCCACTAAGATGGTTACCTGGGCCTCATTGAGCACAGTCTGGGGAACCACCCGTAACATCCGCCCAGGACCAACAAGTCTGAGGTTGAATTTAGCATTGGACCCCTGCAGCACACAACACAAGAGACATTCATTAGGTCTCCCAGGGACTGGTCAGGATCGAGGGAAAGATGAATGGTGCAAAGTACAGAGAGATCCTTGATGAAAACCTGTTCCAGAGAACTCAGGACCTCAGACTGGGGCCAAGGTTCACCTTCCAACAAGACAACCACCCTAAGCACACAGCCAAGACAACGCAGGAATGGCTTAAAGACAAGTCTCGAAATGTCCTTGAGTGGCCCAGCCAGAGTCTGGACTTGAACCTGATAAAACATCTCTGGAGAGACCTGAAAATAGCTGTGCAGCGACACTCCCCATCCAACCTGACAGAGCTTGAGAGGATCAGCAGACAAGAATGGGAGAAACTCTCCAAATACAGATGTGCCAAGCTTGTAGCGTCATACCCAAGAAGATTCGAGGCAGTAATCGCTGCCATAGGTGCTTCAACAAAGTACTAAGTAAAGGGTCTGAATACTTATGTAAATGTGATATTTCATTTTTTTTTTTATACATTTGCCCAAATTTCTAAAAAACTATTTTTGTTTTGTCATTATGGGGTATCGTGTGTAGATTGATGAGGTGGGAAAAAACAATTTAAGCAATTTTAGTATAAGGCTGTACCGTAAAAAAATGTGGAAACAATCTAGGGATCTGAAAACTTTCCAAATGCACTGTGTGTGTCTATATATATATATATATATAAAGATAAAGATAGGTAGAACCAGTAGACAGAGGATGTGTTTTTATGTTAAAAGGGTTATCTGAATTTAGAGTACTGACCACTCTTTGTTTGTTTTACTTGTTTCTTTAAATTAATTTATTCTAAATTAATTTAAAACAAACAAAGTGACAATGGCTTCAAATATCATTTGATGACGGATATCTAAGATTCATTTTATCAATGCACTGTTTCTGGTGAAGTTGTTCTTCCATTACATGTTTTCCAAAGATGATTTATTCAAGTATGTGTTGATGACCAAAAATGTAATTTTTTTTCCATTCTTTGAATGTTTTTACTTGGTACATTTTATCTTTATCTACATTTTATCTATATATATATATATATATATATACAGTGGGGCAAAAAAGTATTTAGTCAGCCACCAATTGTGCAAGTTCTCCCACTTAAAAAGATGAGATAGGCCTGTAATTTTCATCATAGGTACACAACTATGACAGACAAAATGAGAAAACATTTTTCCAGAAAATCACATTTATTTGCAAATTATGGTGGAAAATTTAGTATTTGGTCAATAACAAAAGTTTATCTCAATACTTTGTTATATACCCTTTGTTGGCAATGACAGAGGTCAAAAGTTTTCTGTAAGTCTTCACAAGGTTTTCACACACTGTTGCTGGTATTTTGACCCATTTCTCCATGCAGATCTCAACTAGAAAAGTGATGTTTTGGGGCTGTTGCTGGGCAACACAGACTTTCAACTCCCTCCAAAGATTTTCTATGGGGTTGAGATCTGGAGACTGGCTAGGCCACTCCAGGACCTTGAAATGCTTCTTACGAAGCCACTCCTTCGTTGCCCGGGCAGTGTGTTTGGGATCATTGTCATGCTGAAAGACCCAGCCACGTTTCATCTTCAATGCCCTTGCTGATGGAAGGAGGTTTTCACTCAAAATCTCACAATACATGGCCCCATTCATTCTTTCCTTTACACGGATCAGTCGTCCTGGTCCCTTTGCAGAAATACAGCCCCAAAGCATGATGTTTCCACCCCCATGCTTCACAGTAGGTATAGTGTTCTTTGGATGCAACTCAGAATTCTTTGTCCTCCAAACACGACGAGTTGAGTTTTTACCAAAAAGTTATATTTTGGTTTCATCTGACCATATGACATTCTCCCAATCTTCTTCTGGATCATCCAAATGCTCTCTAGCAAACTTCAGACGGGCCTGGACATGTACTGGCTTAAGCAGGGGGACACGTCTGACACTGCAGGATTTGAGTCCCCGGCGGCGTAGTGTGTTACTGATGGTAGGCTTTGTTACTTTGGTCCCAGCTCTCTGCAGGTCATTCATTAGGTCCCCCCGTGTGGTTCTGGGATTTTTGCTCATTGTTCTTGTGATCATTTTGACCCCACGGGGTGAGATCTTGCATGGAGCCCCAGATCGAGGGAGATTATCAGTGGCCTTGTATGTCTTCCATTTCCTAATAATTGCTCCCAGAGTTGATTTCTTCAAACCAAGCTGCTTACCTATTGCAGATTCAGTCTTCCCAGCCTGGTGCAGGTCTACAATTTTGGTTCTGGTGTCCATTGACAGCTCTTTGGTCTTGGCCATAGTGGAGTTTGGAGTGTCACTGTTTTAGGTTGTGGACAGGTGTCTTTTATACTGATAACAAGTTCAAAAAGGTGCCATTAATACAGGTAAGGAGTGGAAGACAGAAGAGCCTCTTAAAGAAGAAGTTGCAGGTCTGTGAGAGCCAGAAATATTGCTTGTTTGTAGGTGACCAAATACTTATTTTCCACCATAATTTGCAAATAAATTCATAAAAAATCCTACAATGTGATTTTCTGGATTTTTTTTCTCATTTTGTCTGTCATACTTAAAGTGTACCTATGATGAAAATGACAGGCCTCTCTCATATTTTTAAGTGGGAGAACTTGCACAATTGGTGGCTGACTAAATACTTTTTTGCCCCACTGTATATATATACATTATATAAACATTTGGGAGATCAATTACAAGAACAGAAAGAGTAGAAATAAAGCCAAATGTAAAAATGAGTGAACTTCCCATTTAAACTAGTACAAATATTTCACTAACGGTTGGGACAAACACAACATATCACTGTGCGAAAAGGGTCCATATTAGGAGATATCTTTACTTGACACGTTTTCGATATATACAGTGGGGAGAAGAAGTATTTGATCCACTGCCGATTTTGCAGGTTTTCCTACTTACAAAGCATGTAGAGGTCTGTAATTTTTATCATAGGTACACTTCAACTGTGAGAGACGGAATCTAAAATCAAAAATCCAGAAAATCACATTGCATGATTTTTAAGTAATTAATTTGCATTTTTTTTGCATGACATAAGTATTTGATCACCTACCAACCAGTAAAAATTCCGGCTCTCACAGACCTGTTAGATTTTCTTTAAGAATCCCTCCTGTTCTCTACTCATTACCTGTATTAACTGCACCTGTTTGAACTCGTTACCTGTATAAAAGACACCTGTCCACACACTCAATCAAACAGACTCCAACGTCTCCACAATGGCCAAGACCAGGGAGCTGTGTAAGGACATCAGGGATAAAATTGTAGACCTGCACAAGGCTGGGATGGGCTACAGGACAATAGGCAAGCAGCTTGGTGAGAAGGCAACAACTGTTGGCGCAATTATTAGAAAATGGAAGAAGTTCAAGATGACGGTCAATCACCCTCGGTCTGGGGCTCCATGCAAGATCTCACCTCGTGGGCCATCAATGATCATGAGGAAGGAGGGATCAGCCCAGAACTACATGGCAGGACCTGGTCAATGACCTGAAGAGAGCTGGGACCACAGTCTCAAAGAAAACCATTAGTAACACACTACGCCACCATGGATTAAAATCCTGCAGCGCACGCAAGGTCCCCCTGCTCAAGCCAGCGCATGTCCAGGCCCATCTGAAGTTTGCCAATGACCATCTGGATGATCCAGAGGAGGAATGGAAGAAGGTCATGTGGTCTGATGAGACAAAAATAGAGCTTTTTGGTCTAAACTCCACTCGCCGTGTTTGGAGGAAGAAGAAGGATGACTACAACCCCAAGAACACCATCCCAACCGTGAAGCATGGAGGTGGAAACATCATTTTTTGGGGATGCTTTTCTGCAAAGGGGACTGGACGAATGCACCGTATTGAGGGGAGGATGGATGGGGCCATGTATCGTGAGATCTTGACCAACAACCTCCTTCCCTCAGTAAGAGCATTGAAGATGGGTCGTTGCTGGGTCTTTCAGCATGACAACGACCCAAAACACATAGCCAGGGCAACTAAGGAGTGGCTCCGTATTGCCCAGCGACAGCCCCGAAACCTGAAGGATCTGGAGAAGGTCTGTATGGAGGAGTGGGCCAAAATCCATGCTGCAGTGTGTGCAAACCTGGTCAAGAATTACAGGAAACGTATGATCTCTGTAATTGCAAACAAAGGTTTCTGTACCAAATATTAAGTTCTGCTTTTCTGATGTATCAAATACTTATGTCTTGCAATAAAATGCTAATTAATTACTTAAAAATCATACAATGTGATTTTCTGGATTTTTGTTTTAGATTCCGTCTCTCACAGTTGAAGTGTACCTAGGATAAAAATTATAGATCTCTACATGCTTTGTAAGTAGGAAAACCTGCAAAATCAGCAGAGTATCAAATACTTGTTCTCCCCACTCTATGTATTCTAGAGAATACAGACCATTTCTAATGCATATTTGGAGTTTTGTCCATATCCGGTCAAATTCTGAATCCAGGTGTGTCTTTTTGACATATGACATTGGGATTATTCTGAATATCAAACATGGACAGGAAGTAGTTCCAGTAGTTTTTCCACAATTCATTTTTCCCACAGGGACTTTTAGAAACACTTTAAATAAGGGCTGTGTTTCGTGTAGGTTTACCCTGGAGTGACATGGCCTAGTGTTATAAGTTATTGTCCTGGTGAAAAGTGAATTCGTCTCCCAGTGTCTGTTGGAAAGCAGACTGAAGCAGGTTTTCCTTTAGGATTTTGCCTGTGGTTATTTTTATTCCGTTTCTGTTTATCCTAAAAAGTTCTCTATCCGTTGCCAATGACAAGCATACCCATAACATGATGCAGCCACCACCATGATGGAAAATATGAATTGGTACTCAGTGATGTGTTGTGTTGGATTTGCCCCAAGCATAACACTTTGTATTCAGGACACATTTGTTGCAGTTTTAATTTAGTGCCTTATTGCAAACTGGATTCATGTTCTGGATTTTTTAAAATTCTGTACAGGCTGCCTTCTTGTCACTCTGTCATTTATGTTACTATTGTGGAGTATCTACAATGTTGTTGATCCATCCTCAGTTTTCTCCTATCACAGCCATTAAACTCTGTAACTGTTTTATAGCCACCATTGGCCTCATCGTGAAATCCTTTCCGGCAACTGAGTTAGGAAGGATGCCTGTATCTTTGTAGTGACTGGGTGTATTGCTGCACCATCCAAAGTAATTAATAACTTCACCATGCCCAAAGGGATATTTTTTTTACCCATCTACCAATAGGTGCCCCTCTTTGCAAATTATTGTAAAACCTCCCTGGTCTTTGTGGTTGAATCTGTGTTTGAAATTCACTACTCGACTGAGGGACCTTACAGATAATTGTGTGGGGTACAGAGGTGGGGTACAGAGATGACATAGTCATTCAAAAATCATGTTAAAACCTTTTAGAATCCATAGCAGCCGCGAATGGCATTGTTTTTTAAACAATAATATCTGTGTCAGAACATGAGTTGGCCTACTGTATGTTATCTGGCTGTGGGCCATGCCATAGGCTGTAGGCTTGTTCATTTAGCTGACAAGATATGCTCATAAGTCCCATGCCATTATTTTATATTATTTGATTTTATAGTCAGAATATCATAATTTAAAATAATTTAACTTAACTGGATAAAATAGAAAGGATATTTTTCTCATACTGGAGCAAGTGTGCATATGAAGTGGCTATGTTGAGCGTAAAAGTGATCTTTTGAAACAGGTCCTATACACTAGATTTACAATTTTTTGGCAACTTTAGTTGTAAATGATACAAACCTTAGCATGACTTAGTAATCAAAAAATACAGTATATGGGCTGCATGATGCGACTGTAGGCTATTGATGATTTGAGAAAGTCACAAAAAAGCGTGCGCTCTGTTCCTTGCCTTGTTCTCTAATCAAGTGATCATATTTTCACCCATCAGACTATTCTCAATATAATCATGTCTTTATTAATATGTATAATTACTTTTGACTTACAATGGCCCCATTATCAAATGGGCAGGAACAGGGGCAGGGGGGGAAATTAATTACTTCCGTATACACTTGAATAGTGAATGGAGGCCGCTTTTCTGCTGGTTCTTTTTTTTATGCTACTTCAGTTTCATAGCAGAGTTATACATAGAGAAATACATATAAGAACATATACTGCACTCCACACATCAACCACTGTTTGAGGAGCAGCAGTTGAGCAGCAGTTGTGGTCAGTTGTGTAGTCAGTAGTTGTGTCGTCAGATTGCTGTTTGTGGTCAGAAGTTGTGCGGTTGTGGTCAGAAGGTGTGGTTAATAGTTTTAGTCAATGGTTGTGTTCAGTAGTTGTGGTCAGTGATTGTGTTCAGTAGTTGTGGTTAGTAGTTGTGTGGTTGTGTTCAGTAGTTGTGTGATTTGGTCAGTTATTGGGGTTGTGGTCAGTAGTTGTGTGGTTCAGTAAGTGTGGTTAAAAGTGGTGTACTTGTGGTCAGTAGTTGTGTGGTTTTGTTCAGTAGTTGTGGTCAGTAGTTATTGTTAGTAGTTTTGTCGTTGTGGTCAGTAGGTGTGTTGTCAGTAGATGTGTGTTTTTGTTCAGTGGTTGTGATTATGGTCAGTAGTTGTGTGGATGTGTTCAGTAGTTGTGTGGTGAGTAGTTGTGTGGATGTGGCCAGCTGGCTGTGGTTGTGGTCAGTAGTTGTGTGGTTCAGTAAGTGTGGTTAGTAGTTGTGTGGTCTTGTTCAGTAGTTGTAGTTGTAGTTGTGGTCAGTAGTTATTGTTAGTGGATGTGTTGTTGTGGTCAGTAGTTGTGTGTTTGTGTTCAGTGGTTGTGGTTACAGTCCATAGTCGTGTGGATGTGGTCAGTTGTTGTGTCCAGTTATTGTGTTCAGTAGTTGTGTGGTTGTGGTCAGTAGTTCGGGTCAGTAGTTATGGTCTGTAGTTATGTGGTGAGTAAATGTGTTCAGTAGTTTTATGGCTGTTGTCAGTAATTGTAGTTGGTAGTTATGGTCTGGTGTTATGTGGCCAGTAGTTATTTGTGTTTGGTTTAGTAGTTGTGTGGTTGTAGTCAGTAATTGTGGTCAGTAGTTGTATTGTTGTGGTCAGCAGTTATGTGTTTTTTACAGTCATTTTGGTCAATAGTTGTGTGTTTGTGGTCAGTGGTTGTGGTTTTGGTTGTGGTCAGTAGTTGTGTGGTTAGTAGGTGTAGTTATCTGGTTATGGTCAGTAGTTGTGGTCAGTATTTATGTGGTTGCGTTTACTATATGTGTGGTTGTGGTCAGTAGTTGTGTGGTTGTGGTCAGTAGTTGTGGTCAGAAGTTAAGATCAGTGGTTGTCATCAGTAGTTTTGGTGGTCAGTAGTTCTGGTCGGTAGATTTGCTTTGTGGTCAGCGGTTGTTGTCAGTAGTTGTGTTATTGTGGTAAGTAGTTGTGTTATTGTGGTAAGTAGTTCTGTGGTTGTGATCAGTGGTTGTGGTCAGTAGTTGTTTGGTCAAAGGTAGTCAGCAGTTGTAGTGCTCAGTAGTTATGGTCAATAGTTGTGTTTTTGTGGTCAGTTGTTGAGGTCACACGTTACGGTCAGTCATTGTGGTCAGTAGTTCAAGGTCAGTGGTTGTGGTCAATAGTTGTGGTCAATAGTTATAGTCAGTACTTGTGGTCAGTAGTGGTCAGTTGGGGTGCTGGTGAGTAGGTAAGTGGTCAATATTTGTATGGTTGTGGTCAGTAGTTGTTGTCAGTGGATGTGTGGTTGTGGTCAGTAGTTGTGAATGATAGTTTTAGTGTGAGTAGTTGAGTTCAGTAGTTGAGGTCGGTAGTTGTGGTCATATTGTGGTTAGTAGTCATAGTAGTCAATTGTTGGGGTAGCCAGGTGGAAAGCATTGCTAGCCGTAGAAAAATGCTTATTGAAATTCTCAATTATCGTGGATTTATCGGTGGTGACAGTATTTCTTAGCCTCAGTGCAGTGGGCAGCTAGGAGGAGGTGTTCCTATTCTCCATGGACTTTAGTGTCCCAGAACCTTTTGGAGTTTGTGCTACAGGATGCAAATGTCTGTTTGAAAAAGCTAGCATTTGCTTTCCTAACTGCCTGTGTATATTGGTTCCTAACTTCCCTGAAATGCTGAATATAACGGGGCCTGTTCGATGCTAATGCACTACGCCACAAGATGTTTTTGTGCTGGTCAAGGGCAGTCAGGTCTGGAGTGAACCAAGGGCTATATTTGTTCCTGGTTCTACTTTTTTTTAATGGGGCATGCTTATTTAAGATGGTGAGGAAATCACTTTTATAGAATAACCAGGCTCCTCTACTGACAGAATGAGGTCAATATCTTTCCAGGATACCCGGGCCAGGTCGATCAGAAAGGTCTGCTCGCTGAAGTGTTTTAGGGAGTGTTTGACACTGATGAGGGGTGGTTGTTTGACCGCAGAATCATTACGGACGCAGGCAATGAGGCAGTGATCACTGAGATCCTGGTTGAAGATAGCAGAGGTGCATTTGGAGGGCATGTTGGTTAGGATGGCATCTATGAGGGTGCCCGTGTTTACGGATTTAGGGTTGTACCTGGTAGGTTCATTGATAATTTGTGTGAGATTGAGGGCATCAAGCTTAGATTGAAGGATGGCCGGGGTGTTAATCATGTGCCTGTTTAGGTCACCGAACAGCACAAGCTCTGAAGACAGATGGGGCAATCAATTCACATATGGTGTCCAGGGCACAGCTGGGAGCAGAAGGTGTTCTAGGAGGTCAGCGCATGTGTGGGAGGTGGAACTAAACTGTTAGCTAAGGCTTATTGATTAGGGCTAGAGGCTCTACAGTGAAATAAGCCAATAATCACTAACCAAAACAGCAATGGACAAGGAATATTGACATTAGGGAAAGGCATGCGTATCCGAGTGATAATAAGGGTCCAGTGAATAGCTCAGCGGGCTGGAGACATGATAATTCAGATAGCTAACAGGCCGGGGCTTGAGCCAATCAGTTGTGTTGTGACAAGGTAGGGGAGGTATACAGAAGATAGCCCTATTTGGTAAAAGACCAAGTCCATATTTTGGCAAGAACAGCTCAAATAAACACAGAGAAACGATAGTCCATCATTACTTTAACTTCTTCAGGGTAGGGGGCAGTATTCAGAAGTTTGAGTAGATGAGGGTGCGCACTTTGTTATTTATCGCCGGTAATGAACATACTATTCTCCGTCTTAAATGTTATAGTTAATTTCCATATTAGGGTACCTGAGGATTGATTAGAAACTTTGTTTGACTTGTTTGGACAAAGTTTATTGGTAACATTTGTGATTCATTTGTATACATTTTGAACGAGGGAAACTGGTGGATTACTGAGTCAAGCACGCCAGCTAAACTGACTTTTTTGGGATATAAAGAAGGACTTTATCGAACAAAACAACCATTTGTGATGTAGCTGGGCCCCTTGGGATTGCAAAATCTGACAAAGTGGCTGTATCAACAAGAAGTTAAGCTTTTAACTGATTATAACACTTGTATGTTTAATATTACAAATATTGTATTTTGAATTTCGCTCTCTGCAATTTCACCGGATGTTGGCCAGATGGGACGCTAGCATATCCCAAAGATGTGGGACATGAAAATGAGTCAATGCAGAAAATGTTAAGAACTTTAAAATTTTATTCAATTGCAGTCACAAAAACCATCAAGCGCTGTGATGAAACTGGCTCTCATGAGGACCGCCACAGGAAAGGAAGACAAAGCAGTTACCTCTGCTGCAGAGGATAAGTTCATTACAGTTACCAGCCTCATAAATTGCAGCCTAAATACATGCTTCACAGAGTTCAAGGAACAGACACATCTCAACATCAACTGTTCAGATGAGACTGTGTGAATCAGGCCTTCATGGTCGGAATGCTGCAAAAAAACACTTCTAATGGACACCAATAAGAAGAAGAGACTTCCCTTTTCCAAGAAACATGAGCAATGGACATTAGACCGGTGGAAATCTGTCCTTTGGTCTGATGAGTCCAAAATTAAGATTTTTGGTTCCATCTGTCGTGTCTTTGTGAGACGCAGAGTAGGTGGTCGGATGATCTCCTCATGTGCGATTACTACCAAGAAGCATGGAGGAGGAGGTGTGATGTTGCTTTGCTGGTGACACTGTGTTTTATTTAGTATTCAAGGTGCACTTCACCAGGATGGCTACCACAGCATTCCGCAGCGATACTCCATCCCATCTGGTTTGCGCTTAGTTGGACTATCATTTATTTTTCAACTGGGCAATGACCCAACACACCTCCAGGCTGTGTAAGGGCTATTTGACCAAGAAGGAGAGTGGTGGAGTACTGCATCAGATGACCTGGCCTCCAAAATCACCCAACCTCAACCCAATTGTGATGGTTTGAGATGAGTTGGGCAGCAGAGTGAAGGAAAAGCAACCAACAAGTGCGCAGCATATTTGGGAACTCCTTCAAGACTGTTGGAAAAGCATTCCAGGTGAAGCTGGTTGAGAGAATGCCAAGAGTGTGCAAAGCTATCAGTAAGCTATCATCATTCAAAGTATTGATGTTGTCACATTCTGACCTTAGTTTCTTTGTTATGTTTTGTTTTAGTATGGTCAGGCCGTGAGTTGGGTGGGTAGTCTATGTTCTTTTTTTCTATCCAGGGGTGGTTTGACTGTACAATGTGGGAGGTATTTGAGGACAGCAGCTCTGACCTGGATGAACTCACAGATATTATTTCAGACTATGTAAACTTCAGTGTTGAGTCAGTTGTGCCTACTAAGACCTGTACAATCTTCCCTAACAACAAGCCTTGGGTATCAAAACATCTAAAATCACTACTTGATTGGAAGAAGGCAGTTTATGCTGGGGGTGATAGACAGATGTACAACGTGAGATCAAAAGACAGATACTGGTGGACAAGGAGGCATACAAGCAAAGGGTGTAGAGGACCCTCTCCTCAGGAAATGCAAGGGTGGCCTGGCAAGGGATTAAATCCATGGCTAGTGCCCCCCATATAAGCAGGGGAAAACCAGTGCTGACCTTGGGGGATATGAGGGCCAGAACATGGCTAATGAACTGAATGTTTTCTTCTCAAGATTTGAATCAGACAACTTGGTGTCGGAGGTAAAACAAATGGATTCATCATTACAAATGTTGGAGAGAGTTGTTGTTCAACAGTCTGATGTTCTGAAGTTGTTCAGAGGATGTAACACATACAAAAGCCCAGGCCCAGACAAAATAAGTGGACATGTGTTAAAGCACTGTGCTGAACAACTGGCTGGTGTTTTTACAGACATTTTCCAATCCTCACTCCACCAGCAACACGTGCCAGTATTGTGGAAAAACTCAATAATTATACCCATTCCTAAAGCATCTAATCCCACTGTGCTGAATGACTACCACCCTGTCGCCTTGACATCCTTAGTAATGAAATGCCTTGAGAAAATTGTGAAAAGTCATATTCTCAGTGTCACCCAGAAGCTCTTTGACCCATTTCAGTTTGCCTATCAGCCTAGCAGAGGAGTTGATGATGCCATTCTTATATTCTTACCCTCCTTAGCATGGTCTATAGACATCTAGAGGGGGCCAAATCCCATATCAGGGTTCTGTTTGTTGACTTTTCTTCTGCCTTCAACACAATCCAGCCTTACATTCTGGCACAGAGACTAATTCGGGACTTCTCCTTAGATGGGGGGCTGGTTTTGCGGCTGTTGGACTTCCTGAGCCAACTATCACAGCGTGTCAAAATAGGTCCCCATGTGTCAGATATACGCAATACCAACACAAGCTCTCCTCAGGGATGTGTTTTGTCCCCACTTCTGTACATCTTGTACACTAATAGTTGTACTAGTTCCCATACTGACAGACACCTCGTTAAGTTCACTGATGACACTGCCTTGATCAGCCTGTTGCATGATATTTTTATTTTTATTTTTTTTACCTTTATTTAACTAGGCAAGTAAGTTAAGAACAAATTCTTATTTTCAATTACGGCCTAGGAACAGTGGGTTAACTGCCTGTTCAGGGGCAGAATGACAGATTTGTACCTTGTCAGCTCAGGGATTTGAACTTGCAACTTTGTTGCATCCAACGATACCCTGCCACCCCGATGATGATGAGGAACATCATGGCCCGGTCCTAGATGACTTTGTAGAGTGGTGTGAGGAACATCATGGCCTGGTCCTAGATGACTTTGTAGAGTGGGGTTACGAATCACTCTTGGTCCTCAATACCAACAAGACCAAAGAAATGTGCTTAGACTTCAGGAAGCGTACAACACCTACCTCTGCAACATCTATCAGAGGTCAGAATATAGAGATTGTAGAGGAATATAAATACCTGGGTGTCCTTTTGGACAATAAGCTTCAGTGGAGTAAATGTACAGACCTGATCTACAAAAAAAGTTGGGTTCTTTTAATATAGACTGTACTATACTGACTCTGTTTTACAAATCCTTTTTTGAGAGTATTTAAACTTTTTGTATTGTTTGTTGGTTTGGCAATGTCACTGTCAGACAGAGAAACATGCTGAGAAGGATTATTACCACAGCAAGCAAGGTACTTGGAGTCAAACAGAAAGGCCTGGATCAGATCTTTAAGGTCAGGGCCCTCAGCAAGGTACTTGGAGTCAAACAGAGAGGCCTGGATCAGATCTTTAAGGTCAGGGCCCTCAGCAAGGTACTTGGAGTCAAACAGAGAGGCCTGGATGACATTTTTAAGGTCAGGACCCTCCCCAAGGTACTTGGAGTCAAACAGACAGGCCTGGATCAGATCTTTAAGGTCAGGGACCTCAGCAAGGTTCTTGGAGTCAAACAGACAGGCCTGGATGAGATCTTTAAGGTCAGGGCCCCCCGTAAGGCTCACAAAATCATTTTAGACCCAAGTCACCCCCTGTTCCTGGACTTTGAATTACGCAGGTATAGGGTATTCCTCAGCAGGAAAAATAGAACGAGACAATAATTTGTGCCAGGTGTGATATCCCTCCTAAATAGCTCGGGTGAATGTTCCCATTGACTCCGTAAGGCCAGCAGGCTAGTCTTTTCTTCTTTTTATTTCATGTTTTACTTCTTATTTCTTACTATTATTATTTTTATTGGTGCGTAACTATTATGAAAGTTGTATTGTCAATTTTGTTTTGTATTTAAACGGCACTTTAAATGTGTACATGACACTGCAACAAAATTTCCCCATGGGGAAAATAAAGGTCAGTAAATAAGTAGGTAAGTAAGTAGTTTTGGTCAGTAATTGTGTGGTCAGTCATTGTGTGGTTGTGGTCAGTAGGGGTGTGGTTCTGATCAGTAAATGTGGTCAATAGTTGTGTGGTCATGGTCAGTAGTTGTGGTCATTAGTTGTGTGGTCATTGGTAGTCTGTAGTTGTGGTCATTAGTTTTGGTCAGTATATGTCAGTATTTTTAGTAAGTAGCTGTGGTCAGTAGTTATAGCCATGACTTGTGCTAGTGTGGTCAATAGTTTTTGGCCAGTGATTTCTGTCAGTGGTTGTGGTCAGTAGTTGTGTCGTTGTGGTCATTAGTTGTGGTCAGTAGTGGTCAGTAGTTATAGCCATTAGTTGTGCTGCTGTGGTCAATCGTTTTTGGTCAGTACTTGTGGGCAGTAGTTGTGGTCAGTAGTTGTGTGGTTGTGGTCAGCCAGCTCCTGGCTGACTGACGGCTCTGGCAGGTCCTGGCTGACCGACGGCTCTGGCAGGTCCTGGCTGACCGACGGCTCTGGCAGGTCCTGGCTGACCGACGGCTCTGGCAGGTCCTGGCTGACAAACGGCTCTGACAGCCCAGGACAGACTGGCGGCTCTGGCGGCTCAGGACAGACTGGCGGCTCAGGACAGACTGGCGGCTCTGGCGTCTCAGGACAGACTGGCGGCTCTGGCGTCTCAGGACAGACTGGGGGCTCTGGCGTCTCAGGACAGACTGGGGGCTCTGGCGTCTCAGGACAGACTGGTGGCTCTGGCAGCTGCTCTGGCAGCTCTGGTGGCTCAGCTCAGCTCAGTGGCTAGTGATACATGTATTACATAAAGATGCAGTAGATGATAGAGTACAGTATATACACATATACATATGAGATGAGTAATGTAGGGTATGTAAACATTATATTAAGTGGCATTGTTTAAAGTCGCTAGTGATACATTTTTACGTCAATTTCCATTATTAAAGTGGCTGGAGTTGAGTCAGTATGTTGGCAGCAGCCACTCAATGTTAGTGGTGGCTGTTTAAGGCCTTGAGATAGAAGCTGTTTTTCAGTCTCTCGGTCCCTGCTTTGATGTACCTGTACTGACCTCGCCTTCTGGATGATAGCGGGGTGAACAGGCAGTGGCTCGGGTGGTTGTTGTCCTTGATGATCTTTATGGCCTTCCTGTGACATCGGGTGGTGTAGGTGTCCTGGAGGGCAGGTAGTTTGCCCCCGGTGATGCGTTGTGCAGACCTCACTACCCTCTAGAGAGCCTTACGGTTGTGGGTGGAGCAGTTGCCGCCTCAGGCGGTGATACAGCCCAACAGGATGCTCTCGATTGTGCATCTATAGAAGTTTGTGAGTGCTTTTGGTGAGAAGCCAAATTTCTTCAACCGCCTGAGGTTGAAGAGGCGCTGCTGCGCCTTCTTCACAACGCTGTCTGTGTGGGTGGACCAATTCAGTTTGTCCGTGATGTGTACGCTGAGGAACTTAAAACTTACTACCCTCTCCACTACTGTCCCGTCGATGTCGATAAGGAGGTGCTTCCTCTGCTGTTTCCTGAAGTCCACAATTATCTCCTTTGTTTTGTTGACGTTGAGTGTGAGGTTATTTTCCTGACACCACACTCTGAGGGCCCTCACCTCCTCCCCGTAGGCCATCTCGTAGTTGTTGGTAATCAAGCCTACCACTGTGGTGTCATCCGCAAGTTTGATGATTGAGTTGGAGGCGAGCATGACCACGCAGTCGTGGGTGAACAGGGAGTACAGGAGAGGGCTCAGAACACACCCTTGTGGGGCCCCAGTGTTGAGGATCAGCGGGGTGGAGATTTTGTTACCTACCCTCACCACCTGGGGGCGGCCCGTCAGGAAGTCCAGTACCCAGTACCCGCACAGGGCAGGGTCGAGACCCAGGGTCTTGAGCTTAATGACGAGTTTGGAGGGTACTATGGTGTTAAATGCTGAGCTGTAGTCGATGAAAAGCATTCTCACATAGGTATTCCTCTTGTCCAGATGGGTTAGGGCAGTGTGCAGTGTGGTTGCGATTGCGTAATCTGTGGACCTATTGGGGCGGTAAGCAAATTAGAGTGGGTCTAGGGTGTCAGGTAGGGTGGAGGTGATATGGTCCTTGACTAGTCTCTTAAAGCACTTCATGATGACGGAAGTGAGTGCTACGGGGCAGTAGTCGTTTAGCTCAGTTACCTTAGATTTCTTGGGAACAGGAACAATAGTGCCCTTCTTGAAACATGTGGGAACAGCAGACTGGGATAAGGTTTGATTAAATATGTCCGTAAGCACACCAGCCAGCTGGTCTGCGCATGCTCTGAGGACACGGCTGGGGATGCCGTCGGGGCCTGCAGCCTTGCAAGAGTTAACACGTTTAAATGTTTTACTCACGTCGGCTACAGTGAAGGCGAGTCCGCAGGTTTTGGTAGCGGGCCATGTCCTCAAAGCGAGCAAAAACAAAAAAGTGATTTAGTCTGTCTGAGAGCAATACATCCTGGTCCTCGATGGGGCTGGTTTTCTTTTTGTAATCCGTGATTGACTGTAGACCCTGCCACATACCTCTTGTGTCTGAGCTGTTGAATTGCGACTCTACTTTGTCTCTATACTGACGCTTAGCTTGTTTGATTGCCTTGCGGAGGGAATAGCTACACTGTTTGTATTCGGTCAGGTTTCCGATCACCTTGCCCTGGTTAAAAGCAGTGGTTCGCGCTTTCAGTTTCGCGCGAATGCTGCCATCAGTCCACGGTTTCTGTTTTGGGAATGTTTTAATCGTTGCTGTGGGTATAACATCGTGAATGCAGTTTATAATGAACTCGCTCCCCGAATCAGCGTATTCGTCAATGTTGTTGTTGGGTGCAATGCGGAACATATCCTAATCCACGTGATCGAAGCAGTCTTGAAGCGTGGAATCAGATTGGTCGGACCAGCGTTGAACAGACCTGAGGGCGGGAGCTTCTTGTTTTAGTCTCTGTCTATAGGCTGGAAGCAACAAAATGGAGTCGTGGTCAGCTTTTCCGAAAGGAGGGCGGGGGAGGGCCTTATATGCGTCGCGGATGTTAGAATAACAGTGATCCAGGGTTTTACCCGCCCTGGTTGCGCAAACGATATGCTGATAGAATTTAGGGAGTCTCTTTTTCAGATTAGCCTTGTTAAAATCGCCAGCTACAATGAATGCAGCCTCAGGATATGTGGTTTCCAGTTTACATAGAGCCAAATCAAGTTTGTTCAGGGCCATCGATGTGTCTGCTTGGGGGGGGGGAATATATACAGCTGTGATTATAATCGAAGAGAATTCCCTTGGTAGATAATGCGGTCGACATTTGTTTGTGAGGAATTCTAAGTCAGGTGAACAGAAGGACTTGAGTTCCTGTATGTTGTTATGATCACACCACGTCTCGTTAATCATAAGGCATACCCCCCCCGCCCCTCTTCTTTGGAATTACCTGGACCTTTGGAATTACCTGGATTTCTGCATGAACTGGTCATAAAATTTGATATGATCTTCATCTAAGTCACAACAATAGACAAACAGTCTGCTTAAACTAATAACACACAAACAATTATATGTTTTCATGTCTTTATTATCTGTACATCCTTCCTGGAAGCTGAAAATGCCTCAGTTGTTCCATGGCCTGCATACTCACCAGAGATGTCACCCATTGAGCTTGTTTGGGATGCTCTGGATCGACATTGAAGAGGAGTGAAACAACATTCCACAGGCCACAATCAAAAGCCTGTTTATGAAACAAATGCAGTTCACACCATATAGTGACTGGGTTTCTAATCCACGCCCTTACTTTTTTTAAGGTACAGTATCTGTGATCAACAGATGCATATCTGTTTACCCAGTCATGTGAAATCCATAGATTAGGACCTAATGAATTTATTTAACTTTTTATGACTGCAGGGGCAGTATTGAGTAGCTTGGATGAAAAGGTGCCCATTGTAAACGGCCAGCTCCTCAGTCTCATTTATATGCATATTATTATTAGTATTGGATAGAAAACACTCGGAAGTTTCTAAAACTGTTTGAATTATGTCTGTGAGTATAACAGAACTCATTCTGCAGGCAAAAACCTGAGAAATTCCACTTCCTGTTTGTATTTTTCTGGGGGTGGCAGATTTTCAATCAAGCTCTCATTGAAATTACAGCGAAATGTGGATGAGTTTTTACTTCCTACGCCTTCCACTACATGTCAACAGTCAATAGAACTTTGTCTGATGACTCTAATGTGAAGGGGGGTCGAATGAGACAGTGGGATATGGGTCATGTTGAACTTCCTAAGGCTTCCACTAGATGTCAACTGTTGTTTCAGGCTTCTCATGTGAAGGGGGGCCGGATGGGAGCTGTTTGACTAAGGGGTCTGCCAGCAGCCTCGTTCTCAGTCACGCGCATTTCACATGAGAGGTATTTCTAGTTCCATTGCTTTTCTACAGAGAATAGAATTCTCCAGTTGGAACATTATTGAACATTTATGATAAAAACATCTTAAAGATTGATTCTATACTTAGTTTGAAAAGTTTCTTTGATCTGTAATATAACTTTTTGAACTTTTCGTCCAACTGTACCTGAACGTGATTTTGGATTTGTTTACCAAACGCCCTAACAAAAGAAGCTATTTGGACATAAATGATGGACATTATCGAACAAAACAAAATTTATTGTGGAACTGCGATTCCTGGGAGTGCATGAAGATCATCAAAGGTAAGTGAATATTTATAATGCTATTTATTACTAATGTTGACTGCGCAACATAGCGGATATTTATTTTGGCTGTTTGGGCTCTGAGCGCCGTTCTCAGATTATGCTTTTTCCGTAAAGTTTAAAAAAAATCTGACACAGCGGTTGCATTAAAAAGTTCTATGAAAAACACTTGAATTTTCATCAACATTAATAATTTCTGTGAATTCATGTGGCTCTCTGCAATATCACTGCATGTTTTGGAACTACTGAACATAACACGCCCATGTAAAATAAGATTTTTGGATATAAATATGAACTTTACCGAACAAAACATACATGTATTGTGTAACATGAAGTCCTATGATTGTCATTTGATGAAGATCATCAAAGGTTAGTGATTAATTTTATCTCTATTTGTGCTTTTTGTGACTCCTCTCTTTGGCTGAAAAAATGGCTGGGTTTTTCTGTGAGTTGGTGGTGACCTAACATAATCGTTTGTGGCGCTTTCGCTGTAAAGCATTTTTGTGGCTGGATTAATGAGAATGTTATATTTTAAATGTTATATTTTAAATGGTGCCTAATACTTGTATGTTTGAGATATTTGATTTATTAGATTTCTGTTGATTTGTATTTGGCGCACTGCAATTTCATTGGCTGTTGGTTAGTGTTTCCACTAGCGGAACCTGTCCTAGACAGGTTAAAATGACTGTAACTGTTGCATGTTGTATTTATACATTTTTTCAGTGTAGTTTAAAAAGTATTAAAGATGTAAGCAACTCAATCCAGCCCATTTTTAACCTTTGAATGGCGTTTCTAGTTTAAATGGTTTAACCTCTCTGGGGTATGTGGGACGCTAGCGTCCCATCTGGCCAACATCCAGTGAGGTTGCAGAGCGCCAAATCCAATTACAGAAATGCTCATTATAAAAATTCAGAAAACAAAACATACTTTACATACAGTGCCTTGCAAAAGTATTCGGCCCCCTTGAACTTTGCGACCTTTTGCCACGTTTCAGGCTTCAAACATAAAGATACAAAACTGTATTTTTTTGTGAAGAATCAACAACAAGTGGGACACAATCATGAAGTGGAACGACATTTATTGGATATTTCAAACTTTTTTAACAAATCCAAAACTGAAAAATTGGGCGTGCAAAATTATTCAGCCCCCTTCATTTAATACTTTGTAGCACCACATTTTGCTGCGATTACAGCTGTAAGTCGCTTGGGGTATGTCTCTATCAGTTTTGCACATCGAGAGACTGACATTTTTCCCATTCCTCCTTGCTCGAGCTCAGTGAGGTTGGATGGAGAGCATTTGTGAACAGCAGTTTTCAGTTCTTTCCACAGATTCTCGATTGGATTCAGGTCTGGACTTTGACTTGGCCATTCTAACACCTGGATATGTTTATTTTTGAATCATTCCATTGTAGATTTTGCTTTATCTTTTTGGATCATTGTCTTGTTGGAAGACAAATCTCCGTCCCAGTCTCAGGTCTTTTGCAGACTCCATCAGGTTTTCTTCCAGTGGGGATGGTGTTCAGGGTGATGAGCTGTGTTGCTTTTACGCCAAACATAACGTTTTGCATTGTTGCCAAAAAGTTCCATTTTGGTTTCATCTGACCAGAGCACCTTCTTCCACATGTTTGGTGTGTCTCCCAGGTGGCTTGTGGCAAACTTTAAACGACACTTTTTATGGATATCTTTAAGAAATGGCTTTCTTCTTGCCACTCTTCCATAAAGGCCAGATTTGTGCAATATACGACTGATTGTTGTCCTATGGACAGAGTCTCCCACCTCAGCTGTAGATCTCTGCAGTTCATCCAGAGTGATCATGGGCCTCTTGGCTGCATCTCTGATCAGTCTTCTCCTTGTATGAGCTGAAGGTTTAGAGGGACGGCCAGGTCTTGGTAGATTTGCAGTGGTCTGATACTCCTTCCATTTCAATATTATCGCTTGCACAGTGCTCCTTGGGATGTTTAAAGCTTGGGAAATCTTTTTCTAACCAAATCCGGCTTTAAACTTCTTCACAACAGTATCTCGGACCTGCCTGGTGTGTTCCTTGTTCTTCATGATGCTCTCTGCGCTTTTAACGGATCACAGTGCAGGTGCATTTATACGGAGACTTGATTACACACAGGTGGATTGTATTTATCATCATTAGTCATTTAGGTCAACATTGGATCATTCAGAGATCCTCACTGAACTTCTGGAGAGAGTTTGCTGCACTGAAAGTAAAGGGGCTGAATAATTTTGCACGCCCAATTTTTCCGTTTTTGATTTGTTAAAAAAGTTTGAAATATCCAATAAATGTCGTTCCACTTCATGATTGTGTCCCACTTGTTGTTGATTCTTCACAAAAAAATACAGTTTTATATCTTTATGTTTGAAGCCTGAAATGTGGCAAAAGGTCGCAAAGTCCAAGGGGGCCGAATACTTTCGCAAGGCACTGTAGGTTTAAAGATTCACTTCTTGTTAAACCAACCACAGTGTCCTATTTCTAAAATGCTTTTCGGCGAAAGCATACCTAGCCCAGAACATACCTAGCCCAGAACATAGCCCAGTTGACAAATGATTACAAACAGTAACCAGACGAGCAGAAGTGTTACAAAACTCAGAAATAGAGATAAAATTAATCCCTTACCTTTGATGATCTTCATACGGTGAAAACATTAATTTACTCAATAAATGTCCCTTTTGTTCGATAAAATCTCTCTATATCCAAAAACTTCAGATTTTGTTAGCGCGTTTTCGTCAGTAATCCACAGGCTCAAACTCAGTCAAAACAATCAGACAAAAAAATCCAAATTGTATCCGTAAAGTTCATAGAAACATGTCAAACGATGTTTATATTCAATCCTCAGGTAGTTTTTTTAGCCTAAATAATCTATAATATTTCAAACGGACAATAACGTTGTCAATATAAAAGGTAAACAAGAAATGCACATGCGCCTGAAAAAACTCTGCGTCACGTTAGGGTCAACTTGTTCAGACTGGTCTTACTCCCTCATTTATAAGAATACAAGCCTGAAACGATTTCTAAAGACTGTTGACATCTAGTGGAAGGCATATGAACTGCAAATAGAGTCCTAAGTCAATGGATACTGTAATGGCATTGAATAGAAAACTACAAAACCCAACAAAAACTACTTCCTGAATGGATTTTTGCCTGCTAAATCAGTTTTGTTATACTCACAGACACTATTATAACAGTTTTGGAAAATTTAGAGTGTTTTCTATCCAAATCTACCAGTTATATGTATATCATATCTTCTGGGCCCGAGTAGCAGGCCATTTAATTTGGGCATGCTTTTCATCCAAAATTCCGAATGCTGCCCCCTACCCTAGAGAGGTTAAAAGAAGTAGCATTCCAGAATAATAATAATAAGATTAAGTATGTCAACGATTTAAAGTGGGTATTCTTGCTTCGCAAGCCCCATTAATAATAACAAAAAGTAAAAAAGATTTTGTACAATATTCAAAGTGTGGCTGCTTTTGCAAGCAACTAATAATTACTTCCTAGTATGATGCTGCTGTCTTAAAAACCATAAATGTTTATTCATTTGATGAATTCAACTCTAGTGATCTATAGAACTATTGGAAGTTTTATTTGATATATGTCATAGTAATGTTTCTAGATTTAAACTTGCGGTGGTTAACATAAGCGTTTATAAAATGTTCATACTGCTTATGGATGTGTTCTAATTTCTTTATGTAGGTACACTTCAAATAAAGGAATGTTCAATTCCTTGGTGTCGGCCAGGCAATCAGCGGTCCATAAGAGAACGCTATGAAAAACTCACCTGATCAGAATCATTGACCGTGATCTTCAGACCACGGATGATCTCTCCCTCTGGAGGGTGTTCGTACATGGTCATCTCAAACATGTTCTGCGGTCCATTCTCCCCATAGAAGGTGGGGGGGTGGTTGTTTAGGTCTACCACCCGGATAACGACTGTGGTGAACCCATAGTCCATAAGGTTCCCCTCAGGGCTGACCTCAGAGGCCTGGACAGAGAGAGATGATTATTAGACCCTTATCATACCATGAAGTCTGAACCTGGTTTGAACCCTTAATAATCAAAAGGCCTTAATAATCAAACCAGTTTTGTTTTGGAATAAAGACTGTCCAAACAGCAAGTTACAATTGACCAAATCAGATTTGTGTGTGTTCAGATTGTAGTAATTTGCTGACATGGCTACGCTAGTTTGTCATGGTAATGGGCTTTTTCAGTAGGAAGTTGCGTAGTTTGATTGGTGGTGGTGCTCATGCTTCCTCTCAATCAGAATTTGTTGTGTACCAAGCTAAGGTGAATAGCCACAGCAATAAACTATCTTGCTACAGTGGCTTACGAAACTATTCACCCCCTTGGCATTTTTCCTATTTTGTTACACCCTGGAATTAAAATATGTTTTTGGGGGGCTTGTATCATTTGATTTACACAACATGCCTCCCACTTTGAAGACTTTGTTTTTACTGTGAAAAAAACAAGAAATGAGACAAAAAAACTGAACTTGAGTGTGCATAACTTTTCACCCCCCCGAAGTCAATACCTTGTAGAGCCACCTTTTGTTGCAATTACAGCTGCAAGTCTCTTGGGGTATGTCTCTATAAGCTTGGCAGGTTTAGCCACTGGGATTTTTGCCCATTCTTCAAGGCAAAACTGCTCCAGCTCCTTCAAGCTGGATTGGTTCCGCTGGTGTACAGATTCTCATATGGTCTGGGCTTTGACTAGGCCATTCCAAGACATTGAAATGTTTCCCCTTAAATCACTCGAGTGTTGCTTTAGCAGTATGCTTAGGGTCATTGTCCTGCTGGAAGGTGAACCTCTGTCCCGGTCTCAAATATCTGGAAGACTGAAATAGGTTTCCCTCAAGAATTTCCCTGTATTTAGCGCCATCCATCATTCCTTCAATTCAGACCAGTTTCCCAGTCCCTGCCGATTAAAAACATCCCCACCGCATGATGCTGCCACCACCATGCTTCACTGTGGGGATATAATTCTCAGGGTGATGAGAGGTGTTTGGTTTTCCTTGATGAATTTAATTATTATTTAATTATTTAATGAATATGCGCCCCCGGGCAGTGACATGGTCTTCTTTAGGAAGGTGTTTGATTTAATTGCCACAGAAACATCTGGCACTCTTATCTGTGGAGGGGATTTTAACATGATTTTAAACTGAAAATTGGACAGCACAAATCAAAATAGGAAAATTTGTCTGCTTGCTAAAAAGTTCAATAGAACATTACAGGATTTAGGACTGCTTGATCTATGGCGCGACTTTCACGTCAGATAGGGAATATACCACATCATCTCTCAAGATAAAGATTAAAGCACAGAAACTTGTAAGGGTTTTCCTGTGGTGAAGGAGAAGCGGACCAAAATGCAGGGTGGTGGTTATTCATGTTCTTTAATAAAGGAACTAGACATGAAATAACTCACAAAACAATAAATGTGCGAAAACCTAAACAGTCCTATCTGGTGCAAACACAGAGACAGGAACAATCACCCACAAACACACAGTCAAACCCAGGCTACCTAAGTATGATTCTCAATCAGAGACAACTAATGACACCTGCCTCTGATTGAGAACCATACTAGGCCGAAACATAGAAATACCCAAAACCTAGAAAAACAAACAGACTGCCCACCCAACTCACGCCCTGACCATACTAAATAAATACAAAACAAAGGAAATAAAGGTCAGAATGTGACAAAACTGCTGAAATTACAGGAATCATTGGGAAGCTTAGAACAATATCATATTCATTTCACAGACCCTCTTATATTAGGTGAGATTCAAAAGTTATAACAGAAAATTTACCAGATTTATGGTGAAGAAGTAGAGAAAAAGCTCAGGTTTCTGAAACAACAATATTATGAAGCAGGCACAAAGGAAACAAAATGACTAGCACGGAATACATTTGTCAAAATAAAAGACCCCAAATCAAAGAAGATTACATGCAAATTGGATGAAATACAAAATGCATTTGAATCATATGGTACAAATCTGTACAAGCAACCAGAGAAGGCAGACAATAGAGCATTTATTGAGCTCACTTGATATCCCCTCAGTTGGGACAAAGCAAAATTATTGACTTACTTCAGAAATAACCATTGAAGAAATGAATAATATAATATCTAATCTAAAAACAAACAAATCTCCAGGCACTGAAGGCTTCCTTTCAGAATTGTTCAAAGCCTTCAGAGAAGATTCATGTTTGTTGCCCAATAATGTTTGTACCATGTTTTGTGCTGCTACCATGTTGTGTTACTACCATGTTGTTGTCATGTTGTTTTCGTACCATGATGTGTTGTCATGTGTTGCTGCCTTGCTATGTTGTCGTCTTAGGTCTCTCCTTATGTAGTGTTGTCTCTCTTGTCGTGAGGTGTGTTTTGTCCTATATTTATATTTAATCTCAGCCCCCGTCCCCACAGGAGGCCTTCTGCCTTTTGGTAGGCCGTCATTGTAAATAAGAATGTGTTCTTAACTGACTTGCCTAGTTAAATAAAATAACAACTACTAACATCTACTTCTGGCCTGTTTTAACTGGACTCTGCAGGACGGGGATCTTCCACCATTGTGGAAAGAAGCCATAATATCTGTAAATCCTAAAGAGCGTAAAGATAAGAAGGAATGCAGTTCCTATAGACCTATCACAATTCTTAACATGGGTGATAAACTGTATGCATCAATAATAGACAAAAGAATGGAGCAGATTATAGCATATTTGAATGACAGGGATAAAACTGGTTTAAAAACTTCTTAGGGATAGAAGGCACTATTTTCACGTCCGGATGAAAAGCGTTCCCAAAGTAAAGTGCCTGTTACTCAGGCCCAGATGCTAGGATATGCATAGAATTGGTAGATTTGGATAGAAAACCCTCTACAGTTTCTAAAACAGTGAAAATAATGTCTGTGAGTATAACAGAACTGATTTGGCAGGCGAAACCCCGAGGACAAACCACCCAGGAAGCTCACTGTGTTTTCAATTGGTTTTCTATGGGAAGCACTATTTAATAGGAACCTGATTGCAGTTTCTATGGCTTCCACTAGATTCCACTCCACTCAGCCCCTAGTTCCTGAGAAATGAGGAACTAGAGGCTGTTCTTTGTGAGTGTCAAGCCAAGTGGACTCTTCTGTTTAGTGCGTGTGAACTGGATTGCGCGTCACGTTGTATTTATCCGGTATTGAACACTGTATATTCCTTCTTAAATTTGATCGATTATTTACGTTTTAGGATACCTAAGGTTGGATTAGGAACGTTGTTTGAAATGTTTGGAACAAGTCTACAGGTAACTTATTAGATACTTTGTTGGATGCTGGGCGAGTTGGAACCGGTGTATTTCTGAATCAAACGCGCCAAATAAATTGACATTTTTGGGACATAAACAAGGACATTATCGATCAAAAGGCCCATTTGTGATGTTTCTGGAACATTTTGGAGTTCCAACTGAAGAAGATCTGCAAAGGTAAGGCATGAATTATATCGCTATTTCTGACTTTTGTCGCGCACCTGCCTGGTTGAAATCTGATTTTCATGTGATTGTATGTGGGGCGCTGTCCTCAGATAATCGCATGGTCTGCTTTTGCCGCAAAGTCTTTTTGAAATCTGACACAGCGGCTGGATTATTTTGATGTATAACACTTGTATGTTTATGAATTTCTATTATGAGTATTTCTGTTTTGAATTTGGCATTCTGCAATTTTACTGGTCTTATCAATCCCGTTAACGGGATTTGAATGGGAAGGGATCACTAAGATGTTAATACAAAATAGACAGACACAGGACAGGATTGTAATGCTCCGGGTGTCGTGGGTGTGGAGTCAGACGCAGGAGACAGAGAGTGCTATGCTGTGCTCTTTAATGCACCAAAGCACCACAGGGTGCTCACAATAATAACGGCCCCAAACACGGGGAATGAAAAATGTACAACTGAAAATTCACGACCAGGAACAAACACGTTCCTCTACTACAGAGCCGAAGGTTACAATAATTAATCCCGCACAACAAACAGGCGGGCCGGCTGTCTAAAGAAGCCCAACTAATCATCACAAACAGGTGCTACCAATAAACATACAAGGGGGGGAGGAAAGACAATCAGTGGCAGCTAATAGGCCGGTGACGACGACGACCGCCGAGCACCACCCGACCGGGAAGGGAAGCCACCCTCGGTCGGACTTGTGACAAGGATGAGGAGAACACTACATGTCATGGACCACATCCTGACCACTCAGGGTAAGACAAGTGCTATATTAATCAGTCCAGATGCAGAAAAAGCATTTGATTCAGTGGGATGGGATTATCTATTCAAAGTTATGGCTAGATTTGGTTCAAACAAAGAAGTATTACAGTGCTTTAAAACACTGTAATCATGTCCGACTGCTAGAATAAAGATGAATGAACAAGGGGCAAGACAAGGCTGTAACCTTTCACCCATGCACTTCACCTTGGACATCGAGCCATTAGCAAAGGCAATAAGACAGGACCCATCTTTACAAGGATAAACAATAAGAGGCAGTGAACATAAGGTACAAAGTACCAGTGATAAGTATAAACACCTTTTCATTCCAGGGTTTTTCTTTATTTTTACTACTTTCTACATTGTAGAATAATAGTGAAGACATCAAAATGATGAAATAACACATGGAATCATGTAGTAGCGAAAAAAGTGTTAAACAAATCTAAATATATTTTATATTTGAGATTATTCAAAGTAGCCATCCTTTGCCTTGATGACAGATTTGCACACTCTTGGCATTCTCTCAACCAGCTTCATGAGGTAGTCACCTGGAATTAATTTCAAATAACAGGTGTGCCTTGTTAAATGGAGTTTTTGTGGAATTTCTTTCCTTCTTAATGCATTTGAGCCAATCAGTTGTGCTGTGACAATGTAGGGGTGGAATACAGAATATAGCCCTATTTGGTAAAAGACCAAGTCCATATTATGGCAAGAACAGCTCAAATAAGCAAAGAGAAACAAGAGACTTGAAGACCTGAAGGTCAGTCAATGCGGAAAATTTCAAGAACTTTTAAAAAGTTTCTTCAAGTGCAGTCACAAAAACCATTAAGCACTATGATGAAAGTGGCTCTCATGAGGATCGCCACAGGAAAGGATAACCCAGAGTTACCTCTGCTGCAGAGGATAAATTACTTAGAGTTAACTGCAACTCAGATTGCAGCCCAAATAAATGCTTCAGAGAGTTCAAGTAACAGACACATCTCAACATCAACTGTGAATCAGGCATTCATGGTGAAATTGCTGCAAAGAAACCACTACTAAAGGACACCAATAAGAGGAAGAGACTTGCTTGGAACAAGAAACACGAGCAATGGACATCAGACCAGTGGAAATCTGTCCTTTGGTCTGATGAGTCCACATTTGAGGTTTTGGTTCAAACCACCGTGTCTTTGTGAGATGCAGAGGAGGTGAACGGATGATCTCTGCATGTGCGGTTCCCACCGTGAAGCGCTGTGGGGGTGCTTTGCTGGTGACACTGTCTGTGATTGATTTAGAATTCAAGGCACACTTAACCAGCATGGCTACCACAGCATTCTGTAGCGATACGCCATCCATCTGGTCTGTGATTAGTAGGACTATAATTTGTTTTTCAACAGGACAATGACCCAAAACATACCTCCAGGCTGTGTAAGGGCTATTAGACCAAGGAGAGTGATAGAGTGCTGCATCAGATGACCTGGCCTCTACTATCGTGCAACCTCAACCCAATTGAGATGGTTTGGGATGAGTTGGGCAGCAGAATAAAGGAAAAGCAACCAAAAAGCATATGTGGGAACTCCTTCAAGACTGTTGGAAAACCATTCCTCATGAAGCTGGTTGATGGTGTTATCTTATTATTAAAGACCCAGGTTCAAGTGTACATTGATTGATGGATGTTTTACAAACATTTGGAACATATTCAGGGTATGTGGTTAATGTACACAAGAGCCAAGCCCTACTATATAATTAAACCCCACAGCAAGAGCTGAAGAGCAGGTATAACTTCCAGTGGACCTCTTCATCCATTAAATATCTTGGAGTGAATCTTCTAAAAGTTACACCCAAACTTGATGACAAGAATTGCGTTTCCATCAACAAGAAAATATATGATGATCTGGACAGGTGGAATTCACTTCCTTTGGAAGTGTCTGAATTACAGCTGTATCGACCCTCTAGGAAGAATTAAACTTGGTTAAGCTTTTCTAGTGTGTCCGTTGAGTTATTTACTCTGAAAAGTAGAACGTAACAGAGAGTATCAAAAAAGTCATTCCAAATCTTTACCTGGGTATTGAAACCTCAAAGAAACACTCTATATTAAACTGAAATGTGAGGAGGGACATAACATTTAAATAACTGATGAAACATGGTTGAACATATTTACGACTCAATTAAGCTCTACCAACTCAAGGTCTTGGATAGAATTCTGTTGGAAGAATGTTATACGTTTCTTTATTACACCTAAACTGAAATCAAAACAAATTGGCTCCCAACACCCTTGTTGGAGAGAATGCGGGCTATCAAGGGCGGATCACTCTCATATCTTTTGGTCCTGCCCCGCAATTGAAGCTTACTGGGGAGAAATAAGATCTGACATTGGAAAAATAATGGGTTTTGTCATAGAACAAGCATTAATTTGTAAGATGGCGCTGGAGCAAAAGGCAGACGTTTTACGTGCCCCCAACCAATTGTTTTTTTTTTAAATTTTTATCTGCATTGTTTGTAACTTATTTTTACTATTTTTGTAGATAATGTTGCTGCTATCGTCTCTTATGACGGAAAATAACTTCTAGACATCAGGACTGCGATTACTCACCACAGACTAGCAGAATCCTTTTTCTTATTTCACAACTTTGACGAGCACGAGGAGGAGGATATATGGCTCCCTTGGGAACAGGCTCTGACCCCAGTGATCTGCGTGAAGACGAGGCGGAGGAAGAGAGGCTGGAGAGCGGGCTGCCTTCAGAGAAGTCGGAGGCAATCGAATAAACCCCACTCCTCTCAATTCTGCTAGCAAACATGCAATCTTTGAACAATAAAATGAACCAGTTATTGGGAAGATTAAACTACCAATTGGAGATTTAAAAACTGTAATATCGTGTGCATCACAGAGTCATGGCAGAACGTCGACAATATCAAAATAATGCTGGCTGGTTATATGATGTACCAGCAGGATATAACAGCTGCGTCTGGTAAGGTAAGGGGCGGCGGTCTAGGTATTTTTGTAAACAACAGCTGGTGCACAATATCTAAGGAAGTCTCGAGCTATAGCTCGCCTGAGGTAGAGTTTCTCATGATATGCTGCAGAACTCACTACATACCGAGAGAGTTTTCATCTATATTTTTCTATTTATTTACATACCACAACAGTCAGAGGCTGGCACAAGATAGCATTGAATGAGCTGCATTCCGCCATAAGCAAACAAGAAAATGCTCACCCAGAGGCGGCGCTTCCATTAGCAGTGGACTTTAATGCAAGGAAACTTAAATCAGTTTTACCAAATTTCTATCAGCATATTAAATGTGCAACCAGAGGGAAAATAACTCTGGACCACCTACACTCCACACACAGAGATGAATACAAAGCTTTCCCTCACCCTCTATTTGGCAAATCTGACCATAATTCCATCCTCCTGATTCCATGCTAGGCTACAGGACTGTTTAGCTAGCACAGACTGTAAAATGTTCCGGGATTCCTCCAATGGCATGAGGATTACACCACATCTGTCATTGGCTACATCAAAAAGTGCATCGATGATGTCGTCCCCAACAGTGACCGTATGTACATACCCCAACCAGAAGCCATGAATTACAGCCAGTATCCACACTGAGCTAAAGGCTAGAGGTGCCGCTTTCAAGGAGCGGGACTCTAATCGGAAGTTTATAAGAAATCCCGCTATGCCCTCCGATGAATGATCAAACAGCTAAAGTGTCAATACAGGACTAAGATCCAGTCAATACAGGACTAAGATTCACCTTTATTTAACCAGGTAGGCTAGTTGAGAACCAGTTCTTATTTCTAACTGCGACTTGGCCAAGATAAAGCAAAGCAGTGTGACACAGACAAAAACACAGAGTTACACATGGAGTAAACAATAAGAACAGCCAATAACACAAACAAGTCAATGACACAGTAGAAAAAAGTAGAGAAAGTCTATATACAGTGTGTGCAAAAGGCATGAGGAGGTAGGTATTAAATAGGCCATAGGAGTGAATAATTAGAATTTAGCAGATTAACACTGGGAGTTATAAATGAGCAGATGATGATGTGCAAATAGAGGTACTGGTGTGCAAAAGAGCAGAAATGTAAATAAAATAAAAACAGTATGGGGATGAGGTAGATAGCTTGGGTGGGCTATTTACAGATGGACTATACAGCTGCAGTGACCGGTTAGCTGCTCAGATAGTTGATATTTAAAGTTGGTGAGGGAAATAAAAGTCTCCAACTTCAGCGATTTTTGCAATTCGTTCCAGTCACTGGCACCAGAGAACTGTAAGGAAAGTAGGCCAAATGAGGTGTTGGCTTTGGGGATGATCAGTGAGATATACCTGCTGGAACGTGTGCTACGGGTGGGTGTTGTTATCGTGACCAGTGAACTGAGATAAGGCGGAGCTTTACCTAGCATAGACTTATAGATGACCTGGAGCCAGTGGGTCTGGGCATGCTTATCTAAGATGGTGAGGAAATGACTTTTAAAGAATGACCAGGCATCCTCGACTCACGGGATGAGGTTAATATCCTTCCAGGATACACGGTCCAGGTCATTTAGAAAGGCCTGCTCACATAAGCGAGCGTTTGACAGTGATGAGGGGTGGTCGTTTGACCGCGGACCCATAGCGGATACAGGCAATGAGGCAGTGATCGCTGAGATCCTGATTGAAAACCTTGGAGGTGTATTTGGAGGGCAAGTTGGCCAGCATAATGTCTATGAGGGTGCCCATGTTTACGGATTTAGGGTTGTACCTGGTGGGTTCCTTGATGATTTGTGTGAGATTGAGGGGATCTAGCTTAGATTGTAGAACTGCAGGGGTGTTAAGCATATCCCAGTTTAGGTCACCTAACAGAACAAATTCTGAACCTAGATGGGGGGCGATCAATTCACAAATGGTGTTCATGTCACAGCTGGGAGCGGAGGGGGGTCGATAGCAGGCGGCAACAGTGAGAGAAATTTCTGGAGAGGTTAATTTTTAAAATTTTAAGTTCAAACTGTTTGGGTATAGACCTGGAAAGTATGACAGAACTTTGCAGGCTATCTCTACAGTATATTACAACTCCTCCCCCTTTGGCAGTTCTATCTTGACGGAAAATGTTGTAGCTGGGTATGGAAATCTCAGAATTGTTGGTGGCCTTTAGACAGGTCAACATTGACAAGTTCGCAGGGCAAGAAGGATTACCAGAACATGTACTGTGAGCATGCGCTGACCAACTAGCAAGTGTCTTCACTGACATTTTCAAACCACTCCCTGTCCGAGTCTGTAATACAAACTTGTTTTAAGCAGACCACCATGGTGCCTGTGCCGAAGACCACTAAGCTAACCTGCCTAAATGACTACTGACCCGTAGCATTGACTTCTGTAGCCACGAAGTGCATAGAAAGGCTGGTCATGGCTCACATCAACACCATCATCCCAGAAACCCAAGACCCACTCCAATTTGCATACCGCCCCAACAGATCCACAGATGATGCAGTCTCTATTGCACTCCACACTGCCTTTTCCCACCTGGACAAAAGGAACACCTATGTGAGAATGCTATTCATTGACTATGGCTCAGCGTTCAACACCACAGTGTCTCAAAGCTCATCAAAAAGCTCCTGGACTTCGTGATGGGCCTCCCCCAAGAGGTAAGCGTAGGTAACAATACATCTGCCAAGCTGATCCTCAACACAGGGGCCCCTCAGGGGTGCGTGCTCAGCCCCCTCCTGTACTCCCTGTTCACTCATGACTGTACGGCCAGGCACGACTCCAACACCATCATTAAATTTGCCGTTGACACAGCAGCGGTAGGCCTGATCACCGACAACAATGAGACAGCCTTTCGGGAGGAGGTCAGAGACCTGGCCGTATGGTGCCGGGACAACAACTTCTCCCGCAACGTGATCAAGACAAAGGAGATGAGTGTGGAGTACAGGAAAAATAGTACCGAGCACTCCCCCATTCTCATCGACGGGGCTGCAGTGGAGCAGGTTGAGAGCTCCAAGTTACTTGGTGTCCACATCACCATCAAAATAACAAGCACACCATGACAGTCGTGAAGTTGTCGTGAAGTTGGCACAACAAAGCCTATTCCCCCTCAGGAGACTGAAAAGATTTGGCATGGGTCCTCAGATCCTCAAAAGCTTCTGCAGCTGCAACATCGATTGCATCCTGACTGATTGCATCACTGCCTGGAATGGCAACTGCTCAGCCTTGGCCCCAGTACATCACTGGGGCCAAGCTTCCTGCCATCCAGGACCTCTATACCAGGCGGTGTCAGAGAAAGGCCCTACAATTTGTCAAAGACTCCAGCCACCCTAGTCATAAACTGTTCTCTCTGCTACCACAGGGTAAGAGGTACCAGAGCACCTAGTCTAGGTCCAAGAGGCTTCTAAACAGCTTCTACCCCCAAGGCATAAGACTCCTGAACATCTAGTCAAATGGCTACCCAGACTATTTGCATTGCCCACCCTCCACCACTACCCTCTCCACACCACTGCCATGCTCTGTTGTCATCTATGCATTGTCACTTTAATTAACTCTACCTACATGTACGTACTACCTCAACTAACTGGTGTCCCCGCACATTGACTCTGTACCGGCACCCCCCTGTAGATATTGTTCTTTTTTACTGCTGCTCTTTAATTACTTGTTACTTTTTACATTTTTTTAAACTGCACTGTTGGTTTGGGGCTCCTAAGTAAGCATTTCACTGTAAGGTCTACACCTGTTGTATTCGACACATGTGACTACTAAAATGTAATTTGATTTTGAATTTCTTAGTATTTCGGTGAAATACCTGAAAACTTTTACAATAGAGACAAATACCTGTTGAAGGTCCTACTGGCAGCTGTAAAAAGGCTATCACTAGGATATGGCGATAAAAACAACCACACACTGTACGTAAGGAGAGAGTCCAGGAACACTGGGAAAAATGGTTTTCGTAGATGAAAATTCTCTAATTCAACTATTCTAATGTACGTATGATGTGTGCTGTACCTGCCAGACCTTTTTTCATTTGTGTGTTCTTTAATAAAAATTAAGTAAACAAAATATATATATATATATATATTTGAGCATTAAGGCCTGCAGTGTGAACAAGGCTTTAGAGACCTGGCAATATGCTTCATATGTATTGAACAACTATTGTCACAAATGCAACACGGTCTTAAATTAATATTAGTAGAATCAGTTTCTAACTTGTTACTGGACGTCATTGCATCTGAACACCAAACTTACAAAATCCTTTATGTTCTTCAGGAAAAGGTTAATTATTTGGAGAATGCATAGCATGCTTTTACTAGAGGAGCCAAGTTCACCTCAATTGTAACTTTCACACAGAGTGATGGCCAAATATATTGGCACCCGTGCACGGGTTCACAAATTTAGCCATGTCTTCAAGCATTTTGTGAAAGTGTGATACGTGGTGCAGTTATGTGTGTCTGATGGCAGTGTATTCCAGACATGGGAATCTCTCACAGAGAAAACGGATTTACTAAAGATGCTTTTCCTTAAGGGAAATATATGGTCAACTCTCATGGCAGACCTTGTGGATCTGCTGCCATATGTTTGGGTGTTCTGTTTAACAAAAATACTGAGTGGAGGGGGAGCCAGGCCATTTAGGATCTTGAATACAAGACATGCGTCGGTGTATTGCACAAGATTTTCCCAACTCAGGAGCTCATGCTTTCTGAGGATGTAACAGTGATGATGGCTATTGGGCTTCCTATAAAGCACTTTGAGAGCCTGTTTGTAGACAGACTGAATAGGTCTTAATGTCGTACAGCAAGCTTGTGCTCAACTAGTCAAGCAGTATGTTAAGTGGGGGAGTATCATAGATGTGAAGTACAGTTTTTTTCTACCTCTGTAGTCAAACAATTTCGTATAAATCAGAAATTAGCTAGGTTGAATTTGGTTATTTGAATGACCTTTTTCACATTATTTTTAAAAGAGAGGTTGGAATCAAGAATGATGCCAATGTACTTAAAATCAGATACCACCTCGCGCTTCTCCCCTGACACATAGACATCTGGCGCAGTAGCATCTGTTGCCCTCTTTGTGAAAAACATACAAACAGTTTTTTTCACATTGAGATGCAAACACGAGTCACTGAGCCACTTTGTAACCTGGACCATTACAGTAGTGAGTTCTTGTGCAGCTTGTTGTTTGCTCTTGGCATGCACATATATCACTGTATCATCTGCATACATTTGAACTTCATACCTAGTACAGACAGAAGGCAGATCATTAATGTACAGGCTGAACAGGAGTGGCCACAGTATTGACCCATGGGGCACGCCCACATCATAGCTAAGAGTGGGCGACAGCTCATTGCTCACTCTGATACACTGAGTTCTGCCTTCAAGGTATGATTTCATCCATCTCAAGGCATCAGGAGAAAAGTTGAACTTGGACAATTTTGTGATGAGAATCTCATGGTTAACAGTATCAAAAGCCTTCCTTAGGTCCAGAAACACAGCCCCAACAACGCCTCCTTTGTCCATCTAGGACTTCACATTTTCCAGAAGAAAGCAGTTGGCCATTTCTGTGGAGTGTTTCGCTCTGAAGCCAAACTGCATTGAGTATAATATGAAGGGGCTGTTGTTGAGGTGGGCAATCAGTTGTTCTGTTACACACTTTTCAACAACCTTTGACACCACAGGTAGTAAGTATACTAATGGGCCTGTAGTTACTCACGTCAGCAGGGTCGCCTGATTTAAAGATGGCCGTTATTATGGCCGACTTCCATACCCTTGGAAACACCCCGAGACCAATAGATGTGTTAGTGACCTTAGTAATGGAGCCAATGAGTGACTCTTGTAGTTTTTAAGAAACGTAGAGTCCAGCCCAAACACATCTTTGGCTTTAGAGTTCTTTAGTGAGCTAATCACGTTGTTCACCTTTGACTCAGGAACCTCCCTTATGATGAAGACAGGTTGACCGTCATTCACTAGCACTGAGCCAAAGAAACCAGTGGAGGGGTTCTGTGTCAGTACCCTGACAGAGTCAATAAAGTAGGAATTGAAGGCTATTGCTATTTCGACTGAATCCTGTGTTAGATTGTTATTCACTATGATTTCTAGTCTTTTGCAGTGTTACTATGGTCTTTCCCTGTTAACTTTTTTAGATTCTCCCAGATCAATTTAGAATTTCCCTTTTTTCACCAATTATGTTAATAAAAAAGTTTGGTAACTGATGCCTACAAAACGTTTTTCTTTGCAGTTATCTTTAGCAAACATTTTTTTTAAATTTAGGGGGTAGATCAGCTTTAATATTGCAGATAGATGGTAAGTAATGTAATTGTCTGCCTCATTTCCAATCCTCCATATATTTTTGGGGGGTAAAAATATATACGTACAGTACCAGTCAAAAGTTTGGACACCTACTCATTCAAGGATTTTTCTTTATTTTTACTATTTTCTACATTGTACAATAATATTGAAGACAACTATTAAATAATACATATGAAATCATGTAAAAACCAAAAAAGTGTAAAACACATAAAAATATGTTATATTTTTGAGATTCTTCAAAGTAGCCACCTTGATGACAGCTTTGCACACTCTTGGCATTCTCTCAACCAGCTTCACCTGGTATGCTTTTCCAACCGTCTTGAAGGAGTTCCCACATATGCTGAGCACTTTTTAGCTGCCTGTCTTTCACTCTGCGGTCCAACTCATCCAAAACCATCTCAATTGGGTTGAGGTCAGGTGATTGTGGTGGCCAAGTCATCTGATGCAGCACTCTATCACTCTCCATGGTCAAATAGTCCTTACACAGCCTGTAGGTATATTTTAGGTCATTGTCCTGTTGAAAAACAAATGATAGTAGGACTAAATGCAAACCAGATGGGATGGTGTTTCGCTGCAGAATGCTGTGGTAGCGATGCTGTTAAGTGTGCCTTGAATTCTAAAAAAAAATCACAGACAGCGTCAGCAGCAAAGCACCCCCCACACCATCACACCTCCTCCTCCATGCTTCACGGTGGGAACTGCACATGCGGAGATCATCCATTCACCTACTCTGCGTCTCACAAAGACATGGTGGTTGGAACCAAATCTCAAATTTGGATACATCAGACCAAAGGACAGATTTCCACCAGTCTAATGTCCATTGCTCGTATTTCTTGTCCCAAGCAAGTCTCTTCTTATTATTGGTGTCCTTTAGTAGCGGTTTCTTTGCAGCAATTTTACCATGAATGCCTGATTCACGCAGTCTCCTCTGAACAGTTGATGTTGAGATGTGTTTGTTACCTGAACTCTGTGAGGCATTTATTTGGGCTGCAAACTGAGCTGCAGATAACTCTAAGTAACTTATCCTCTGCAGCAGAGGTAACTCTGGATCTTCCTATCTTGTGGCAGTTTCGTCATAGCGGTTGATGGTTTTTGCGACTGCAAGGAAATTTTACGCATTGACTGACCTTCATGTTTAAAAGTAATGATGGACTATTGTTTCTCTTTGCTTATTTGAGCTGTTCTTGCCATGATATGGATTTGGTCTTTTGTATCTTCAGTATACCTTCTCGACCTTGTCACAATACAACTGATTTGCTCAAACCCATAAAGAAGTAAAGAAATTCGACAAATTAACTTTAAGAACAAATTCTTATTTACAATGACGGCCTACTCCGGCCAAACCCGGATGACGCTGGGCAAATTGTACGCCGCCCTATGGGACTCCCAATCACAGCCGGATGTGATACAGCCTGGATACAACATTCTAAACAGTAATGCAATAGTTCATTGGATCACTTTGCATGTTCACTGCAAAATCTAAATTGCGCCTATAATCCTCAGTCATATAAAAAAAATGTACTACTATTTGACCCTTATTTTAACAGGTAAGTTGACTGCGAACACGTTCTCATATCTTCTTTGGGGTAGGGGTCAGTATTGGGTAGCTTGGATGAAAAACAGGCCCAAATGAAGCTGCCTGCTACTCAGCCGTAAAAGCTAGAATATGCATATGATTAGTACATTTGGATAGAAAACACTCTGACGTTTCTAAAACTGTTTGAATGATGTCTGTGAGTATAACAGAACTCATATGGCAGGCAAAAACATGAGAAAAATATCCAACCAGGAAGTGGGAAATCTGAGGTTTGTAGTTTTTCAACTCAGCCCCCATTGAAGATACAGTGGGATATTAGTTATCTTTCACTTCCCAAGGCTTCCACTAGATGTCAACAGTATTTAGAACCTGTTTTAAGGATTCTACTCTAAAGGAGGGGCTCATAAGAGCTCTTTGAGTGTGTGGTCTGGCAGAGTGCCACAGAAAGGTAGCTACATTCCACTTCATTTGTACAGACAAAGGAAATGTCCGGTTGGAACATTAATGAAGTTTTATGTTAAAAACATCCTAAAGATTGATTCCGTACTTAGTTTGTTTCTACGGGTTGTAATGGAACTTTTTGAACTTTTCGTCCGACGTTCGGCGCGACCTGAACAAGCTTTTGGATATGTTTACCAAACGCCCTAACAAAAGAAGATATTTGGAGATAACTGATGGACATGATCGAACAAATCAAACATTTATGATGGAACCGGGATTCCTGGGAGTGCATTCTGATGAAGATCATCAAAGGTAAGTGAATATTTAAAATGCTATTTCTGAGTAATGTTGACTACACAATATGGCGGGTATCTTTTTGGCTGCTTTGTTGTCTAAAGGCTGTACTCAGATTATTGCATGGTTTGCTTTCTCCGTAAAGTTTATTTTAAATCTGCCTCAGCGGTTGCAATTAAGGTGAAGTTTATCTGAAGTTCCATGCATAATAGTCGTATCTTTATCAATGTTTATCATGAATATTTCTGCAATTTGATGTGGCTCTCTTCATTTTCACCACATGTTTTAGAACTACTGAACGTAACGCTCCAATGTAAATTCAGATTTTCTTATATAAATATGAACTTTATCAAACAAAACATACATGTATTGCGTAACATGAAGTCTTATGAGTGTCATCTGATGAAGATCATCAAATGTTAGTGATTCATTTAATCTCTTTGTGCTTTTTGTGACTCTCTTTGGCTGGAAAAATGGCTGTGTTTTTTTGTGGCTTGGTGGTGAGCTAAAATAACCGTTGGTCGTGCTTTCGCAGTAAATCCTTTTTGAAATCGGACACTCTGGCTGGATTAACGAGAATTGTATCTTTAAAATGGTGTAAAATACTTTGTATGCTTGAGGAATTTTAATTATGAGATTTTTGTTCGTTTGAATTTGGCGGCCTGCACTTTCACTGGCTGTTGCGGGGAACCCCTAGACAGGATATACAGCAACAACCTGGGGAACAGTTCGAGGGGAGGAGTGATGAATGAGCTCTCGCCTGCGCCTGGGCTACGGCCATGTGACATGTTTCGACAAACTTTACCAGGGCTATTAGGATGTATTCGTCTGCCTGTTGTGACCGCTATTGAGCCAGTGGATTACTGAACAAAACACGCCAACAAAATGGAGGTTTTGGGACATAAAGAGGAATTTTATCGAACAAAACAAACATTTATTGTGTAATGGGGACACTTGTAAGTGCAACCAGATGAAGGTCATCAAAGGTATGTGATTAATTTTATCGCTATTTCTGACTTTTGTGACTCCTCAACTTGGCTTGAAAATGTTTGTATGCTTTTGTAAGCGGGTTGCTGTCCTCAAATAATCGCATGGTGTGCTTTTGCCGTAAAGCCTTTTTGAAAGCTGACACAGCGGCTGGATTAACAAGAAGTTAAGCTTTACTTTGATGTTTAAAACCTGTTAGGGATAGGGGGCAGCATTTTCACTTTGGATGAATTGCATGCCCATAGTGAACTGCATCCTACTCTGTCCTAGATGCTAATACATGCATAACCCTAACCCTATTATTACTATTGGATAGAAAACTGTTTGAATTATGTCTGTGAGTATAACAGAACTCATAGGGCAGGCAAATTTCTAAACAGGAAGATAAATTATTGGGCTGGTCGAATTTCAAGTCATCGCATATTCACATCCAAACAAGATATGGATATGTTCGCACTTCCTACGCCTTCCACTAGATGTCAACAGTCAGTATAACGTGGAATGAAGCCTCTAGTGTGATGTATGACCAGATGAGAGGGGATTGAGTCAGTGGTCTGTCAGAATGCCAGTTCCTGGTTGCGCACATTACTGTTGATATCGCCTGCGTTCCATGACTCTGTAGACAAAAACGAATGCTCCGGTTGGAACGTTATTGGATATATATGAAAATAACATCCTGAAGATTGATTCTCTACTTAGTTTGACCAGTTTATTCGACCTGGAATATAACTTTTTGAAGTTTTCGTCAGAGTTCGCCTGGACCAGCGCCAGCTTTTGGACATGTGAACTAACCGTGCTAGCAAAAGCAGCTAATTTGACACTAGTAATGGACATTATGGAACAAAACAACGATTTATTGTGGGACTTGGACTCCTTGCACTGCATTCTGATGAAAGATCACTGCATTCTGATGAAAGGTAAGGGAATATTTATGATGTAATTTCGTATTTCTGTTGACTCCAACATGGCGGATAAATATTATACGTCTTAGAGCCCTTTTAGATTATTGCATGTTATGCTTTTTTCGTAAAGTTTTTTAAAAGTCTGACACAGCGGTTGCATTAAAAGAACCAGTGTATCTTTAATTATATGTAAAACATGTATCTTTCATCAAGATTTATGATGAGTATTTCTGTTATCTGGCGTAGCTCTCTGTAATTCGGATATTTTGGAGACATTTCTGAACATGGTGTCAATGTAAACCGAGATTTGTGGATAGAAATATGCATATTATCCAACAAAACATAAATGTATTGTGTAACATATGAGTGTCATCTGATGAAGATTATCAAAGGTTAGTGATTCATTTTATCTCTAATTCTGCTTTTGTGACTCTATGTTTGGCTGGGAAAAATGGCTGTGTGTTTTTTGGGATTTGGTGGTGATCTAACATAAATACAGTGGGGCAAAAAAGTATTTAGTCAGCCACCAATTGTGCAAGTTCTCCCACTTAAAAAGATGAGAGAGGCCTGTAAATTTCATCATAGGTACACTTCAACTATGACAGACAAAAATGAGAAAAAAAATCCAGAAAATCACATTGTAGGATTTATGAATTTATTTGCAAATTATGGTGGAAAATAAGTATTTGTTCACCTACAAACAAGCAAGATTTCTGGCTCTCACAGACCTGTAACTTCTTCTTTGAGAGGCTCCTCTGTCCTCCACTCGTTACCTCTATTAATGGCACCTGTTTGAACTCGTTATCAGTATAAAAGACACCTGTCCACAACCTTAAACAGTCACACTCCAAACTCCACTATGGCCAAGACCAAAGAGCTGTCAAAGGACACCAGAAACAAAATTGTAGACCTGCACCAGGCTGGGAAGACTGAATCTGCAATAGGTAAGCAGCTTGGTTTGAAGAAATCAACTGTGGGAGCAATTATTAGGAAATGGAAGACATACAAGACCACTGATAATCTCTCTCGATCTGGGGCTCCACGCAAGATCTCACCGCGTGGGGTCAAAATGATCACAAGAACGGTGAGCAAAAATTCCAGAACCACACGGGGGGACTTAGTGAATGACCTGCAGAGAGCTGGGACAAAAGTAACAAAACCTACCATCAGTAACACACTACGCCGCCAGGGACTCAAATCCTGCAGTGCCAGACGTGTCCCCCTGCCAGTACATGTCCAGGCCCGTCTGAAGTTTGCTAGAGAGCATTTGGATGATCCAGAAGAAGATTGGGAGAATGTCATATGGTCAGATGAAACCAAAATATAACTTTTTGGTAAAAACTCAACTCGTCGTGTTTGGAGGACAAAGAATGCTGAGTTGCATCCAAAGAACACCATACCTACTGTGAAGCATGGGGGTGGAAACATCATGCTTTGGGGCTGTCTTTCTGCAAAGGGACCAGGACGACTGATCCGTGTAAAGGAAAGAATGAATGGGGCCATGTATCGTGAGATTTTGAGTGAAAACCTCCTTCCATCAGCAAGGGCATTGAAGATGAAATGTGGCTGGGTCTTTCAGCATGACAATGATCCCAAACACACTGCCTGGGCAATGAAGGAGTGGCTTCGTAAGGAGCATTTCAAGGTCCTGGAGTGGCCTAGGCAGTCTCCAGATCTCAACCCCATAGAAAATCTTTGGAGGGAGTTGAAAGTCCGTGTTGCCCAGCAACAGCCCCAAAACATCACTGCTCTAGAGGAGATCTGCATGGAGGAATGGGCGAAAATACCAGTAACAGTGTGTGAAAACCTTGTGAAGACTTACAGAAAACGTTTGACCTCTGTCATTGCCATTAAAGGGTATATAACAAAGTATTGAGATAAACTTTTGTTATTGACCAAATACTTATTGTTCACCTTAATTAGCAAATAAATTCATTAAAAATCCTACAATGTGATTTTCTTGATTTTTTTTTCTCATTTTGTCCATCATAGTTGAAGTGTACCTATGATGAAAATTACAGGCCTCTCTCATCTTTTTAAGTGGGAGAACTTGCACAATTGGTGGCTGACTAAATACTTTTTTGCCACACTGTATATGTTGTGTTTTCGCTGTAAACATTTTAAAATCGGACACGATGGGTAGATTAAAAATATGTTTATCTTTCATTTGCTGTATTGGACTTGTTAATGTGTGAAAGTTAAACATTTTAAAATATATATTTTTCAATTTCCCGCGCTGCCATTTCAGCGGAATGTTGGGGGGGGGGTTCCGTTAGTGGAACGTGTGTCCTAGACAGGTTTTAACCCTTGTATTTTTATGAATGTTAAATATTTATAATACTGTAATTTGAATTTCGCGCTCTACAATTTCACAGGATGTTGTTGAGATGTGATGCTAGTGGGACGCCTATCCTAAAAAGGTTTGAAGGCATTGAACAAATCCATATAAGAGACAGCTAGATACACCTTCTTCAAAATACTAGCTAACTAATAAAACATTGCTATAGCCTACACAATACCACAGATTATTTTACCAGACACACAAAATGTTGTTTTCTTTCTGTGCCACCAAACATTTGCCTACTACTAGTAAAGTGAACAGGTTTAACTAACACTGTAACATTATGGAACAACATTATTTACATTAAACAAATGGTTTGCGGGGAGAGGCTATAATGGACACTCCTGGCCTGCAAAACGATGACATATGTTGTGCAGCTGAGAGCCGAGCGAACCGAATCATACAGGGCTGTGACAGCAAAGGAGGACACTGTGTCCTGGTGTTCTTGGCATTCCTGCTCTCCCCATTGAGTAGACTGTATCACAGTGACATCTGGATGGCTACCACTATTAGTTATTTGTTGTGTAGGCTGCCATCCTACTTTAAATATAATCCTGGGAGGGAAAACAATTGTCCATGTTACTAGCTACTGCGAGCGACACTGATTTACAGCTTCCCAGTTGCAAACACCTTAGGTTGGCAGGCCTCTCGATACAATACCGGTGGAGTAGTCATTCATTCATTGGGTTTAGCGGCTCACAAGTAGTTTAACGGTCCATGGGGTGGATTATGTGTAAAATACAGCCCATCTATCTGAAAAAAACATTGTGCCGCTAAAAATATGGGTAATAACTTTGGAACGGCTAGAAACAGAATATTTTCTCTGTAGTAATGGTGAAAACACAGCGTCACGAATCTGCACTCAGTTTATTCTCTATGGCACTCAGAGGCTGCGGTGTACCTAAAAGCCCATCATCACAACAAATATTATCTGGGTGACTTTCTTCTAGGTCGCACAGCAAGACATTTACGAGCAATTTAGAGCAGACCAAAATGGCTTGCATCAATTTGAGCTAGCTAGCTGAATAGCTAGCGAACTTAAGCCAGCTAACTACCTTGGTTAGCTAAGAGAATATGCAGTAATTCAACGTTGTCTAGCAATAAACATACTTATAAACAAGTCAAGATTCCTACCCAGCAGATGTTGCAAATATTGTTCCATTTCACAGCCGCTTCAAGAAGATATTTACTAAAATAGTCTGAGCTTCATATGTCTCACCTGACAGCATGACGTTCGTGCCTGAAACTGATCATTTGAATCTACAGTAGGCATAAGCTATTACCGTAAAGAAATAGTATGTTAGAGTAATTTTTACAGGAGGCTTCCAATTACAGTTAATTAAACAGTTTTTTTCAGCATTTTACCCATAATTCAATGCTGTCTACGCATTAACTATACTGTGCATTCTACAGTGTTTTACTGTTAAGATTACACAAAAGTATTACAGTGACGATGAACACATTCCATAACAAACAACTCCTACTGGAGCAGGATATTGTAGCCTACAGTTCTGTCTTATTGTGTGGCTACATAAACCTACCTTGACTTTCATGTTGAAAATTTCCCTCTTCAGATAGATAGGGTAAGTCAGCAGACTGATCACACCACTTGTTTTGTTGATGCTAAAAACACCATCTGTACCTGCATAGGACAGAGGAGAGATATCACAGTACGGTAGGAACATGTCATAGGGAGTAGGGACTATACTGTACTATAATATGTACATTCGTAGCACTTTTTTTTTCTAAGTAAACTCAGCAAAAAAAATAAACATCCTCTCACTGTCAACTGCTTTTATTTTCAGCAAACTTAACATATGTTAAATATTTGTATGAACATAACAAGATTCAACAACTGAGACATAAACTGAACAAGTTCCACAGACATGTGACTAACATAAATAGAATAATGTGTCCCTGACAAAGGGGTGGTCAAAATCAAAAGTAACAGTCAGTATCTGGTGTGGCCACCAGCTGCATTAAGTACTACAGTCCATCTCCTCCTCAAGGACTGCACCAGATTTGCCAGTTCTTGCTGTGAGATGTTGCCCCACTCTTCCACCAAGGCACCTGCAAGTTCCCGGACATTTCTTGGGGGAATGGCCCTAGCCCTCACCCTCTAATCCAACAGGTCCCAGACATGCGTAATAGGATTGAGATCCGGGAATTCGCTGGCCATGGCAGAACACTGACAATCCTGTCTTGCAGGAAATCATGCACAGAACGAGCAGTATAGCTGGTGGCATTGTCATGCTGGAGGGTCATGTCAAGATGAGCCTGCAGGAAGGGTACCACATGAGGGAGGAGGATGACTTCCCTGTAATGCACAGCATTGAGATTGCCTGCAAAGACAACAAGCTCAGTCCGATGATGCTGTGACACACCGCACCAGAGAATGACGGACCCTCCACGTCCAAATTGATCCTGCTCCAGAGTACAGTCCTCGGCGTAACACTCATTCCTTCAATGATAAACGGGAATCTGACCATCACCCCTGGTGAGACAAAACCGTGACTCGTCAGTGAAGAGCACTTTTTGCCAGTCCTGTCTGGTACAGCGACGGTTGGATGTTGCCGGTGATATCTGGCGAGGAGTCAAATAAATAAAAACTGAATAGTGGTGCGTGCATATGTATTCACCCACTTTGCTATGAAGCCACTAAATAGGATCTGGTGCAACCAATTACCTTCAGAAGTCACATAAGTTAGATTGCACACAGGTGGACTTTATTTAGTGTCACATGATCTGTCACATAATCTCAGTGTATATATACACACCTGTTCTGAAAGGCCCCAGAGTCTGCAACACCACTAAGCAAGGGGCACCACCAAGCAAGCGGCACCATAAAGACCAATGAGCCCTCCAAACAGGTCAGGGACAAAGTTGTGGAGAATTTCAGATCAGGGCTGGGTTATGAAAAAATATCAGATACTTTGAACATCCCAAGAAGCACCATAAAATCCATTATTAAAAAATTTCAAGACTATGGCACCACAACAAACTTGCTAAGAGAGGGCCACCCACCAAAACTCATGGACCAGGCAAAGAGGCCATTAATCAGAGTGGCATCAAAGAGACCAAAGATAACCCTGAAGGAGCTGCAAAGATCCACAGCAAGATTGGAGTATCTGTCCATAGAACCACTTTAAGCCGTACACTCCAAAGAGCTGGGCTTTACGGAAGAGTGGCCAGGAAAAAGCCATTGCTTAAATAAAAAAAAATAAGCAAACGTTTTTGGTGTTTGCAAAAACGCATTTGGGAGACTCCCCAAGCATATGGAGGAAGGTACTCTGGTCAGATGAGACTAAAAATGATATTTTTGGCCATCAAGGAAAACGCTACATCTGATGCAAATACAACACCTCTCATCACCCTGAGAATACCATCCCCACTGTGAAGCATGGTGGTGGAAGGCCACAGGTTTTTTCCTAACCACTGTGCTTCTACATCTGTATTGCTTGCTGTTTGGGGTTTTAGGCTGGGTTTCTGTACAGCACTTTGTGACATCGGCTGATGTAAGAGTTTTTTAAATTAATTTGATTGAATCATCATGTTATCAAACTTAGTTTTGTTGCCATACATGTTTATGCTATCACTATTTTAGGAACCCGAAGAAGGAAGAGGAAGTCTAAAGCTCCTGCTGAAATGGAGAAAGTCAAACGCTTCAGCTGAAATGTCATTCTCAATTGTATTAAAGGCTGGGGGAATAAGAGTGTGTATAGTCTCGGCAGTGTAAACATACAAATCAACTGAGAATATGAATCACGTTGTTTTCTTTTCTGTTCATTTATATGTAATTTCAAGGTTGATATAATGTTGAACAGTATGGAGGTACTATTCAAAAAGGAGCAACTGTTGGGTTCTAGCTTGAAATATACTTTTTTTTTTATTTAATTTTTTATAACTTATTGATTACTTTCCATGTATAATGAATGTATATGTTGGGGTCAATGGAGGGTGGATAGAACCTAGCTGTAGGGAAAGTTACTTAGTGAGACAAGGGGAAGTGCAGAGAGTTTACATTCCCTAACCCTAACCCAAAACATGTTATTGTTAAATATCTTGGCTCCTAAGGAGGGAGGCAATGGACAAACAATCGTGTATCAGGGAGGAGTGAGGAATTCGGCCCAGGGTCAGAAGAAGTGAGAAGGAACAGTCCTATTACACACCCACAAAGGTTCTAGCATCAGTCAGGGCCATGACTACACCAGTGAGAGGAACAAATGAATAAGTTCCTGACTAACAACAGTAATGTATTCACTGTCTAGAGTTAACCCTGCCTAGTAGGAGGGTATAAATATATGTGCTTGTGTAACGTCTTTGTCTTTCCAGCTGTATGACCCAGTGGGTGAATAAACTTCGTTTGAGCTTTTTCTATGTTTGTTCAGAACCTAACAAAGGTTAGTAAAGAACCTAACAAAGGTTAGTAAAGTAGTAAAGTTAATAATTTAAACCACTTAAATATACTCACATTCACAAAACATTTAGTATTTGACACTCACACATTCATTCCTCAACTGTTTTTTCTATAATGCTACAGGCTCTTTATCATTCTCCATACCTTATATTCCAAATCATCCTACATGCATCCAACAATACCACCATGGAATTTTGCAGCTGCTATTCGAGAACTCATCTGGATTAGAAATCTTATTCCAGAGCACATTGTACAGCTGTTTTTAAAGATTGTATTGCCAGGAATCCTTTGTGTAGGCAATGCCATATGTATAGGTTAAGAAGCATATAGTATGCAGCTGTCGTTTTTAAACCTATAGCATACATGACACACCCATATCTTTCTATCTACATGCTTTTCTTCAGGTTTCTATGCAAATTAATCAATTCATGTTTATTTAAGCCTGCAGCTAGTTATTTGAAAAGAGACATTCATGCAAAAACATGATTCAAACTTGAATTCACTGACAGAGAGATGTCTAATAAAACACCAGCTTCCTGAGCAGGCACATTGACGTTTACAATATTTGCTGGCTAGTCTAGTCATCTGTAACATTGCTTAGCTTTCAATAAATTGGTCAACGGAGTTACCTCTTCATAAGATCAAAACCATTCATATTGCATGATGCATATTTCAAGTGCACTCGGAAACAGTCTCATTTCATTCCTAGGGAGCTGACGTTAGCTCCTCTTAACACACTGACAGCAGATCACGATTTCATGTGTTTACATCTTAGAAGCAGACCATTGAACACCTTCATCACGAGGGGTATGTAAAGGAGTTCAGACACACAACAGGATTTTCGGTACGTTATATCAAATTAAATGAGCACATATCATGGTAAATCAATGTAAATAAACAATGTATACAGAGATACTCCATAGAAAGCCTACTGGATAACTGTTGATGCTTACCATTCTCAAGGGAATAATGAATTGGTTTGGGCATTCCTAGGTCTCCATCTTTGGCGAAAACTGTGAATATTTCCGAACCCTGTGGACAGAAGTGTTATTAGAATAGTCTGAGCTATGAAACACATCGATGTAATTACCAGTAAAACAGGATTGGTAATCAGCTTTGAGGCATTAGAGGCATTCAGGATAAATACAGCTGGAAAATTTCTCTCCAATAGCTACATGGACAGTAGCATTTTGCTTGTTGGACTATAATGAAGATGTATACGTAAGAAAGAGAAAAAGAGAAAAATATATATTAATTCTATAAAATATAATTTTGTGGTTCAGTCTACATGTTACCAGTTGCGCAATATATACCCTGCTCCCCCAAAATCTACTGTATTTTCTATCGTCCATATTATGAGGTGTTGAATGAATACAATCTTAGTTTATGAATTCCCATCAACATCGAAAACAGAAATATAGTTATAATGATACAGTAGTTCAATAGTTGAACAGTCATGTTTTTGCTGAATGTAACACATGCAACATCACTCAGTGTTTACAATTACAGTTGTCGTTTAGGGTATTTCTTGCTGATAATAAGGAGATTCCTTAGACAAAGACCGTAGCATAAAGTTGCAAAATGTTTTGCCATGTAAACCTTATACTTCAAACATAAAACATTTTACAGCAAAAACTAGTTTATTTTGGACAAATGCAGGTGCCCTGTTTCATTCCGTTTGCTTCTGTTTGCTTCCATTTGGTTCGTAGTGAATATACCCCTGGAGCAGTCCACCGCAAAAACACAGCATGGGGCTACTAAGAGACTGCAGAGAGAGAACCGACTGGTTACAAACGGGTTGAAACAACATTTCCATGCAATTTCAACAACAACAAACATTTCCAACTGATGTCATTTAAATCAACATGGAAAACTGTTTGGATTTGAAAGAATACATCAACAGAAAGGAATTTCTGGACTTTTCCAATGTGCAATAAGTAGAAATCACTCCCCCACTCGCTTCATAAATTCACCTGATCAGTTTTTGAATCTTTTAGATTGCTGCTGCCTGATACCATGATAAATCACATGGAGAGGATCTTTGCTATCAAGCTATCAGTGTGCATAATATCTAACTAGCGAGATAAGAGTTGTGAAAAAATATGAAACGCTGATGGGCATTCTGACTGACTGACAGCAAACTAGGCTGCCCGCTGCATGTTGAGGACACACACACACCCCTCCTTGCACTCCTAATCTGCAGATTTTTTGCAGTGACTGTGAGAATGTGCAGGGAGGTCTTTTGCCAACATCTACTTACGCATATTAAAACACGAATATCACGAGTATCATCCAATCCGACTATCAACTGTCAATTTATGGGTACGATTACGAATACGAGTATTACCATGGCGGCATACCCCTACTTTTCACGCTCGAGTTCCAAATATCTCTAACAGTCTCCCCAGCATGATTTTTTTATGGGTGTGATGTCACTGTTCTAAAATGTGATTGTTACGCAACACGACAGTTAACTCGCGCTGCCTTCAAACCAAGGCATGCTTCCAGCTAATTATCTATCTATATTATCTAACTTGTCAATTTCAAATTATTTTCAAACAACATTTTGAAATTAGGTGTGTTCCGCCTCCTCATTACTTCACATAGAAGTAGCCTTTTTCACTGTGGCGGACAATTTACATTTGAGGCATGCTATGTTAATGTAAGGCGAGGATTAGATCGATGAGCCGGACAAACTGCTCACTTTAATGAGTGCCCAAGCACTCCCCCAGTGTTTCCCCAGGCCAAGTATGACGAGAACCTTTCTGGGGATTGTTGCCCGTTTCATTGATGGGAGATATAAAGGCCACAAGGCGTGGCTGAGCTCTGAGCACATACAAGGACACCACACATTTACCAAAAATATGAAAGTGTACTGAGGAACTGAAACGTGCAGCGACAGGTAATACGAGTGGTGACTGACAGCACAAGCAAGATGATCAAGACCTTCAACCTACTTGGTTTTGAGGAAACCAATGATGACGGAGAGGAGGAAGATGAGGCATCCAACATGAAGGTGGAGGCCGCACCACCTTTAGTCTGACAATTCCAAACTGACCATATAGCCAACAATGTGGACATGATGGCAAACCTGTACCTCACAGAGTCAAATCTTAATTTCCGGTGCCCAATTCAAATGCTTCAGCTCGCAATAAAGGATGACACTAACATGCAAGATGGGGTTAGTGGACTGATCCAGAAAGTGGGGAAACTTGTCAAAAGTGTTAGGAAGAGTACATTGAACACAGAGGAAAATGACAGATTGGGAGTGCATCCCACAACATCCTGCATGACAAGATGGAACAGTCAATTACACATGATTGAGTCTGTGTTAAAGATGTTTCAAAGAGACACATTGAGGCAAAACAAACTGAAGTCTACCTTTGATGATGCAAAAACTCATCCTAAACGAAGAGCGTCGGCTACAGGTCCTGGTGGAGGTACTGACACCACAAGCTGACCTAATATACAGAAAGAGTTGGGGAACCTGAGCATGATTCTCCCTGCCATGTCAGAAATAAATAAATAGTTGACTAGCATGTCTCAGCCCATAGACATTGCTGCTTTTGCAGAAACACTATCAGATTGCATCTCCACTCGGTACAGGCGATACTATAACGATAAACATCTTGTCATAACCACCATCCTGAAACCCCAGGTTTAAAACTGAGTGGGTGATAAGGGATGAACTCGTGCATAACCAGTTGGAGAGATACTCAACCTCATTGTGAAGGAAACCGGGGCTATCAACGCACCTCCGGTAGGTGCATCTGCCATACCAGTAACACCCGCAGCACCTAACCCTGCCCTGAGCAGAATTAAGTGCCCAAAAGACCTTGCATGTTCGGTTTCTACTTCATTCAACAGCAGCGGTCCTCTCTAGCGATCCTCTCTAGTTGCAAAAGGACGGCCATGAGAAGAAACACAGACGAGGACGTTATCACCTTTTGGAAAGACAACGCCTCATCCCTGCCCCGCCTGGCAAGTGGCCAGAAGAGTTTTTAGCAACCCCAGTGGCTCTGCTGCTGGCCTGCTCTCCAGGCGACATCGCATGAGCCTGAAGCCCGACTGAAGCCAAACCCGTGTTTCTAAAAATGTATTCAAAGGCACTGTAGACTGAGCCTAAGTCACAGCCTATATCACAATGTATAGACCAAAACAAGATAATACAACAAAATCAAATCAAATCACACATTATTGGTCACATACACATGGTAACAGATTTTAATGAGTGTAGCGAAATGCTTCTTAATGTATTTATTTTTAGGTTATAGCCTTGAAAAAATTTAAATAATAAATTAATAATATAGCCTAAATAATTCATTTTCCTTCCTTCTTAGGCTACCTGGCTGTTACCTACTTATTGTGTGTATATGATGTTGACTTCCTACAGTCACCTTTTCATGTTGTTTATTAAAATACTTTTCATTCAAATCATATGGTTTGCTTTGGTAGGTCCATTAGTCACGAAGCTAGATGTTGTTGTATAAATGGTGATTTTAAACAAACATTTTATGGAGCGAATTTGGAGCATTTTTAGCGGATTGGTTGGAAAGGACGTGGAGCTCTGTGTTGAGCAGGATTTCAACCTGCTCCCAGGCCTGCTGAGAAGTGACAGACTCCACCCAAGCTGTAGAGGTGCTCTCATCTTATCTATAAACATATACAAGGCTCTAAATCTTCTAACTCCACAATGAGATGTGCCACAGTGAGATGATTGACTCAGCCATGCCTCCTTGCTCGGCCAACATTTCCTAATCTCCCACCTCTTCTAATACAACAATCCCTGATGCTTCTCCCTCTTTTTCCCCTACCCCGCTACAAAGTTTCTCCCTGCAGGCAGTCCCTGAGTCCAAGGTGCTAAAGGAGCTCCTGAAACTTGACCCCCAAAAAAACATCTGGGTCAGATGGTTTAAACCCTTTCTTCTTTAAGGTTAATGCCCCTATCATCGCCAAGCCTATTTCCGACCTTTTTAACCTCTCTACTTTCTGGGGAGGTTCCCATTGCTTGGAAGTTAGCCACAGTTTGTCCTTTATTTAAAGGGGGAGATCAAGCTGATCCTAACAGTTATAGGCCTATTTCTATTTTGCCCTGTTTATCAAAAGTGTTGGAAAAACTTTGATAATCAACTGATTGGCTTTCTTGATGTCTATAGTATTCTCTTTGGTATGCAAGGTTATGGATGTGTCACTGCAACCTTAAACTCGGCAGATCATTTTCCATTAATGGATGTCGATTTTAACTTGTTTGACTGCTATAATTAAGCAATAAGGCCCGAGGTGGTGTGGTAGTACACAGCCCTTAGCCGTGTTATATTGGCCATATAACACAAACCCATGAGGTGCCTTATTGCTATTATGAACCGGTTACCAACATTTTTAGAACAGTAAAACGTTTTTGGGGAAATACCCTTCATACACGGTCTGATATACAGTTGAAGTCAGAAGTTTTCAACCACTCCACAAATTTGTTAAACAGACAATGGTTTTGGCAAGTAGGTTAGGACATCTACTTTGTGCATAACACAAGTCATTTTTCCAAAAATTGTTAACAGACAGATTATTTCACTAAATCGCATTTCCAGTGGGTCAGAAGTTTACATATCCTAAATTGACTCTTGGAATACAGCTTGGAATATTCCAGAAAATGATGTCATAGCTTTAGAAGCTTCTGAAAGGCTCATTGACATAATTTGAGTCTATTGGAGGTGTACTTGTGGATGTATTTCAAGGCCTACCTTCAAACTCAGTGTCTCTTTGCTTGACATGATGCGCAAATCAAAAGAAATCAACAAAGACCTCAACATTTTTTGTAGACCTTTTGTAGACCACATATCTGGTTCATCCTTGGGAGCAATTTCCAAATGCCAAGTTTATCTGTTTGAACAATAGTACGCAAGTATAAACACCATGGCACCACGCAGTCTTCAGACCGCTCAGGAAGGAGACGTGTTCTGTCTCCTAGAGATGAACATACTTTGGTGCAAAAAGTGCAAATCAAACTCATATCAACAGAAAGGCCCTTGTGAAGATGCGGGAGGAAACAGGTACAAAAGTATCTATATCCACAGCAAAACAAGACCTATATCGACATAACCTGTGTCACGCCCTGGCCTTAGTATTCTGTGTTTTCTTTATTATTTTGGTTAGGCCAGGGTGTGACATGGGTGATTATGTGTTTGTCTGGTCTAGGGGTTTTTGTAGATTGATGGGGTTGTGTTCAGTGTAGTATTCTAGGTAAGTCTATGGTTGCCTAGAGTGGTTCTCAATCAGAGGCAGGTGTGTATTGTTGTCTCTGATTGGGAACCATATTTAGACAGCCATATTCTTTGGGTATTTCGTGGGTAATTGTTTCCGTGTCTGTGTTTTTCACCACACGGTACTGTTTTGGGTTTCGTTCGCTCCACATTTGTTTTTGTATTTCAGTCGTGTTCATGTGTAGTATTTCTTATAAAAAAAACATGGACACTTACCACGCCGCATATTGGTCCTCCGATCCTTCTCGCCTCTCCTCTTCAGACAAGTAGGTGGAAATCCCTTACAACCTGAAAGGCTGCTTAGCAGGGAAGAAACCACTGCTCCAAAACCACCATAAAAAAGACATACTACGGTTTGCAACTGCACATGGGGACAGAGATCGTTCTTTTTGGATACATTTCCTCTGGTCTGATGAAACCAAAAAATAACTGTTTGTCCCCAGTCCACCTGGCCGTGCTGCTGCTCCAGTTTCAACTGTTCTGCCTGCGGCTATTGAACCCTGACCTCTTCACCGGACATACTACCTGTCCCAGACCTGCTGTTTTCAACTCTCTAGAGACAGCAGGAGTGTTAGAGGTACTCTGAATGATCGGCTATGAAAAGCCAACTGACATTTACTTCTGAGATGCTGACCTGTTGCACCCTCGACAACCACTGTGATTATTATTATTTGACCCTGCTGGTCATCTATGAACATTTGAACATCTTGGCCATGTTCTGTTATAATCTCCACCCAGCAAAGCCAGAAGAGGACTGGCCACCCCTCATAGCCTGTTTCCTCTCTAGGTTTCTTCCTAGGTTCTGGCCTTTCTAGAGGGTTATTCCTAGCTTCTACACCTGCATTGATTGCTGTTTGGGGTTTTAGGCTGGGTTTTTGTACAGCACTTTGTGACATCAGCTGATGTTAGAAGGGCTTCATAAATAAATGTTATTGATTGATTGATTGATTGTCCATAATGTCCATCGTTATGTTTGGAGGAAAAAGGGTGGGGATTGCAAGCTGAAGAACACCATCCCAACCGTGAAGCAAGGGGGTGGCAGCATCATGTTGTGGGGGTGCTTTTGCTGCAAGAGGGACTGGTGCACTTCACATAATAGATGGATGCATGAGGAAGGAAAATGATGTGGATATATTGAAGCAACATCTCAAGACATCAGTCAGGAAGTTAAGGCGTGGTCGCAAATGGGTCTTCCAAATGGACAATGACCGCAAGCATACTTCCAAAGTTGTGGCAAAATGACTAAAAGACAACAAAGTTAAGGTATTGGTGGCCATCACAATGCCCTCACTTCAATTCCATAGAACGTTTGTGGGTAGAACTGAAAAAGCGTGTTCGAGCAAGGAGACCTACAAACCTGACTCAGTTACACCAGCTCTGTCAGGAGGACATCAATTCACCCAACTTATTGTAGGAAGCTTGTGGAAGGCTACACAAAACGTTTGCCCAAGGTAAACAATATAAAGGCAATGCTACCAAATACTAATTGAGTGTTTGTAAACTTTTGACCCACTGGGAATGTGATGAAAGAAATGAAAGCTGAAATAAATCCGTAAATATATTTGGCTAAGGTGTATGTAAACTTCTGACATCAACTGTAAGTATAAAACATGTGCATGAGCAGAGTGTCAGAGTGTCTACAATGCAATATATAGTAAAGAATAGATAGTGAAGGATACAGTATACACTATATACATATGAGATGAGCAATGTGAGATATGTAAACATTCTTAAAGTAGCATTATTAAAGTTACAAGTGTTAATTTATTAAAGTGGCCAATGATATCAAGTCTAAATATAGACAGCTGCCTCTCTGTGTTAGTGGTGGCTGTTTAACAGTCTGATGGCCTTGGGGCGGCAGGGTTAGAGTGGTTAGAGCGTTGGACTAGTAACCTGAAGGTTGCAAGTTCAAACCCCCGAGCTGACAAGGTACAAATCTGTCGTTCTGCCCCTGAACAGGCAGTTAACCCACTGTTCCAAGGCCCTCATCGACTATAAGAATTTGTTCTTAACTGACTTGCCTAGTTAAAAAAAGATAGATATATAGATGATAGATAGATAGAAGCTGTTTGTCAATCTTTCTGTCCCAGCTTTGATGCACCTGTACTAACCTCGCCATCTGGCTGGAAGCGGGGTGAACAGGAAGTGGCTCAGGTGGTTATTGTCCTTGATGATCTGTTTTGCCTTCCTGTGACATCGGATGTTGGAGGTGTCCTGGAGGGCAGGTAGTTTGCCCCCGGTGATGCTTTATGCAGATTGCACCAACCCCTGGAGAGCCTTGTGGTTGTGGGCGGTGCAGTTGCCATACCAGGTGGTGATACCGCCCGACAGGATGCTCTCAATTGTGCATCTGTAAAGTTTGTGTATTTTTGGTGACAAGCCAAATTTCTTCAGCCTCCTGAGGTTGAAGAGGCGCTGCTGTGCCTTCTTCACCATGCTGTCTGTGTGGGTGGACCATTTCAGTTTGTCCGTGATGTGCCCGCCGAAGAACTTAAAGCTTTCCACCTTCTCCACTAATGTCCCGTCAATGTGGATAGGGGGGTTCTCCCTTTGCTGTTTTCTGAAGTCCATGATCATCTCTTTTGTTTTGCTGACATTGAGTGAGAGGTTATTTTCCTGACACCACACTCCGGGGGCCCTCACCTCCTCCCTGTAGGATCTCTCGTCGTTGTTGGTAATCAAGCCTACCACTGTTGTGTCATCTGGGAACTTGATGATTGACTTGGAGGTGTGCATTGTCACTCAGTCGTGAGTGAACAGGGAGTATAGGAGGTGGCTGAGAACGAATCCTTGCGGGCCCCAGTGTTGAGGATCAGCGGAGTGGAGATGTTGTTTCCTACGCTCACCACCTGGGGGCGGCCCTTCAGGAAGTCCAGGACCTAATTGCACAGGGTGGGGTCAAGACCCAGTGACTCAAGCTTAATGATGATTTTGAAGGGTACTATGCTGTCAAATGCTGAGCTGTAGTCAATGAACTGCATTGTTACATAGGTATTCCGTTTGTTCAGATGGAATAGGGCAACGTGCAGTGCGATGGCAATTGCATCGTCTGTGGCCCTATTGGGGTGGTAGACAAATTGAAGTGGGTCTATGGTGACAGGTAGGGTGTAGGTGATGTGATCCTTGGCTTTCAAAGCACTTCATGATGACAGAAGTGAGTGCTACAGGGCAATAGTCATTTAGTTCAGTTACCTTAGCTTTCTTGCGAACAGGAACAATGGTGGCCATCTTAGAGCATGTGGGGACAGCAGACTGGGATAGGGATTGATTGAATATGTCCGTAAACACACAGCCAGCTGGTCTGCACATGCTCTGAGGACGCGGTTAGGGATGCCATCTTGGCCTTCAGCCTTGCAAGGGTTAACACGTTTAAATGTTTTACTCTCATCATCCACAGAGAAGACAAGCCCACAGTCTTTGGTAGCAGGCCAAGTCGGTGGCATTGTATTATCCTCAAAACAGGCAAAGAAGTTGCTTAATTTGTCAGAAGCAAGATTACGATTTCCGTGACGGGGCTGGTTTACCTTTCGTAATCTGTGACTGTCTGTTGACCCTGCCACAAATGTCTCATGTTTGAGCCGTTGAATTGTGACTCCACCTTGTCTCTATACTGACACTTTGCTTGTTTGATTTACTATATAAATAAATTTGATTTGATTTGATGGAGTCACGGTCAGATTTGTCAAAAGGAGGGCAGGGGAGGACTTAAGCACCTTGTTTGTATCGCTTCCCAAGTTTTTGCCTATAGGAGGATCAACAAGATATCGCCTGACCCCTCCGAGAGTTAGAGTAGCAATGGTTGAGCGTGTTAGCCCTAGGACCATGCCCCAGGCTCGTGTACAGCAATCAATATGCTGATAGAATTTAGGTAGCCTTGTTCTCAAATGAGCTTTGTTAAAAAACCCAGCTACAATAAATGCAGCTTCAGGAAATATGGTTTCCAGTTTGCATAAAGTCCAGTGAAGTTTCTTGATGGCCATCTTGTTATCCGCTTGCTGGGGGATATACACGGTTGTGACGACAACCGAGGAGAGTTCTCTTAGGAGATAATACGGTCGGCACTTGATTGTGAGGAATTCTAGGTCAGGTGAACAAAAGGACTTGAGTTCCTGTATGTTGTTACAATTACACTATGAGTCGTTAATCATGACACATACACCACCGCCCTTCTTCTTACCAGAGAGATGTTTATTCCTGTCAGCGGGATACACTAAAAATCCCTAAATTAGCCTAAATTAGCCTAATTCTAATGACATGGTTACATTTTTTTGAAGTGTTATACAATTGTACGGTGTTCTTCATGTGTGTGTGTCATGTTAGTGTGATATCTTGAGAGTTGTGCATGTTTGTACTTACTGGTACGGACACTTCATAAACGTATCCGAAATATGGTGTCCCGACAAAGCTAGGGGGCGTATCCTGGGTGTCAATCACATTGATTGTCAAGGTGGCAGAGGATGACATCACCTGTTCTTTCCCATTGTAATTCCCACCACCATCCTGTTACAGAATCAAATATCCCATATTATACATCCTTATTTTATGCAATTTAATTTAAAAGATCAGACATGGCTTTATTCAAGTTTGTCTTCATTTAGATAAAATACATCCTTCAAGAAGGATTTGACACAAGATAGCAGCACAATCAACAGTAGAGACAACAAGGTGGATCATACTGCTGCTGGAAGTGTGTGCCCCACAATGTTTCGGAATTCCCAGTCCATCATATTTATGTTGGGGGAAAAGTCGATGGAAAACATTGTTGAATTCAAACATTCTGCTGAAAGGTCCATGACAGTTTGCTATTGTTTTCTCTTTCCAGATACATTATAAATTACTGCTAAAGATTCTGCCAATACAGTAAATAGACCGTGACTTACATAAAATATTTCACAGTATGTGTAGGGTACAGTAATTCTATGCGATAGGAGTGCGACATCATTGCCTATTTAATCTCTGAGCGTATACCAGGACAGGACAAATAAATCTGTTTATCTATTGATTAACTAAATATTGAACAATTTGTCTTTTGCATGCCTTGGCCTGATGGCAATAGTTCCAAATGATACAGTATATGAAGGGCGTTATTGTCAAACAGGATATTGATAACGGGAAACATGCGTACAGTGGGGAGAACAAGTATTTGATACACTGCCGATCTAGCAGGTTTTCCTACTTACAAAGCATGTAGAGGTCTGTAATGTTTTGTCATAGGTAGACTTCAACTGTGAGAGACGGAATCTAAAACAAATATCCAGAAAATCACATTGTATGATTTTATAGTAATTAATGTGCATTTTATTGCATGACATAAGTATTTGATCACCTACCAACCAGTAAGATTTCCGGCTCTCACAGACCTGTTGGTTTTTCTTTAAGAAGCCCTCCTGTTCTCCACTCATTACCTGTTTTAACTGCACCTGTTTGAACTCGTTACCTGTATAAAAGACACCTTTCCACACACTCAATCAAACAACTCCAACGTCTCAACAATGGCCAAGACCAAGGAGCTGTGTAAGGACATCAGGGATAAAATTGTAGACCTGTAAAAGGCTGGGATGGGCTACAGGACAATAGACAAGCAGCTTGGTGAGAAGGCAACAACTGTAGGTGCAATGATTAGAAAATGGAAGAAGTTCAAGATGACGGTCAATCACTCTCGGTCTGGGGCTCCATGCAAGATCTCACCTCATGGGGCATCAATGATCATGAGAAAGGTGAGGGATCAGCCCATAACTACATGGCAGGACCTGGTCAATGACCTGAAGAGAGCTGGGACCACAGTCTCAAAGAAAACCATTAGTAACATACTACGCCGTCATGGATTAAAATCCTGCAGCGCACGCAAGGTCCCCCTGCTCAAGCCAGTGCATGTCCAGGCCTGTCTGACGTTTGCCAATGACCATCTGGATGATCCAGAGGAGGAATGGAAGAAGGTCATGTGGTCTGATGAGACAAAAATAGAGCTTTTTGGTCTAAACTCCACTCGCCGTGTTTGGAGGAAGAAGAAGGATGAGTACAACCCCAAGAACACCATCCCAACCGTGAAGCATGGAGGTGGAAACATTCTTTGGGGATGCTTTTCTGCAAAGGGGACAGGACGACTGCACCGTATTGAGGGGAGGATGGATGGGGCCATGTATCGCGAGATCTTGGCCAACAACCTCCTTCCCTCAGTAAGAGCATTGAAGATGGGTCATGGCTGGGTCTTCCAGCATGACAACGACCCGAAACACACAGCCAGGGCAACTAAGGAGTGGCTCCGTAAGAAGCATCTCAAGGTCCTGGAGTGGCCTAGCCAGTCTCCAGACCTGAACCCAATAGAAAATCTTTAGAAGGAGCTGAAAGTCCGTATTGCCCAGCAACAGCCCCGAAACCTGAAGGATCTGGAGAAGGTCTTTATGGAGGAGTGGGCCAAAATCCCTGCTGCAGTGTGTGCAAACCTGGTCAAGAACTACAGGAAATGTTTGATCTCTGTAATTGCAAACAAAGGTTTCTGTACCAAATATTAAGTTCTGCTTTTCTGATGTACCAAATACTTATGTCATGCAAATTAATTATTATAAAATCATACAATGTGATTTTCTGGATTTTTGTTTTAGATTCCATCTCTCACAGTTGAAGTGTACCTATGATAAATAATTACAGACCTCTACAAGCTTTGTAGTAGGAAAAGTAGGAAAAGTAGGAAAACCTGCAAAATCGGCAGTGTATGAAATACTCCCCACTGTATGTATGGCTTGCGGCAAGTTTATGAATATCGATATGTTTGTACGTGCGCCAACTTTTCAGAAATAGTGTGAAATTTGCGCAATTGTTATAAATGAGGCCCCAGGACACTAGCATGCCTGTATCCTAGTGTCATGACTGGCCTGTGAGGATCAGGTTACAGTCGATCACAGTTCTACAGAGATCTCTCTCCCTCCTGCAGAGGGGGAGAGGTATAGAGGGATTGATGGGGGAGTGGTTTATGACACCTCACGCCCTTCGTAAATTCTAAGGCAGCAGACTAATCATTTTTCCTTTAATGTTGGGGATTGGAATGTCTGTGTGTGCCTTAGGGAGAGGCTACCTCAGAACTGTAACATGCAATAAAAATGGACTTTGGGACATTATATTTCATCAGCCAAAATGGTGGTACCAATGATAGATGGAATATGAAAATGAATGTTGATTTTGTGATGTCATTAAAAGTTAAATGAAGATGTTATAACGGAAACCTTGTACAGTGCCTTGCGAAAGTATTTGGCCCCCTTGAACTTTGTGACCTTTTGCCACATTTCAGGCTTCAAACATAAAGATATAAAACTGTATTTTTTTGTGAAGAATCAACAACAAGTGGGACACAATCATGAAGTGGAACGACATTTATTGGATATTTAAAACTTTTTTAACAAATCAAAAACTGAAAAATTGGGCGTGCAAAATTATTCAGCCCCTTTACTTTCAGTGCAGCAAACTCTCTCCAGAAGTTCAGTGAGGATCTCTGAATGATCCAATGTTGACCTAAATGACTAATGATGATAAATACAATCCACCTGTGTCTAATCAAGTCTCCGTATAAATGCACCTGCACTGTGATAGTCTCAGAGGTCTGTTAAAAGCGCAGAGAGCATCATGAAGAACAAGGAACACACCAGGCAGGTCCGAGATACTGTTGTGAAGAAGTTTAAAGACGGATTTAGATACAAAAAGATTTCCCAAGCTTTAAACATCCCAAGGAGCACTGTGCAAGCGATAATATTGAAATGGAAGGAGTATCAGACCACTGCAAATCTACCAAGACCTGGCCGTCCCTCTAAACGTTCAGCTCATACAAAGAGAAGACTGATCAGAGATGCAGCCAAGAGGCCCATGATCACTCTGGATGAACTGCAGAGATCTACAGCTGAGGTGGGAGACTCTGTCCATAGGACAACAATCAGTCGTATATTGCACAAATCTGGCCTTTATGGAAGAGTGGCAAGAAGAAAGCCATTTCTTAAAGATATCCATAAAAAGTGTCATTTAAAGTTTGCCACAAGCCACCTGGGAGACACACCAAACATGTGGAAGAAGGTGCTCTGGTCAGATGAAACCAAAATGGAACTTTTTGGCAACAATGCAAAACGTTATGTTTGGCGTAAAAGCAACACAGCTCATCACCCTGAACACGACCATCCCCACTGTCAAACATGGTGGTGGCAGCATCATGGTTTGGGCCTGCTTTTCTTCAGCAGGGACAGAGAAGATGGTTAAAATTGATGGGAAGATGGATGGAGCCAAATACAGGACCATTCTGGAAGAAAACCTGATGGAGTCTGCAAAAGACCTGAGACTGGGACGGAGATTTGTCTTCCAACAAGACAATGATCCAAAACATAAAGCAAAATCTACAATGGAATGGTTCAAAAATAAACATATCCAGGTGTTAGAATGGCCAAGTCAAAGTCCAGACCTGAATCCAATCGAGAATCTGTGGAAAGAACTGAAAACTGCTGTTCACAAATGCTCTCCATCCAACCTCACTGAGCTCGAGCTGTTTTGCAAGGAGGAATGGGAAAAAATTTCAGTCTCTCGATGTGCAAAACTGATAGAGACATACCCCAAGCGACTTACAGCTGTAATCGCAGCAAAAGGTGACGCTACAAAGTATTAACTTAAGGGGGCTGAATAATTTTGCACGCCCAATTTTTCAGTTTTGGATTTGTTTAAAAAGTTTGAAATATCCAATAAATGTCGTTCTACTTCATGATTGTGTCCCACTTGTTGTTGATTCTTCACAAAAAAATACAGTTTTATATCTTTATGTTTGAAGCCTGAAATGTGGCAAAAGGTCGCAAAGTTCAAGGGGGCCGAATACTTTCGCAAGGCACTGTAACTATAGTTTTCATAATATGTACATGACGTTGTGTAGAAAATATCCATATCAAAGAGAATGTTTTTGTGACGATGAGGCTGTGATTTTAGTTGTCTAACAAGAACATAGTATATTGTAATACCTTGCCTCGTAACTAGTTATGCCGCAGGGAACCCAGAGAGCATGTCATAAAGACAGAAACACCCCTTTCTTCTCTGGTGTATAAAACATGTGAGTTAAGAATTTACATATCAGACGAAGTTGACCACGCACTACAGACGAGGTCTACGAGTAGTCGTGGCTCCAAAATGCACCATGAAGTTGAAGAGGTCAAAGAAATCTCTTAACAATCAACGCTACGTTTGATTACTGTATCTATGAAGGTAAATTCAAGCAGGACCACCCGGTTATTCTTCTCAAGCCACCAGTTGTCTACACGGCCCTCCTACCCATGCTGGGAGTGTCGACACGGCTGATTAGCCTCCACAGAAGCTCACTCACAGAACGAGTGCAAGGAAACAGACAACTAAGAGAATGAACATTGTGACATTGTGTGGACAATCAGAGACTTACACCTGAAGACGAAAGAACAAGGCGTCTGCCAAACCAGAGCGTCGGCCAGGGCGTCAGCCAAACATATCCCACTAAGCGGAACTCGGCCCACGAAAAGATACCCAACGGAGACCTTCAATACGTAAATATATGCGTTACACTTTTTACTCGTAAGAGTGGCAGTTCGGGGTAAGGGCTAAAACTAAGCATAGTTTACAAATATATCCAATTGTTGAATTTCTCGCTTGCTCTTTCTCTCGCTTTCTGTAAAACTCCATCTTGTGTAACACGTGTCATAATGTGTTGTTCCGCTACGGACCTGTTGCCATTGTATTAAGTTCTAACCAATAACCTAGACCGTTTGTGTATGTGTATCTAATTTTATCATTTAGCTTGTTAGTAAATAAATAATCAACTCAATTTGTGTGGTATGGAATGATTAGTGAGACCTGGGTTTGTGCAGATTATGCAACGTTCTGAATGAGACTGATGAGGAGATTCATTCATTAGTGACTGCTATGAAATCGATATATTCTGATATTCTTTGAGTTAATTTGGGAAACGGTAACTCAACTTTTCCCGTGGTGTCCCAGGTTTCTGAGTTAATGGTTATATGATGAATTTAATCATGTAATTATAAACATAGTTAATTATTCGATAAATAGCATGTCATCACATTAACGACAACAAAAGACACGACACTAGATTTATCCAAAGTGAAATTATTATTGTTGAGTGATGTGCTATTTATTTTTCATTAACTTCATGTATATCCTGTATATCATGAGGATTCAGTACCCCATTCCTTATTTTAAGGTGATAAAGAGTGAGCATGTTGTTTGCCAATGCATGATATACCCTAGGGTTATCAGTGGTAGGCAATGACCATTACCTTGGCCACCACTGTGATGAAGTGTGTTGTCGACCTCTCATAGTCCAGCATCTCCCCGGGCTTGATCCTCAGCACACCACTGTGTCGGTCTATGGCAAACTTACTGGATTGACCATTAGTCTGTCATGGCAGAATGAAAAGGCATCATATTAAAAGCTTAAATACACACAGATGAGGTCAAACAGCAAAGAGCCTTTCGATCCTTAAGCCTCTCCATCCTGAAACCCCACCATCACCGCTCACTAAGGTAAACGTGAGCAGACATATCATGCCAGTAATCAGATAAATACATAACTACCCCTCAAAGGACCATGGGAATTTGGACATAGAGTGAATACAAAATATGCATATCTATGTTTGGATATAAAGAGGCCATATGCCCTGAATAGGGGCAGGCATGTAAAAAGCTGGTGTGTCCAGATGTGCTTTGCATCAATGTCCAGCTATGCTCTGCTCCTAATAGCACGTCCCCACACAAAGTGCACACCAACATTCCCCACCATCTCTGGCCAAAGCAGCCCTCTAAGCCACCAATACACATTGATTTAAATGAATTAATGTGATTTAATCCCCGGCTGATGAGCCCAATAACTGTATACTCTTGTGCACATACAGACAAGTACACGTGTGTGTAAACACACACACACACACAGGACTGTTTTGCTAGCACAGACTAGAATATGTTCCAGAAGCAATGGATTACAAGCAACATCCGCACTGAGCTAAAGGCTAGAGCTGCCATTCAAGAAGTGGGACAATAATCCGGACGCTTATAAGAAATCCCGCTACGCCCTCTGACGAACCATCAAACAGGCAAAGCTTCAATGCAGGGCTAAGATCGAATCCTACTACGCCATATCTGACATTCAACGGATGTGGCAGGGCTTGAAAAATATCACAAATTATAAAGGGAAATCCAGCAGCCAGCTGCCCAGTGACGCGAGCCTACCAGACAATCTAAATGACTTCTATGCTTGCTTCGAGGCAAGCAACACTGAACCATGCATGAGAGCACCAGGCATCACAGAAACCCTGAACCCACTTCAATGTGTATGTCACCCAAACAGATCCACAGATGATTCAATCTATTTTGCACTCCACACTGCCCTCTCCCACCTGGACAAGAAGAACACCTATGTGAAAATGCTGTTCATTGACTACAGCTCAGCGATCAACACCATAGTACCTTCCAAGCTCATCACTAAGCTCAGGACCTCCCTCTACATTTGGATCCTGGACTTCCTGACTGGCCACCCCCAGGCGGTAAGGGTAGGCAGCAACAAATCCACCACGCTGACCCTCAACATGGGGGCCTCTCAGGGGTGTGTGTTTAGTCCCCTCCTGTACTCCCTGTCTTTACCCACGACTGTGTGGCTGCGCACGACTCCAACACCATCATCAAGTTGGTTGACGACACGACTGGGGTAGGCCTGATCAGTGACGACAATGAGACAACAACCTCTCCTAAACGTCAGCAAGACAAAGCATGCCCCCTTACACATTGACAGGGCTGATGTGGAGCGGGTTGAAAGCTTGCTGTTCCTCGGTGTCCACATCACTAAGGAATTAACATGGTCCGCAAATACCAATACAGTTGTGAAGAATGCACGACAATGCCTCTTCCCTCTCAAGAGGGAAGGGCCCTCAGATCCTCAAAAAGTTCTACAGCTGCACCATTGAGAGCATCTTGACTGGCTGCATCACTGCTTGGTGTAGCAACTGCTTGGCATCCGACCACAAGCGCTACAGAGGGTAGTGTGTACGGCCCAGTACGTCACTGAGGACGAGGCTCCCTGCCATCCAGGACATCTATAACAGGCGGTGTCAGAGGAAGGCCCTAAAATTGTCAAAGACTCCAGCCACCCAAGTCAGACTGTTCTCTCTGCTACCGCACGTCAAGCGGTACCGATGCATGAAATCTGGAACCAACCAGGACCCTGAACAGCTCCTATCCCAAAGACATGAGACTGCTAAATAGTTAACCAAATGCCCCCCAAATGCGTATTTGCATAAACTATTTTAACTCATCACATATGCTGTTGATACTATTTATTATCTATCCTGTTGCCTAGTCCATTTTCCCTACAATGCCTTCAGTAAGTATTCACTTGACTTTATGCATGCTTTGTTGTGTTAGAGCCAGAATTTAAAATGTATTCAATTGAGATGTTTGTTACTGGCCCACACACAATACCCATAATGTGAAATTGGGAAAAAAAGTAGACATTTTTACAAATTAGTTAAAAATGAAAATCTGAAATTTCTTGAGTCAAAAAGTATTCAATCCCTTTTTTATGGCAAACCTAAATAAGTACAAATGTGCTTAACAAGTCACATAATAAGTTGCATGGATTCCCTCTGTGTGCAATAATGGTATTGAATATGATTTTTTTATGACTAGCTCTTCTCTGTACCCCACACATACAATTATCTGTAAGGTCCATCAGTTGAGCAGTGAATTTCAAACACAGATTCAACCACAAAGACCTTCATTGCCTCGCAAAGAAGGGCACCTGTTGGTAGATGGGTTAAACTAAAAAAAGCAGACATTGAATATCTCTTTGAGCATGGTGAAGTTATTAATTACACTTTAGATGGTGTATCAATACACCCCGTCACAAATATACAGGCGTCTTTCCTAACTCAGTTGATGGAGAGGAAGGAATCTGCTCAGGGATTTCACTATGGGACCAATGGTGACTTTAAAAAAGTGATAGAGTTTAATGGCTGTGAACACAGAGGTTGGATCAACAACATTGTAGTTACTCCACAATAGTAACCGAAATGACAGTTAAAGGAAAGAAGCCTGTACAGAATACACATTTTCCAAAGCATGCATTTGCAACAAGGCACTAAATTACTATCAATTATCTTTTAGTCCTGAATACAAAGTGATACAGTGCCTTCAGAAAGTTTTCATACCTTTTGACTTGTTGCACAATTTGTTGTGTTACAGCCTGTATTCAATACCCCATAATGACAAAGTGAAAACAGGTTTTTAGAATTGTTTGCAAATGTATTGAAAATGATATACAGAAACATCTAATTTGCCTAAATATTCACACCCCTGCGTCAATACATTGTAGAAGCACCTAGCAGCGATTACAGCTGTGAGTATTTCTGGGTAAATCTCTAAAAGATTTACCACCTGGATTGTGCAACATTTTTAAGTGGTTTTAAGTCAAAAAAGGTAACTCATCCAACCAGGAACATTTACTGTCTTCTTGGTAAGCAACATCAGTGTAGATTTGGCCTTGTGATTTAGGTTGTCCTGCTGAAACGTGATTTCATCTTCCAGTGTCTGGTGGAAAGCCAACTGAAAAAGGTTTTCCTCTAGGATTTCCTCTAGGATTTTGCCTGTGCTTAGCTCCATTCCATTTCTATTTAATCCTGAAAAACTCCACAGTCCTAAATTATTACAAGCATACCCATTTGTAGCAGTGTGATGTTGTTCCCATAGATCATGCACCAAGTTGCACACAAGGACCAATTCAAATAGGCCAGGTCAAGAGGGGATGTTAATAATTTGATAATAATAATAATTCAGTGTGTTTATTTTTATGTAATTACAGCTGCATAGCTAATGTTTTTCTTTCGTGTACAAACACTTTTTCATATCAATATCGTACATACATGTGATTGTAAAAGTTTTGTATATTTTGGTTTGGCCCATCGCGGGTTATCTGTATTTCCATACCCCCTTATTGTTCTCTTTGCCTGACCTTCGGCTAGCAAGGTATGTTGTCCTTGGCTCCAAAATGATTTAATATAAAACCGTCATAATGTTACAGAATGTAATGTTATGCTACCATAAATTGGTTGCAATGTGGATAATAAAAAGATTTATGCTAACAAGTTTCACTAAGCTCGCTAACTAAGGTATCTATTGTAACTTGTGAGTACTTTGGACAGTGTTTGAGTGAGTGGCCATGTGCTTGCGCAGGTGGCTGAGATCTAGGACTGCGCCAAGGGTTAATATAATTTTATTTTGTCCGAATCATGTTCTGTATCATTTTGCTTGTATTGTATGGTGTGCTGTTGTACATTGAATGTGTGCATGCAGCACCTGGTATTTCCTTTTGGCGCTCGTTTGCCTGACCTTCGGCTAGCAAGGTGCCTGAGAGCTAGGACTGTGCCGAGGGTTAACATAATGTGTGTTGTCTCTTTGTGTGCAGGGCAAATAAAAAATAATTCAACTAGCAGACCTTCAGTTGTGGCAGCGTCCTAATTAAAAGTACACACAGAATGAACCACGCTACACATACATGATGCAGCCACTACTATGCTTGAAAATATGGAGAGGTACTCAGTAATGTGTTGTATTGGATATGCCCCAAACATAACACTTGGTATTCAGGACAAAAAGTGAATTGCTTTGCCATGTTTTTTGCAGTATTACTTTAGTGCCTTGTTGCAAACAGGATGCATGTTTTGGAATATTTTTATTTTGTTCAGGCTTCCTTCTTTTCACTGTCAATTAGGTTAGTATTGTGGAGTAACTACAATGTTGTTGATCCATCCTCAGATTTCTCCTATCACAGCCATTAAACTCTGCAACTGTTGTGAAGTCATCATTGGCCTCACGGTGAAATCCCTGAGCGGTTCCATTCCTCTCCATCAACTGAGCTAGGAAGGATGCCTGTATCTTTGTCGTAACTTGTTGTACTGATGCACCATCCAAAGTGTAATTATTAACTTTAGCATTCTCAAAGAAATATACAATGACTGCCCCCCCCCCCTCCATCCGATCTACCAATAGGTGCCATTCTCTACGAGGCATTGAAAAACCTCCCTGGTTGAACCTGTGTTTGAAATTCATTGCTTGACTGAGGGCCATTAAAGATAATTGTATGTGTGGGGTAGAGAGATGAGGTAGTCATTCAAAAATTATTTTAAACACTTTCATTGCTCACAGAGTGAGTTCATGCCATTTATTATGTGACTTGTTAACACAAGAACCACCATAGGCCAATGGCTAGTGACATTTGCTTTTGTAAATAAAAAAACACCTTAGGTGTTGATACCATTCTCTTTTACATTTTACTTTGTAAAAATAAACTGTTATGGGACCATTTTATTTACTCTAACTCTATTACTAATCACATTTATTAAGGGTAACGAAAAAATGCTATGTGTTGCATTAGGCATAAAACATATCCTTGACTCTATTCAATTTGATGAGCAGGAAATAAAAACGATGCCAGTCAGCCTGCACAGCCGGCCCATCGAAACTACACATGAACTATACCAAAACTAATTTCACACATAATAAGAATCAGCCCATAGATAAGATTAAATTGAAAATAATCTGGTGAGTGACAATAGTAGGCCTATCAGTTGTCAAATTGTACATGAAAAGATGGACGCATCTTGTAATTTACAGATGCAGGAAAAGGATCATCACTTTATCAAATCCTCCTTCAGAGTCACTTGCAGGTTAAACATTTTGATTTCTATATATTCTCAGAAAAATCATATTGTGCAGTTTCTATTACAATATAATTCAAGAGGTGCGGCTCTATTTACGGCTCTATTTAAATGTGATTTTTTTTCCAGGAATATCCCTGCTGTCCATCCATTCAGCACATGACCACTCGCACGACAGCATTGCTACTAAACAAAAACTAGTAACATAATAAATGTACAATTTAAACATGATATTTATTCATGCAATTCATCCTTTACAATTGTTCATGCTTTCTTTTAGGATACTGTTTTTTTAATGTATTATTTTTTACATTGTTACCCCAGGAAATCTGAAGTTTTATTACATAAAGCTGGGTGGAACTATTGGATATAAGATAAATGTCAACGTACCAACATTACGACCAGGAATACAACTTTCCCAAAGCGGACCCTCTGTTTGGTCCACCACCCAGAACAATGGATCAGATCCCAGCCGGCGACCCAAAACAACGGCGCCGCAGAAGGGGCAGACAGAGCGGTCTTCAGGTCAGGCAACCATGGACGGGCACATCGTGCACCGCTCCCAAGTATACTACTCGCCAATTTCCAGTCTCTTGACAACAAGGTAGACGAAATCCGAGCAAGGGTTGCCTTCCAGAGAGACATCAGAGATTGTAATGTTCTTTGTTTCAGGGAAACATGGCTCACTCGGGACACGTTATCATACTAGGTACAGCCACCTGGTTTCTTCACGCATCGCACCGGCAGAAACAAACAACTCTCTGATAAGAAGAAGGGCGGGGGTGTATGCCTTATGATTAATGAGGTGTGATCATAACATACTGGAACTCAAGTCCTTTAGTTCACCTGACCTAGAATTCCTCACAATCAAATGCTGACCGCATTATCTACCAAGAGAATTCTCTTTGAGTATAATCACAGACGTGTATTCCCCCGCAAGCGGACACATCGACGGCCTTGAAAGAACTTCATTGGACTCTATGTAAACTGGAAACCACATATCCTGATGCAGCATTTATTGTAGCTGGGGATTTTAACTAGGCTAATCTGAAATCAAGGCTCCCTAAATTATATCAGCATATCGAATGCGCGACCCTGGCTGGTAAAACCCTGTAGCATTGTTACTCTAACTTCCGCAACGCATATAAGGCCCTCCACCACCCTCCTTTCGGCAAATCTGACCACGACTCCAATTTGTTGCTCCCAGCCTATAGACAGAAACTAAAACAGGAAACGCCCGTGCTTAGGTCTGTTCAATGCTGGTCCGACTAATCAGATTCCACGCTTCAAGATTGCTTCAATCACGTGGACTGGGATATGTTTCCGCATAGAGTCGGACAATAACATTGATGAATACGCTGATTCGGTGAGCGAGTTTATTAGCAAGTGTGTCAGTGATGTTGTTCCCACAGCGACAATTAAAACCTTCCCCAACCAGAAACCGTGTATTGATGGCAGCATTCGCACAACACTGAAAGCTCGAACCACTGCTTTTAATCAGGGCAAGGCGACCGGAAACATGACTGAATACAAACAGTGTTGCTATTCCCTCCGCAAGGCAATCAAACAAGCTATGCATCAGTATAGAAACAAAGTAGAGTCGCAATTCAATGGCTCAGACAAGAGAGATATGTGGCAGGGTCTACAGTCAATCACAGACTACAAAAAGAATACCAGCCCCATCGCAAACTACGATTCTTGCTCCCAGACAAACTAAACAACTTATTTGTTCGCTTTGAGGACAATACAGTGCCACCGACACGGCCCGCTACCACAACCTGCTGGCTCTCCTTCACAGCAGCCAATGTGAGTAAAACATTTAAAAGTGTTAACCCTCGCAAGGCTGCCGGCCCAGACGGCATCCCTAGACGCATCCTCAGACCAGCTGGCTGGTGTGTTTATGGACATATTCAATCAATCCTTATCCCAGTCTGCTGTTCCCACATGCTTCAAGAGGGCCACCATTTTTCCTTTGTTCCTGTTCCCAAGAAAGCTAAGGTAACTGAGCTAAATGACAATCGCCCCATAGTACTCACTTCTGTGATCATGAAGTGCTTTGAGAGACTAGTCAAGGACCATATCACCTCCACCCTACCTGATACCCCAGACCCACTCCAATTTGCTTACCACCCCAATAGTTCCACAGATGAAGCAATCGCAATTACACTGCACACTGCCCTAACCCATCTGGACAAGAGGAATACCAATGTAAGAATGCTGTTCATCGACTACAGCTCAGCATTTAACACCATAGTACCCTCCAAACTCGTCATTAAGCTCGAGACCCTGGGTCTCGACCCCACCCTGTGCAACTGGGTCCTGGACTTCCTGACGGGCCGCACCCAGGTGGTGAGGGTAAGAAAAAACATCTCCACCCCGCTGATCCTCAACACTGGGGCCCAACAAGGGTGCCAGTGTTGTACTCCCTGTTCACCAATGACTGCGTGGCCATGCTCGCCTCCAACTCAATCATCAAGTTTGCAGACGACACCACAGTGGTAGGCTTGATTACCAACAACGACGAGACAACCTACCGGGAGGAGGTGAGGGCCCTCAGAGTGTGGTGTCAGGAAAATAACCTCACACTCAATGTCAACAAAACAACGGAGATGATGGTGGAATTCATGAAACAGCAGAGGGTGCACCTCCCTATCCACATCAACGGGACAGTAGTGGAGAAGGTGGAAAGTTTTAAGTTCTTCGGCGTACACATCACGGACAAACTGAAATGGTCCACCCACACAGACAGCGTGGTGAAGAAGACACAGCAGCGCCTCTTCCACCTCAGGAGGCTGAAGAAATTTGGCTTGTCACCAAAAACAAACAAACTTCTACAGATGCACAATTGAGAGCATCCTGTGGGGTTGTATCACCGCCTGGTACGGCAACTGCTCCATCCACAACCGTAAGGCTCTCCAGAGGGTAGTGAGCACTGCACAATGCATCACCGGGGGCCAACTACCTGCCCTCCAGGACACCTACACCACCCGATGTCACAGGCAGGCCAAAAAGATCATCAAGGACAACAACCACCCGAACCACTGCCTGTTCACCCTGCTATCATCCAGAAGGCCAGGTCAGTACAGGTGCATCAAAGCAGGGACCGAGAGACTGAAAAACAGCTTCTATCTCAAGGCCATCAGACTGTTAGTAATGGACATTTGGATGTAATAAATGTATCACTAGCCACTTTAACAATGCCACTTTATATAATGTTTACATACCCTACATTACTCATCTCATATGTATATACTGTACTCTATACCTTCTACTGCATCTTGCCTATGCCGTTCGGCCATCGCTCATCCATATATTTTTATGTACATATTCATTCCTTTACACTTGTGTGTATAAGGTAGTTGTTGTGAAATTGTTAGATTACTTGTTAGTTATTACTGCATGGTCAGAACTAGAAGCACAAGCATTTAGCTTCACTCACATTAACATATGCTAACCATGTGTATGTGACAAATAACATTTGATTTAATAATTTTACCTGTGCTGGTTACATTATTATTACCTTTTTCGATTCTACTTTTACAAAAGAAGCTGTAACTGGACTTTAATAATTACTATAACTAATCGAATCTACAAATTAAGGTGATCAAATGGATTACACTGTAAAGTTTTTATTGTAAGGGAATCATTTTTTCTCTGACTGTAGAATTATACAAAATCCTTGACTCTATCTAAACAAACAAGTATTGTTGTTATTTTTTTAAATGGATATATATCCACAAATATTTCTTTGTGCAAATAATCCTTTATAATAGTTTATTATTTATCAAGCGTTGGTACTTATTTTTGCTGCACCTTGCGGGTTGATATGCATCTGATGCACATGCTAAATAGTGTTAAGCAAATGTTTACTTATTTAGGCCATAACAAAGTGCAAGCAAATACTTACTGACCCAAGACATTTCAGCTTTACATTTGTATTAATTTGTAAACATTTTCAAAAACATATTTCCACTTTGACATTAAAACCTCTTGCCTCTACCTGGGACGCAGACGTCCCATTTATGCGTCTGGAAATGCAAATGCGCTACGCCAAATGCTAATAGCTCTCGTTAAAACTCAAACGTTCATCAAAACACACATGCAGGGCATTGAATTAAAGATACACTCGTTGTGAATCTAGCCAACAAGTCAGATTATTAAAATGCTTTTCGGCGAAAGCATGAGAAGCATGAGAAGCTATTATCTGATAGCATGCAACACCCCGAAATACCTGAAGGCGACGTAAACAAAAGAATTAGCGTAGCCGGCGCTACACAAATAGCAGAAATAAAATATAAAACTTTCATTACCTTTGACGAGCTTCTTTGTTGGCACTCCTATATGTCCCATAAACATCACTATTGGGTCTTTTTTTCGATTAAATCGGTCCATATATACCCAAAATATCCATCTATGGAAACTGTGATTCAGAAAAAAACACCGTTTCGAAGCGCTACGTCATTTTTTTAAATGAAAAAAGTCGACGATAAACTTTCACAAAACACTTCGAAATACTTTTGTAATCCAACTTTAGGTATTAGTAAACGTTAATAATCTATCAAATTGATCACGAGGCGATGTGTATTCAATAGCTCCACTCTTTCAAATCATCTTCCGAAAACTCCATAACGTCCTGTCGGAGACCGGATGGAAAGTGGTCTCTCTAACTCGTTTGACCAAGGAACAACTCCCAGGCAATTGACAAGAGTGGTGACATCGTGTGGAAGCTGTAGGACTTGCAATCTCCGCCCCATTTAATTTCGTGCCCCTTGAACAATACATGCAAGTGGCGCATGGATATTTTTTTCAGTTTTCAGTGATCCGTTTTTCTTGCGCTTTTCGATGAAACAGACGCTCTGTTATAGTCACAGCGGTGATTTAACCAGTTTTAGAATACGTGAGAGTGTTTTCTATCCACACATACTAATCATATGCATATACTATATTCCTGGCATGAGTAGCAGGACGCCGAAATGTTGCGCGATTTTTAACAGAATGTTCAAAAAAGTAGGGGGTAGGATCAACAGGGGTATTGTGTGTAGGCCAGTGACATACAATCTAAATGTAAAAAGTAGGGGTGTGAATACTTTCTGAAGGCACTTCATGTTTGGGGCAAATTCAATACAACAAATTACTACGTACCACTCTCCATATTGTCAAGCATAGTAGCAGCTGCATCATGTTATAGGTAAGCTTGTAATTGTTAAGGACTGGGGAGTTTTTCCAGGATGAAAAATAAACAGAATGGAGCTAAACACAGGCAGTCCTAGGGTAAACCCTACTTTAGGCTGCATCCCACCAGACACTGGGAGAGGAATTCACCTTTCAGCAGGACAATAATCTAAAACACAAGGCCAAATATGCATTGGAGTTGCTTACCAAGAAGACAGTGAATGTTCCTGAGTGGCCTTGTTACAGTTTGACTATCAGGCAAGACCTGATATTGGTTGTCTAGCAATGATCAACAACCAATTTGATAGAGCTTGAATAATTTTTTAAAGAATAATGGGCGAATGTTCCCCGATCTAGGTGTAGAAAGCTCTTAGAGATTTACCTAGAAAGACTCACACCAGTAATCCCTACCAAAGGTTATTCTACAAATACAAGGGTGTGAATACTTATGTAAATTAGATTTTTCTGTATTTCATTTCCAATACCTTTGCAAAATTTCTAAAAACATGTTTTCACTTTCTCATTATGGGCATTGTCATTGGCATCATGGAGTTACATTAAGATAAATCCCATGCAGCCTTGTTTACAAGTTCAAACATTGGAATGTGAGATATAATCTACACCTTGATTAGGCAGATAGAAATCATAATTATTTTATTTGAGGGTAATTGTTTATATATAGCCTACACATTCTCGTTCTTAACTTCTAACGCAAGTAGGATGGGTGTGGCTTCCTGACAATGATTAAGAGCAGCTGATCACCAATTTGATAGCTCCAACAAAGTTACACCCCTGAAACCAACAAAACATCAACTATGTGGGATTCGGCTATGGCCGGTTAACACCTGATCTGATTGAATCTAGGCCTGAGGGCAGACCTGCAATGACCTCCTGGGTGGGCACTGGTTAAAGGGGTTTATCCCAGCCAGATGTTACAGTACCTGTAGATAGAAGGTGATCGAGCCTCCTGAGCCTGTATCCCGATCCACAGCCAGCACTTTGTAGATACTGCTCCCACATTCAGAGTTCTAGGAAAAGTAGGGAAAACCACAGAGAAGAGAATGTAGGGCATGACATGTAGCACAAATTGAATAGGCTAGAGTAGAGTGATCGCTGTTTTGGTTTAACCTCATTTGGGGGAGAACCTTTTCCGCTGGTTAGACTTTCTCTAGGATTTTGCAGTTTTCATGTGAACTGACACCCATTCAAATGACCATAAACGTAACAATGGTCGATATAATTACTTCTAGTTGGACTTGATGTAACAGTACTCTTCTTGCGTTGTGTACAATCAGTCATCGACACGGAACTCCAACATGTAGCACCAGTAGATTTATTCTGATAGGAACGGCACAAAGTGCCTGAACAGCATGGTCTAGCTGGTTATGCTGGCATGAACCAGCATGAACGGTCTGAAACTTTGCACACTGTTGCCATCTTGTGGACAAAATGTAGATTACACCTAGGATCCAATCTTAATCCTATCTTAATCAATGGTCTTTCTCTTGCATTTCAAAGATGATGGAACTATAAAATTAAAAAAAATTGAAAACGCATGTTTTTTGTTTGTATTATATTTTACAAGATCTAATGTGTTATTTTGTCCTACATTAAATTCACATTTCCACAAACTTCAAAGTGTTTCCTTTCAAATGGCATCAAGAATATGCATATCCTTACTTTAGGTCCTGAGCTACAGGCAGTTAGATTTGGGTATTTAATTTTAGGTGAAAATTGAAAAAAAGGGTCCGATCTTATGCTACACAAAGATACATAACATCCATTTTTTAAACTAATCCAATCTGTTAGTTGGACCCATTACAATTGTTGGATATCCCCACTTTGCCTGGATTCCAATAGGAATTAAATATCACTTTGCAAGCAAGCATAATGTGACTTTATGCTGGTCACCAGCAAAAACATTGGAAGCTGATCACGAGCAAAAATACAGCGAAAGGCTCATCACCAGAAAAACAAGCACTAGTCACCAGCATATGCGGTTGGCCAGCTTATGCTGATCTATGCAGTTTTTTTAAAGCAGGGAGATCTTGTCTTTCTGTACAGCATAACCCAAAAACCTGGACATCATGTCCAGTGCAGTATAGCTGTGCAAATTCCATTTTGGGAAGCATTGTATACCGACTGTTGTATTTTAATGAATAGGGCTAGGCCCCTTTTTTCTCCACTTCCTGTCTGAAGGACGTACCCAAAGTAAACTGACTGTAGCTCAGGCCCTGAAGCCAGGATATGCATATATTTAGTGCCATTGGAATGAAAACACTTTGAAGTTTGTAGAAATGTTAAAATGATGTAGGATAATATAACGCAATAGATATGGTAGGAGAAAATGCATCTGAAAATTCATGTTTGCGTGCGTCATGAAGACATTATGCACCTGCTAAAATCGGTTTCCTATTGAACATACTTTTTTCAAGAAATAAATAATATAGTTTGATTACCTTTTATGGTATCTGAGTAGGAAATAGAAACATATTTTGACTTGTTGAAACAAAGTTTATGGGTAGATATTTAGATTCCTTCCTCTGCATGTTGAACGAGTGGATTACTCAAATCGATGGCGCCAATTAAACAGACTTTTTGGGATATAAAGAAAAATTTTATCTAACAAAACGACACTACATGTTATAGCTGGGACCATTTGGATGACAAATCAGAAGAAGATTTTTAGAAAGTAAGTGAATATTTAATTGTTATAAGTGAATGTATGAAACCTGTGCCGGTGGAAAAATATTTTGATGTGGGGTGCAGTCCTCAAACAATCGCATGGCATGTTTTCGCTGTAATAGCTACTGTAAATCGGGCAGTGCAGTTAGATTAACAAGAATTTAAGCTTTAAGCTGATATAAAATACACTTAAATGTACATAAATGTTTAAAATCCATAATATTTATAATTATTTATTTGAATTGCGCGCCCTGCAGTTTCAAAGGAAGTTGTCCCGCTAGACGCCTAGCTCTAAGAAGTTTTAAAAACACTGAAATTAAAACACTTTTTTATATGAAGGTCACAATGTCTTACCTCTGGAACATCCAAAAAGGAGGGCAGGTTTTTGAACACTGGTCGTTCATCATTGGCATCCATGACAAACACTGTGACCTTTTCAGTGACCTGCAACAAGAGAGACAGGGAATTCAGTGATATATTATTCATGATTGACAGATAATTTAATTTTTTATGTCTATAATATATATATATTTTGTATTATATTTAATTTGGTTTACGTATTTAAACCAAGCATAACTGCATATGCTTACCTTACTTCTGCCATCTGTGATACTGACAAGAACTTCAATAGAATCTAAAATCTTTAGTGGCAGAGAAAATAACATCTCTCAAAATACAGTAGTATATGAAAACTAAATTCAAGACATTGAGGCCACTGAATGTGAATGAAAGCTGCTCATCAGACTAGGATATATATATTATACTCATAGAAAATATATTTCATATGAACCAATCAGAAAACAATCAAACTGTATATGCTATATGTTGATGGGGCGGCAGGGTAGGTATACCTCTCTGTCCAGTTGTTCCACCAGAGTTATGTTTCCAGACTTGGGCTCCACTCTGAAGTATTCTTTGGCACCGGGTTCAAAGCTCAACCCATACCTCACCTCTTGGCCTTCCGGGTCGGTGCCATTGAGAGCATAGATCTCTGTGCCTGAGGAGCAAATGTATAATGTAATAATTTCATAACACGCTACATTCTCAATCTAAGCTGTGGTTGTAGAAAAAAAACTGACAAACACTTGGGGAATTGGATAGGTTTGTTTCTGTAGATAAAGTCAAGTCTTAGGCACTGGTAGGGAGGAAGAGGAGGAAGGTCCACCGTTTTGGGGGGAAAAGTCTAAAACAATAATTGTCAAAAATGTCATCCCAGTAAAAGCATGTTATTGGCTCATCTCATCGGCTTTTCCCCCCTCAAAATAATTGTCATACATACTGTAAAACAAATCCTGTAAATTTTACAGTAAATTACTGGCAGCAAAGAACCCAGTAAATTACTGTAGATTTACAGAACATTTACAACATTTTACTGGAACACCCAACTACAGCAACATGCTGTATTTTCTAGAATGTACAGTACTATACTGGAAGCACAGTGGATAGTGAAATGTTGCAGATCTACAATGTAGGCAGCTCGTGCCAACAATTGACAGTATTTTCTGTTCTATGTACAGTTGAAGTCAGAAGTTTACATACACCTTAGCCAAATACTTTTAAACTCATTGTTTCACAATTCACTGTCTTAGGTCAGTTAGGATCACCACTTTATTTTAAGAATGTGAAATGTCAGAATAATAGGAGAGAGAATGATTTACTTCAGCTTTTATTTATTTCATCACATTCCATCACATGGGTCAGAATTTAAGATTCACTCAATTACTATTGGGTAGCATTGCCTATAAATTGTTGAACTTGGGTCAAACATTTCGGGTAGCTTTCCACAAGCTTCACAAAATAAGTTCCCCCTGACAGAGCAGGTGTAACTGAGACAGGTTTGTAGACCTTGCTCACACACGCTTTTTCAGTTCTACCCACACATTTTCTATAGGATTGAGGTCAGGACTATGATGGCCACTCCAATATCTTGACTTTGTTGTCCTTAACCTGTCTGATATCACAAATGTATGCGATATGACGAAATACAATCACGTTTAGACACACACACACACACACACACACACACACACACACACACACACACACACACACACACACACACACACACACAGAGACAAATGCATGAAACCAATTGATTTATTATCGATAACATCTCACATTCTCTTGTGCTTTGATTTACTCCATAAAAGAAGGGTTCTAATTCCACCATGGAAGACACAGGGCCATGAGACACCAGTCCAGTTCCACTAACCAGCATTATTTATTTTGATAATTTGAACAGGGTGAGGGAGCACAAAGCACACACAAGCTGCATTCAGTAACAATATTCTTCTTTGTCTTTTAAATAAAAGGCAGTTGCTCCCTGACAACACAAGGAACTTTGATCGTATTAAAAGGGCAAGGGAGACTAGCCAATAGAAGCATATACTCAATCATAAATACCACTCAAACGGACAGCAGTTCATCCAAACTATATGGCAAGTGGCATATGGCAAATGCCAAGTGTCATACAACAAAAATCCCAAAGATGGCAAGTGCGCTCTGCCGTAGATTTTCATATTGCAAATGGTCACAAAGTCAAGACCCAAGGGTCAAATTTAGAAAATCTACAATTTTAGAAATATTCAACACCCTCTAAAAAAGTGCTTTCTGGACCATTTTTTTTTTCAAAATCTTTTGACAATTATACATATGTAATAGCCGTATGAACATACCTTTGTCTTATTTTATTGAGTTTGTCCATAAGGCCTATGTTTTGTCCATTTGCAATATATGATCATAGGAAGTCGGCCTCCGAACCCAAAAGTCAGTGAACCATAGCCAAATGGCATAAGACATGTCCAAACGTCATTCATAAGTATTGAAAGTACCAAATCAGGATGTTATGTCCACTTGCCATATATGATCATAGGAAGTCGGCTTCCGAAACCAAAAGTCAGTGAACCATGTCCAAATGGCATTTATACTAACCAAATTATATATATATATATATATCACTATGTTAAGCCCTGAATCAACCTAGATGGTCTATTTGTCATGTTTGATCAAAGGAAGTCATAGGAAGTAAGAATTTGGTGCAATGAGAGAAAAGTGGGACTGTGGATTTTTTGGAAAACATCCAAAATGCCCCCTATTGGATGGGCACAGGTGGGGAGTGCTCCCTACCCGGCCATGGACCCCTTGCATCCCCCTAAAGGCATTAAAACCATTTAAAAAATGTGCTGCTGATAACCCGTTCAGATTACCATGTCTGACAATGGGCATTTACCATCACGAATTTGACATGCTCTAATATACTGAAGAAATGCCCAATTGACCGGCCCGTTGGTCTCGGGATGCCCGGGTAGTGATAGTTGTTCCTTTCCATCGCTCGTTGGTGTTGATTTCAGCATGTCCATTTGGTGATGGTAAATCCCTCATTAAAAACATTGCAAATGTACCGTCTATTTGCAATGTCTTACAAGGGGCATTTACCATCACAAATTTGACATGTTCTAATATACTGCAAAAATGCCCAATTGACTAGCCCGTTGAGCACAGGATGGTCGAGCAGTGATAGTGGTTCCTCTCCATCACTCATTGGTGCAATGAGAGAGAAGTGGGAGTAAAAATAAAAAAATATTTTTGGGGAAAACATCCAAATTGACCAGGGGTGCCCTCTATTGGTTGGGCACAGGTGGGGTGGGGGTGGGGGGGGTGCTCCCTACACGGCCATAGACCCCTTGCACCCCCCTAAAGGCATTGAAAATCATTTAAAAAATGTGCTACTGGTAACCCGTTCAGGTAACCAGGTGCCCGACTGTCCTTTTGCAATGTCTTACAATGGATATTTACAATCACGAATTTGACATACTCTAATGTACTGCAGAAATGCCCAATTGACTGGCCCATTGAACGCCGAGCACTGATGGCTGTTCCTCTCCATCGCTTAAACTTATTGCAAATGGACGAAAGTCAGCCATCAAGTCAGCATCCATCAGTCAATAAGATATCATTCTGACACCAAACTGATACATACCTACACCAAACCCACTTTGTCCAACACATTTAGAATCCAACTATCACATATTTCAGAGCAGGCCGAATATTCACACGCCTTCAGTTTAAACCATAGTAAAAACTTTAAAAACGTGGTTACGTTCTAGCTACAGCTCCAGTTCTGACATTATGTGTAGGTCTAGCTGAGGCGACCCCGAATCCCAAGTTTTGGCTCGATTGGTCATTCGGAGCCCGAGCAGTAATTAGTACTGAAAATCAATTTTTTTGTGCGTTGCTATGCGGTCCCTGAATGAGCTATCTTACAGAACCTGTACGGTCTGTGTCTATGGGCCGAAGTGGTCTCAATGCAACTAGTCTTGTGATTCTGTACCTTTTCTAAATGTCATAATTTTCGCAATATTTAAAACGAATTGAGGTCATTGCAAACGGTTGAGGCTATTTCTCATCTGGAGACACATAACTCACCGTGCACTATCGACTTAGAAATCTGTTCTAGAGCTTAAGTTTCCGAGCTCTAGGTCTGACGGTTCTTTGATGGTGCGAACGCCAGTATCTATTGCAGACTCTGTGTGTCTGTAAGCCCCACACTGTTAATTCATCCTTGCTGTGAGTGTGTGTGAGAGTTTTCCTTGGACATCTGTTGGGAGAAATTACTGATTTAAGTTCATTTTGGAAAGATGTGACCTTTTTAACCCTTCGAAAGAGCCCCTATGACCCCAATTTAAGGCACTTCCGTTTGGCACAGGAAGCTGAAAGTAAACACATATCCTCATCGGGGTAGGCCTTTACAGAATCCCAAGTTTCAAGTCTTTACGTTAAGAACTGACTGATGTACAGAGGGTTGAATGCAGTGTTTTTACCTAACTGCAGGTTGGTAAAATCAAAAAGTGTTTAGGGTGAATTTAACCACTTCCGGTTGCTCCAGGAAGCTTAGAATCCCCACAGGTAGTCCTCATAGTGGCCTGATGGATTTTCATCAAAGACAGTTTGATATGGCATTCATAACCCCCATAGGCTTCAGGTTGAAGTCAGGGCAGCAGGAAATGTATTCCTACGTGGAGAGATGTCATTGTAAACTGCTAGATTAAAACACCCTGCTTTCACTGTTAAGGGTTAATTCCACACGGTCAAGGTTAGGCTTGTAGAGATTGGGAGGTCCTTAGGAACGTTCCTCTGGTTGGATTATGCTTCTAGCCTTAACGGTTCTGCCACTGTCACCCAAAAGCACCTCAAATTTAGGTCAGGCTTCGTTATGGGCCTGTTATTTGCACGGTCGCTGCAGTCAGACAGAGCGAGCTACGGTCAAGTGGGGCATCTCCATGAACTCGGCACGGCCTAGAAACTACGGTGATGCCATTGGCCAACACTTTTAGTGTTGATTTTAGTCTGTCAGTTTGGTAATGGTTCAGCACTTTTTAAACTTATTGCAAAATGGACAAAGTCAGCCACCAAGTCAGCGTACATCAGTCAATAAGATATCATTCTGACACCAAACTGGTACATACTGACACCAAACCCACTTTGTCCAATTCGTTTATAAGCCAAAAATCACATATTTTAGAGCAGGCCCAAAATTCACAACGCTATTAAGTTTTAAAAACTTAAAAACATGTAGTTACGTTCTAGCTTCGGGTCCAGTTCTGACATTGTGTGTAGGCCTAGCTGAGGTGACCCTGAATCCCGAGTTTCGGCTCGATAGGTCATTCGGAGTGTGAGCAGCGACCTTAATTATTGTTGAAAATCCACTTTTCCCGGGTGTTGCTACGGTGTCCCTGAATGAGCTATCGGACAGAAACTTTAGGGTCCGTTTCTATGGGCCGAGATGGTTTCAATGCACCTAGTCTTGTTACTCTGGGACTTTTCTAAATGTCGTAATTTTCCTGATGGTCAAAATGAATTGAAGTCATTGCAAATATACGAGGCTGTTTCTCAGCCGGAGAACCTAATAGAGCCACATAACTCACTGTGTACTATCGAATTAGGCTCTAGAACATGTATACAAAGTTTCAGAGCTCTAGGTCTGACGGTTCTTTGATAGTTTGAACGCAGGTAACTATTGTACGCCCTGTGTGTCTACGTATAAGCCTCACTTTGTGTCACTCCCAATTGACTGTGTGAGTTCAGAAAATCACAGAAATCACAGAACTCCGAAACTCTCCTGAACAGATTCGTCTGAACATGCCGCAACTGGAACTGGAAAAAACAACAACATTTCTTTCACCAATTGTACATTGCACGATTTTAAATAACGATAGATAAATGGCTGTTGTCTTTTTCCTGACACCGTAGATTCATGTAATTTGACGTGAAGCCGTCAAATTAGTGCCCTATTACCGTTTTTGACCTTTAATCCCAGAAAATGGGCCTCAACTCAAAATGAATGGAGGCCTCAATGCCATCTTGTTTCTGGGCTAAAAGCCCATTTGCCCCAACCCGTGCTCACTGAGTTTTGTCTTCGAACTCTTTTCCGTTTAGGAGAAATGACCATGTCACTTTGGTGGTGTTTTGTCCATTTGCAAAAAGCAGCTATCTGGTGGAATTTTCTGGTACGGCAGAAAAATGATAAAAAATGTCAAATGTTATAAAACGGAAACCAAATGTCCGAGGCCGTCGGCATATTTTAATAACACTCGCGGGCATCTAGTAAGGGACCGTACATTTGCCATATGGAAATCCTCATCCATCATATGGGAAATTCCAAATTGTTCCCTTATGAAAGAAAATAGAGGTGTAGATAATAGTATGAAATCGATTTGTGAGAATGATTTATGCCTGTTTGCATAGAAGGTGCCATTGGATTACATAGAATTACACTACCATTCAAAAGTTTTGGGTCACTTAGAAATGTTTTTGAAAGAAAAGCAGATTTTTTGTCCATTAAAATTAATATTAAATTGATCAGAAATACAGTGTAGACATTGTTAATGTTGTAATTGACTATTGTAGCTGGAAACGAACAATTTTTTAATGGAATATCTACATAGGCGTACAGAGGCCCATTATCAGCAACCATCTCTCCTGTAATCCAATGGCACATTGTGTTAGCTAATCCAAGTTTATCAAGGCTAATTGATCATTACAAAACCCTTTTACAATTATGTTAGCACAGCTGAAAAGCCATGACATCATTTTCTGGAATTTTCCAAGCTGTTTAAAGGCACAGTCAACTTATTGTATGTTAACTTCTGACCCACTGGAATTGTGATACAGTGAATTATAAGTGAAATATTCTGTCTGTAAACAATAGTTGGAAAAATTACTTATGTCATGCACAAAGTAGATGTCCTAACCGACTTGCTGAAACTAAAGTTTGTTAAGAAATTTGTGACAAAACTCATCTCGTCTCCTCTTCTAATCTTTGTTTGATTCAAAGGAAAAAAGAACATGGTTTTTCTCAGAAACTATCCATCGTATGATTACTTTTCATTTTTAGGAAGTGTTTTACTCAATTATTTTGATCAATGGTGAGCTCACCCGTGATGTGGTGAATTGTAAATAGTAATTGCTATTAGCTATTTCAAATTGTGGCTTCTGTCAGCCGAGAGTTAGATAGTATAACCTTGTGTTACGTCAATCTTTCCTCAGTTAGCGCTAGGACTAATGCACCCTACATTTTCCAGTTTGGATGATTGTGTTGCCGTTTCTGTTGAATGTCTGAAAATTGCATCTAAAAACAAACTCGTCACGTTCAGGACAATACTTTATAAGAACTATGTTTGTGCAAAATGTTTCCTTGAAAAAACAGTGTGGCCAACTCAAACGCTGAAGCGTTCTAATCGCACCGGTTTGAGCATACGCTGCAGGGACCACTGTAGAATGATCACACCCGTTTACTGGTAAGTGTCAAGGGGTAAATAAAGGCAATTTTCTTTCCATTATGGATACATTTGAGGAAAGTGTTTCTGCCTTCTTGGTCTTCGCCTTTTCCCAATATGGTAATTCTGAGTTTCTTATGTATCATTATGATTACACCTTTAGTTTTGTTTGAGGCTGATGGAAAAAGCAGCCAGTTTGTACAAATGGTTCTCTATTCTATGTGAGTCCTTTTGGAGCAGGTGTGTTTCTTGGAGCATTGCTATATGAACATGGCTTCTTGCTAGGTTATCAGGACAGTTGGAACATTTCATAAAGAAGTTTAGGCCTTTCAACTTCCAATAGGGAATAGCTAGTATTGCCATGGTAAAAAAAAGTATTATTAATGATTTAAATTGTTATCTTTACTGTTAATAAGCCCATGGATGTGAAACAAAAAGCAGAACCCACATGCACCCGTCATCCACCTTTAAAGTTAAGTTTGCAGACTTGAGGAATTAAGGTGGGTGACGAAGAAAAAAAGAAGAGAAAAGGAAAAACAAATAGGACAACTATAACATCAATGCAAGCCTAAACTGTCAATGGAATGGCTGTGGGAGCCATAGCTCTTGTTCCATTATCCTCATTATTATTAGCAATATGATCTAAATGACCTTAAACATAATGTAGCCTCAATTTTTATTAAGCAAAAATGCAGTCTATAATCTAGACCTTCACAATAATTAAATCATTGCCTGTAGGCCAAGTCAACCCTGGGAGATAAATTCAGGAGTGTAACCTGAGTGGCACACAAAATGTCAACAGGAAGAAAAAAGTTGAATTGTGTGGTAGCCTATATGGGACTGGCGATCTATCCTGAACAGTTTATCCCATAGGGATGCAATGCGCTGTAGCTATAACGACACAGGGCGAGACCCAGATGCAGACAAAGGAGACAAATGGTTTGAGTCTCTGATATTTATTAAAAGACAAGGGGCAGGCAATAGGAAGGTTGAGGACAGGCAGAAGTTCAAAAACCAGGTCAGAGTCCGAAAGGTACCAGGCGGCAGGCTCGAGGTCAGGACAGGCTGAATGGTCAGGCAGGAGGACTCAGTGTCAGGGCAGGCAGAAAAGGTTGGAACCGGGAGGGCTAAAAAACAGAGACTAGGAACACAGGAGCACAGAAAAAACATGTTGGTACGCTTGACAAGACGAACTGGCAACAGACAAACAGAGAACACAGGTGTAAATGCACTGGGGATAATGGGGAAGATGGGTAACACCTGGATGGGGGTGGAGACAAGCACAAAGACAGGTGAAACAGATCAGGGTATGACAGTAGCCCCTCAAGGAAGCAACTCCAGTCTGTATAGCGTGTCAATACATTGAGTGTGTAAAACATTAGGAACCTCTCCTAATTTGAGTTTCAACCCCTTTTGCCTTCAGAACAGCCTCAATTCGTTGGGATATGGACTCTACAAGGTGTCGAAAGTGTTCAACAGGGATGGATGCTGACCTATGTTGACTCCAATGCTTCAAACAGTTGTGTTAAGTTGGCTGGATGTTATTCTTTAACCTGTCTCCTTCCCATCTTTACTGATTGAAGTGGATATAACAGGTGATATAAATAAGGCCTTCATCTGGATTCACCTGGTCAGTCTATACCATGGAAAGAGCAGGTGTTCCTAATGTTTTGTACACTCAGTGTACATTGTCCATTGTTCATTAGTTGGTGTGGAGTCATCATTGTCTAAATATCCTGCACCATGGGCAATATAAGAATAACAAAGTCCAATGTTCAGAAATGATAATAATGTCTTCCTTTTACCCAATTGAGGGGGTGTCCTCATCATTGTCTTATGCTAAGGGTCACATCACAGCCATAGTCTAGGCTGCATGATTGTGGGTGGATAGCATACCTGAATATTGAGACAGTCAAATTGGGGTTAGCCTAGATCTGTCGGCTCATCCCCTTTTGTGTTGGGCTTGATGTGCTTCTCGAAGAATTCCACTGCATCCTTTGCAGTGGAAAACGTGTGTGTTGTATTTCGTACGGTCAAGATGAGTTTTACCGGGATCTCAGGTTTAGATTGCGTAGCTGGGATCTCACCTCGTTGTAGGTTGCCCTCTGTTTAGCAGTTCGGCATTCAGATCGTGGTAGATTCTGATCCTCTTCTCTGCATATGATTCCTTTGCGAGGTGAACAATTTGGTGTTTGACATCAAAACTGTGGATTTGTACAATCAGGCACGACATCCATTCCGGAGAGGACCCGTGCAGTGCGCAATGTTTATCAGTGGCATGGGACTCAGCTTCTTCTGCCCAAACAGTTCATTGAAAAGATAGCTCATGAAGGAAGTTTCAAGTCCTGTGACCCTCACATTGAATTTACAGGAATAAGTTTAGAGTGATTATTTTTTAGAAAATTGATTTCCCACTGTCTCCAAATGTTACACTTTAGTTGATTAGGTATCCAGTTTAGAAATTAACAGTGCAAGAGTTTTAATTGCATGTCAAGGTCAGAGGTAATTTTCTCACAAACAATCTCTCGGATAGTAGTGGCAAAATCTTTTTCTTGCCGAATGTTGAGAGCTGCCATGTTCCCACAGGTGAATTGTGAAAGGACAGAATATGCCAGCTGCTGGAGTGAAATAGACCTGCTATTGTTCTTCGTAATCCAATGAGTCCTATACCTTATTGTAATGTTGCCAGTTAATTGAAAATAAGTGTTAATTCATAGTTATTTTGTAAAAGAAAGTCACGAGAAAGCGACCAGTTTCAATTGTTGAATAAAAATAGTCAAGTGTGATCACATGTATAGTAGAATAAATGCTCCAGTACCTGTTTTCAAAGTATTTCTGCCATTTTGTTTCATAGCTGGTAAATACATAGCACAAAATCAAAGAACTACGAATCCCTTATAGTCTATCCCACCTCGTACTGCAACACTGTCTAGCTGGGGGCTGTGAGCACAGGAAGAGCCAAGTCAAAGATTCATTTTTTAGACACTCTGTGCACAGGCCTAAAATTTGGTCTAAATAACTTGAAATGAGAGTCTACTTTTCTTCACAAGCTAGGTTGTTTTTCTATGTTTGAGTTTCAACTGCTAGGGAAGAGAAGACAATGCTTCTACTAATCAGACTCAATCGCACAAGCACAAACATGACTTAAGTCACACTATCATGGTAACCTCCTGCCCTTAAAGGAGCAGGTGAAAATGTTTGTCTCATCTGTGATATTTTGATAAATGTGATAAATTACTCATAAATTAGTCATGTCATGAAAAATACATATTATTCAATATACCACATTAGTTTCTTCTTACTAGTAATACATGTATTGTTTTAGAAACATAACAAAGCATGCTCATCTGTTTTTTTGTGTTTTGTTGGTATAATTTTCTCTGCAATTTTTTTTTATCTACCTGCCAGTGACTGGTTGACCAAAATGTTAATTTATTGCCATGTTCCTCACCTTGAAAGTTGCCTATGGGCAAGGAGAAACTGAAATCCATTGCTTGATTTTAATTAAACAGCCATTGCAAACGTCATCTAACTTTAGCCACGACGGGCTAACGATCAATGGAATTGGTAGGGGCATGTGAGCATGTATTACTTATTTTTTGCTAAATTACCATGTTAGTAACATCAAACCATATATAAAGTTGATTTCAGGTTATTTGGCAATTTTTGTGGGGGTTAGGGTCAGGTCTTACCGACAGGAGTGTCCTCTGTCAGACTGAAGAGTGCCAGGTTTCCGTTGCTACTGTAGGGCCCATTATCATAGAAAAATGGGGCGTAGTCTGCTTGTGCTAGAAGAGATAGACCAAGACTCTAATCCATTTGTTGTTATACTGTACCGCTAATTCCCCCTAATGACATTTTAGCACTGGCTGTGGGTGTCAGATAAACAGAGCAGGGTATATTGTACTAACCCCCTCTGCTTTCTCTATCCCTTGACTGGGATTACAGGTGCAGTTACGTCAACCAGCCCAAAAATATACACACTTTTCTTGACTTTTCCCCACGCCATCAAAGGTAATTAAAATAGATGTTTTTCAAATACATACAGTATTCACATGATGGTGTACTGTGGTGTAATTTTACATTCTTCAAAATCACTTGGGCGTTTCAAACAATATCCAACTACTTCTATTAAATCATAAGATGTTGCACTCACTTTCAACTAGCAGGTAAGCAGGTGACGGGAGGAAAGGCAAGCATTAAATACAGAACAGGAAAAACAGGTTCTTAGCTCTACAGTGTATGATTATGAAAATGCTAGCCATCTCTCAAAGCCCTCTAGTGCAATTGAAAACCATTAACAATCAGAACAAAGCTTAATTAAGTTGCATTCAGGTATACATGAAGCAAAAAGAAAAAGGTAGACTTACCAAAGCAAACATGCACTAATACAAGAAGCAGTGAACAATGTAACTTCTTGACATTCTTCATCCTAGAGAGAAAAGCCATGAAAGCACACCAAGAAAAGAGCTTGTGGAGGTATATACTACAGTTAGTTTTGTACACGAGGTGTCCTTCAAGGTGTTTTACAGGGAACTAGAGAAGGAAGGCTTAGGCAGATGCCCACATACTAATCCAATAACACGTCTTAACCCCGGAGACGCATATAGACCCCCCTTCTCTCCAATCAGGCCATTTACCGCCGATTGTCGGGCAGGGGGCGGGTCAGCAAGAGAGGGGCTTGGGGTCTGGGAGTGTTCACTCTGTGAGAGCCTTGCCCAGAAGGAGCTGAACTGAAAAACACTAAAAGGCTAAAAAGATATTGATTAATGTGATGAGAAAATTAGCTCATGTGTATTTAATATATAGATATCTATTACATCAAGAATACATATTTCTTCATTGATATGTAATTCATCATCTTGATTCATGCATGATTGATGTGTAATTAATGTGTAAAAAAATCTGAATTAAAATTAATGTTAAATTCATTTGTCTACAGTTGTGCAGGTGGGAATGTATTACAATTAATATTTAAATTGCTTGAATAAAGTAAAATACTGTGGGGATACAGTGCCTTACAAAAGTATTCATCCCCCTTGGCGTTTTTCATATTTTCTTGAGTTACAACCTGTAATTTAACTTCACTAAGGTAGGGGGCACAAAGTAAACTGCCTGCTACTAAGGCCCAGAAGCTAGGATATGCATATAATTGGTAGATTTGGATAGAAAACACTCTAAAGTTTCCAAAACGTATACAAAAATGTCTGTGCGTATAACAGAACTGAATTGGCAGGCGAAAACCTGAGAAATATTCATCCAGGAAGTGGGATTTTTTTATGTTTGTAGTTTTCTATTGAATGCCATTACAGTATCCATTGGCTTATGACTCAAATTGCACTTCGTGTGGCTTCCACTAGATGTCACCAGTCTTTAGAAATTGTTTCAGGCTTCTATTCTGAAAAATGAGGGAGTAAGACCACTCTGAATGAGTGGACACTGAAGGGTCTCAGAACTTTTTCATGTGCGTGACCGAGGGCACGCCTTTCTTGTTTACCTTTTATATTGACAACGTTATTGTCCGGTTGAAATATTATCGATTATTTAGACTAGAAACAACCTGAATATTGATTATAAACATAATTTGAAATGCTTCTACGAACTTTACGGATACTATTTGGATTTTGCCTGTTGTCTGCCTGTTGTGACTGCGTTTGAGCCTGTGGATTACTGAACCAAACTGGACATAGACAAATAGTCAAAATTGGTGAAGTGAAATGAAAAAATTATGGAAAAGTGGTGATTGCATATGTATTCACCCCCTTTGCTATGAATCCCCTAAATAAGATAACCTCAGAAGTAAAAAAAATCGTGAAATAAAGTCCACTAGTGTGCAATCTAAGTATATATACACCTGTTCTGAAAGATCCCAGAGGCTGCAACACCACTAAGCAAGGGGCACCACTAAGCAAGCGGCACCATGAAGACCAAGGAGCTCTCCAAACAGGTCAGGCACAAAGTTGTGGAGAAGTACAGATCAGGGTTGGGTTATAAAAAAAATATCTCAAACCTTGAACATCCCACAGAGCACCATTAAATCCATTATTAAGAACATGGATAGAATATGGCACCACAACAACTCTGCCAAAGAGAGGGGTGCCCACCAAAACTCACAGAACAGGCAAGGAGGGCATTAATCAGAGAGACAACAAAGAGACCAAAGATAACCCTGAAGGAGCTGCAAAGCTCTACAGCGGAGATTGGAATATCTGACCATAGGGCGACTTTAAACCGTACACTACACAGAGCTGGGCTTTACGGAAGAGTGGCCAGAAAAAAAAGCCATTGCTTAAAGAAAAAAATAAGCAAACACGTTTGGTGTTCCCCACAGGCATGTGAGAGACTCCCCAAACATATGGAAAAAGGTACCCTGGTCAGATTAGACTAAAATTGAGCTATTTGGCCATCAAGAAAAACACTATGTCTGGCGCAAACCCAACACCTCTCATCACCCCGAGAATACCATCCCCATAGTGAAGCATGGTGGTGGCAGCATCATGTTGTGGGGATGTTTTTCATCGGCAGGGACTGGAAAACAGGTCAGAATTGAAGGAATGATGGATGGCACTAAATACAGGGAAATTCTTGAGGGAAACCTGTTTCAGTCTTCCAGAGATTTTAGACTGGGACGGAGGTTCACCTTCCAGTAGGACAATAACCCTAAGCATACTGCTAAAGCAACACTCGAGTGGTTTAAGGGGAAATATTTAAATGTCTTTGAATGGCCTAGTCAAAGCCCAGACCTCAGTCCAATTAAGAACCTCTTCACCAGTGGAACCCATCCAACTTGAATCAGTTGGAGCAGTTTTGCCTTGAAGAACTGGCAAAAATCCCAGTGGCTAGATGTGCCATGCTTATGGGGACATACCCCAATTGTTATACACACTCAAGTTTCCTGTTTTTTCACTATAAAAAAATATGTATTATATCCAAAGTGGTAGGCATGTTGTGTAAATCAAATGAAAACAAAAAAAACAACAATTTTAATTCCAGGTTGTAACGCAACAAAATAGGAAAAATGCCAAGGGGGTGAATACTTTTGCAGGCCACTGTAGTTATTTTGACAGCGTGGTTATTGGTGTCGTGGTAGATACTGTTTTTGTGCGTCATCACTCACTGCTCCTATCCCTGATGCCACACCCTCTAAATTATAAACCTGGATTAGCTAACACAACAAGCCATCGGAACACAGGAGTGATGGTTGCTGATAATGAGCCTATGTACACCTATGTAAATATTCCATTAGAAATCACCCGTTTCTAGCTACAATAGTTATTTACAACATTAACAATTTCTATACTGTATTTATGATCAATTTGATATTTTAATGGACGAAAAAATGTGCTTTTCTTTCAAAAACAAGGACATTTCTAAGTGACCACAAACTTTTGAATGGTAGTGTATGTTCAACCACAAGAGTACTAATGAGCTATCTGTGATAGAAAAAAATGATTCATAGTAGAGGATGACTGAAATTATATTATTTCAGTGTATATAAGGGAAGGACAGGTTAAAACTTCTTTGGGATGGTGGGCAGCATTTTCACTTTTGGATGAATAGCGTGCCCAGAGTGAATTGCCCCCTACTCAGTCCCAGATGCTAATATATGCATTTTATTATTAGCATTGGATAGAAAACACTCTGAAGTTTCTAAAACTGTTTGAATGATGTCTGTGAGTATAACAGAACTCATATGGCAGGCAAAAACCTGAGAAAAAATCCAAACAGGAAGTGGGAAATCTGTGGTTTGTAGTTTCTGAACTCACCCCTGTCGAATACAGAGTGGTATATGGATTATTTTGCACTTCCTAAGGTTTCCATTAGATGCCAACCTCTTTAAAAGTATTTAGAACTTTGTTTCAGGCTTATCACGTGAAGGGGGGCCGGATGGCAGCTGTTTGACTAAGGGGTCTGCCTGCAGCCTCGTTCTCAGTCACGCGCTTTCACATGAGGTAGCTCTCGTTCCATTGCTTTTCTACAGACAATGGAATTATCCGGTTGGAACATTATTGAACTTTTATGATAAAAACGTCCTAAAGATTGATTCTATACCTAGTTTGACAAGTTTCTTCGACCTGTAATATAACTTTTTGTCCGACTGGACCAGATCGCGCTTTTGGATTTGTTTACCAAACACCCTAACAAAAAAAGCTATTGAACAGAAATGGTGGACATTATCAAACAAAACAAGCATTTATTGTGGAACTCTGATTCCTGGGAGTGGATTCTGATGAAGATCATCAAAGGTAAGTTAATATTTATAATGTTATTTATGAATAATGATTGCCTACCCAACATGACGGATATTTCTCTGGCAGGTTTGGGCTCTGAGCGCCTTTCTCAGATTATGCTTTTTCCGTAAAGTTTTTTTGAAATCTGACACAGTGGTTGCATTAAGTTCTTATGGTATAGGGGACGCTTGCGTCCCACTTGGGCAAAAGCCAGGGGAAATGCAGGGCGGCAAATAAATAAAAATGATATAAAAATCCAACTTTCATTAAATCACACATGTAAGATACTCAATTAAAGCTACACTCGTTGTGAATCCAGCCAACATGTCAGATTTTAAAAAGGCTTTTCGGCGAAAGCATAAGAAGCTATTATCTGATGATAGCACAACAGTAAACAAAGAGGGTAGCATATTTCAATCCTGCAGGGGCTACACAAAACGCAGAAATAAAATATAAAACATGCCTTACCTTTGACAAGCTTCTTTTGTTGGCACTCCAATATGTCCCATAAACATCACAATTGGTCCTTTTGTTGGATTAATTCCGTCCATATTTTTCCAAAATGTCAATTTATTTGGCCCGTTTGTTCCAGGAAAAAATTACAAAATATTTCAAAAGTTGCCTATAAACTTTGCCAAAATATTTCAAACTACTTTTGTAATACAACTTCAGGTATTTTTAAATGTTAATAATCAATCAAATTGATGACGGGTCTATCTGTGTTGAATGCAGGAACACAACAAACCAAGCTACTTTTCAAGTCTTGCGCAACTCTCAACAGTGTTACGCAGTTCCTAGATGGCCAGACTTCTTCATTGCGCAAAGGAATAACCTCAACCAAATTCCAAAGACTGGTGACATCCAGTGAAAGCGGTAGGAACTGAATACAAGTTCCTAAGAATAATTGTTTGCCAATGAGAACGCAATGAACAGACAGAGACCTAAAAAAAAAATCTGAATGCTTAGTCCTCAGGGTTTTGCCTGCTACATAAGTTCTGTTATACTCACAGACATGATTCAAACAGTTTTAGAAACGTCAGTGTTTTAGTGTTTTCTATCCAAATCTACAAATAATATGCATATCTTATATTCTTGGCATGAGAAGCAGGAAGTCGAATAATATAATGAGTATTTCTCTGAATTCATGTGGCTCTCTGCAATATCTGTTCCAAACTACATGTGTTGGAACTACTGAACTTAACACGCCAATGTAAAATAAGATTTTTGGATATAAATATGAACTTTACCGAACAAAACATACATGTATTGTGTGACATGAAGTCCTATTAGTGTCATCTGATGAAGATCATCAAAGGTTAGTGATTCATTTTAACTCTATTTGTGCTTTTTGTGATTCCTCTCTTTGGCTGGAAAAATGGCTGGGTTTTTCTGTGAGTTGGTGGTGAACTAACATAATAGTTTGTGGAGCTTTCGCTGTAAAGCATTTTTAAAATCAGACACAGTGGCTGGATTAATGAGAATTGTATCTTTAAAATGGTGCCTCATACTTGTATGTTTGAGAAATGTGAGTTATGAGATTTCTGTTGATTTGTATTTGGCGCCCTGCAATTTCATTGGCTGTTGGCAAGGGGTTCCACGAGGGGTTCCTGTCCTAGACAGGTTAATATTGAATACTGAAATGTCAGGGCTCTTAGCGCAGCTCACTTTTGATGCCTCAAATGCTGTACTTCACAAGAGATTGGAAAATCAACGTGGGCTGTTGGATCCAAGTAGTTAATGAAGTTGGGATGTTCGACAGAAACATTTGATTGAATGGTAATAGCTCTTCCATTCCTGTTTCAATGAGTAGGCCAAAGTAGGCTGAACAAAGCCTATAATAGTATGCTTGTGGGTGTTCATTCTGAGCTTGTTTGACAGTTAGCCAGCGAGCTGTCATGTTTGCGAGTCTCAGAACTACTGAAATCTATTTCCAGTGCCGTGGGAAGTTTCACTTAATCGTTTTACACGTGTTGCTGTTGTAGACGGATGAACCTTGCCAAGTGTTTATACGACGTTCACTTAAACAGGTAAATCCTGTCAGAACCCGTAGCGTTCTGAAGCGTCCACCATCAAAATCAAATTGTATTTGTCACATACACTTGGTTAATGCGAGTGTAGAGAATTGCTTTTGCTTCTAGTTCCGACAATGCAGTAATAACCAACAAGGAATATAACCTAACAATTTCACAACAACTACCTTATACACACAAGTGTAAAGGGATGAAGATTATGTCTATAAAGATATATGAATGAGTAATGGTACAGAACGGCATAGGCAAGATGCAGTAGATGGTATTGAGTACAGTATATACATATGAGATGAGTAATGTAGTGTATGTAAACATATAAAAGTGGCATTGTTTAAACTAGTGATAATATTACAGATGGCATTGATTTAAAGTGAGATGCCAGTATGAGTGGCATTGTTTTTTACATCATTTTTTACAATATTAAAGTGGCTGGAGTTGACTCAGTATGTTGGCAGCAGCCACTCAATGTTAGTGGTGGCTGTTTAAACCTCTTGCAGCTCCCCCCCCTACTTTGTGCAATTTCTGCCTGAAGACATACCCAAATCTAACAGCCTGTAGCTCAGGCACAGAACCAAGGATATGCATATTATTGGTACCATTTGAAAGAAAACACTCTGAAGTTTGTGTAAATGTGAATTGAATGTAGGAGAATAACACACAATAGATCTGGTTTAGATAAAACAACAATTTCTTTTTGTATCATCATCTTTAAAATGAACAAGATAAAACAAACATTCAGATAGGATGATGGGGACAATTCCAGTGAAAAATATAAGAGGGCAACAGTACTTGTGCAAAGTTTCAGAGTGATAAATTCCAAAATGAGTGTGCTACATTACATTTATCATGAAGGTCTACCACACAAGTATCCCAAATGTACCCAAGTGGCCAAATTGGTGAAGGTATACATTTTGAAATAAATAACTATATACAAAATACCAAAATGGTATTCTAACACACCCCTCCAAAAAAAATGGAGAAAAAAAATGGAAAAAACAAATAGTTATTGATTAAAAAATATGAAAAAAAATGATATACAGTGGGGCAAAAAAGTATTTACTCAGCCACTAATTGTGCAAGTTCTCCCACTTAAAAATATGAGAGAGGCCTGTAATTTTCATCATAGGTACACTTCAACTATGACAGACAAAATGAGGAAAAAAAATCCAGAAAATCACATTGTAGGATTTTTAATGAATTTATTTGCAAATTATGGTGGAAAATAAGTATTTGGTCAATAACAAAAGTTTATCTCAATACTTTGTTATATACCCTTTGTTGGCAATGACAGAGGTCAAACGTTTTCTGTAAGTCGTCACAAGGTTTTCACACACTGTTGCTGGTATTTTGGCCCATTCCTCCATGCAGATCTCCTCTAGAGCAGTGATGTTTTGGGGCTGGTGCTGGGCAACACAGACTTTCAACTCCCTCCAAAGATTTTCTATGGGGTTGAGATCTGGAGACTGGCTCGGCCACTCCAGGACCTTGAAATGCTTCTTACAAAGCCACTCCTTTGTTGCCCGGGTGGTGTGTTTGGGATCATTGTCATGCTGAAAGACCCAGCCACGTTTCATCTTCAATGCCCTTGCTGATGGAAGGAGGTTTTCACTCAAAATCTCACGATACATGGCCTCATTCATTCTTTCCTTTACACGGATCAGTCGTCCGGGTCCATTTGCAGAAAAACAGCCCCAAAGCATGATGGTGTCCTTTGACAGCTCTTTGGTCTTGGCCATAGTGGAGTTTGGAGTGTGACTGTTTGAGGTTGTGGACAGGTAACAAGTTCAAACAGGTGCCATTAATACAGGTAACGAGTGGAGGATAGAGGAGCCTCTTAAATAAGTTACAGGTCTGTGAGAGCCAGAAATCTTGCGTGTTTGTAGGTGACCAAATACTTATTTTCCACCATAATTTGCAAATAAACTCATTAAAAATCCTACAATGTGATTATCTGGATTTTTTTTTTTCATTTTGTCTGTCATAGTTGAAGTGTACCTATGATGAAAATTACAGGCCTCATCTTTTTAAGTGGGAGAATTTGCACAATTGGTGGCTGACTAATATAGGCTGATTTAAAATATTTTCTAAAATGGTACATTCATAATAAATATTTGGTAAAAACTGCCCCCAAGCCTCAAACACTTCTCTATAAAACACAGGTATATTACCTAACATTTCCTTCTTCATACTCCTCAATAAACCATTGTCCCCAATCCTCCCAACCTCACCAAATAAATATTTCCGTACCATTTTTACTCTAATTGCTGTTTTCCTTACACTTAAATCTACCAACTTCAAATCCCCCTCCTCATAACCTGCAATCAAAGTTTTAAAGCTATTTTCACCCCCTTCCCATCCCATAAAAAAATCAACTAAAATCTTATTCATTTCAGATAAAACCCATTCTGGCATATCCAAAACGTTCATTACATAAATAAAAATTGACATCAATACATTTATTACAATTACTTTCCCTTTTAATTTCAAAGACCCCCCCCTCTACATATTTACCACCTTCCTAACTTTATTACACCACTCCATGTCAAATCCCTAGTTTCCTTCACTCCTAACATCTTAATAATCTTTTACCACCTTAAAAGTAAATTTCCCCTCATTAATCTTACTCATTACTACTGACTTCTCCATGTTAACCTTTGCACCTGATGCTTGTCCATATACTTTAAAACACTCCATCACCCTTTTTACACTTCCCTCATCTCTAACTGTTATAGTGGTATCATCTGCATATTGATGAATCAAACTAAAACCTCCTTGTGGAGTCTGTACACAATTTATAAGATATTTTTTTAAGAAATGCTGCTAAAGGTTCTACCGATAAAACAAATAATAAAGCTGATAAAGGGCACCCCTGTCTCACAGATCTCTCAAGAATAAAATAATCAGTTAAAACCCCATTACACATTTCCCTACTTTTTGCCTTCTTATATAATTTTATCCATCCTATTATTCTATTACCAAAACCATATTTATCCATTACCCTAAACATAAAATCATGTTCCACCCTATCAAAAGCTTTATTTAAATCTATGCTTAACTATTTTATTTATCACATCTCTAATCGTATTAATTGTATCAGCAATATCTCTACCAGGCACACTATAATTCTGTGTAGGTGCTATAATATCATTTAAAACTTGCTTCATTCTATTTGCCAGTATCTTAGCTAATACCTTATAATCTGAATTTAATAAACTAATTGGCCTATAATTCTCCAGTTTCAATTTGCTCCCCTTATTTTTATATAAATCATTATCAGCCCTGTCACCATAGATTCTGAAACACTATTATCCTCCATATATTGATAAACTTCCAATAAAATAGGTGCTAAAAATGTTCATATATTTTATAAAACTCTGCAATTATCCCATCTACTCCAGGACTCTTATTTACTTTAAACCCTTAATCGCATCTTTAACTTCATTCACTGTTATCTTCCCATCACACATTTGTTTATCCTCTACATCAATTTGCACATCCACACTATCCAATATCTCCTTTACACACCCCTCATCCACCTCCCCTTTCTTAAATAAATCCTTATAAAAATTCTGCACTGTTTCTAATATCTCTACATAAACATTGACAACTTCACCCTTTACATTTTCAATCTTTCTAATATACACTGCTCAAAAAAATAAAGGGAACACTAAAATAACACATCCTAGATCTGAATGAATGAATGAAATGTTCTTATTAAATACTTTTTTCTTTACACAGTTGAATGTGCTGACAACAAAATCACACACAAATTATCAATGGAAATCAAATGTATCAACCCATGGAGGTCTGGATTTGGAGTCACACTCAAAATTAAAGTGGAAAACCATGACCTCTCTACAACGCCTGGGCATGCTCCTGATGAGATGGCGGATGGTCTCCTGAGGGATCTCCTCCTGGACAGTCTGTGGTGGATTGAGTGAGACAAAGGAGATATTGGATAGTGTGGATGTGCAAATTGATGTAGAGGATAAACAAATGTGTGATGGGGAGATAACAGTGAATGAAGTTAAAAAGATGCGAATAAGGGTTCACAAGTAAATAAGAGTCCTGGAGTAGATGGGATAATTGCAGAGTTTTATAAAATATATTAAAGTTTTTAGCACCTATTTTATTGGAAGTTTATCAATATATGGAGGATAATAATAGTGTTTCAGAATCTATGGTGACAGGGCTGATAATGATTTTATATAAAAATAAGGGGAGCAAATTGAAACTGGAGAATTATAGGCCAATTAGTTTATTGAATTCAGATAAGGTTTTAACTAAGATACTGGCAAATAGAATGAAGCAAGTTTTAAATGATATTATAGCACCTACACAGAATTATAGTGTGCCTGGTAGAGATATTGCTGATACAATTAGATGT